>NC_052060.1:18843228-19206927 GCF_903992535.2 Arvicola amphibius | reverse complement strand
ACGAAGGAGGAGAAGAGAGAGAGAGAGAGAGAGAGAGAGAGAGAGAGAGAGAGAGAGAGAGAGAGAGAGAGAGAGAGAGAGAGGAGAGAGCGAGCGAGCGAGCGAGCATAGAGATGGTAAAATTAGGACAGGAGGTGGGGACTCGCGGGGGGGGGGGGGGAAAGATACTCACTATCTCTGGTTTGTCTGTCGCAGCTGGCCCATGCCATCCGCCTGCTCCTGGAATACACAGACTCAAGCTATGAGGAGAAGAGATACACCATGGGCGATGGTGACTGCACCTTCCTAGTCAGATCCCTGCCCAACTCCTGCCCATTGGTGCCCAGCGGCCCATGCCTAGGCCCCTTGTTGCTCAGCTCTGCCTCTTCTTGTTGGAACTAGACTATACCCCCTTACGGAACCTTAACTGTGTAGTTTGCCCTACCAATGGAAGATGCTAAGGAACGATTAGAAGGTCCACTGTATATATAACTGGGTCCCATTCCCTTCAGCACTTGGCTAAAGATTTTGTAAACTTTAGTGATGAAAGAGCCCACAGCCCTTATAGAACTCTTTATCCTTGAAACGTGCAGTGTGAGACTGCGTGAGTCAGCTCGCAGGTCTGCTGTCTCAGAGAGTCTTCAATTCCTTGGGAGGGTCTTGGGAGAGGGATCTGAACACATGGGTCCTTTGATTTCATGTTACCTTGTCCACCACAGCTCCCGACTATGACCGAAGCCAGTGGCTGAACGAGAAATTCAAGCTGGGCCTGGACTTTCCCAATGTAGGTGCAGGGAAGGGAGGTTTGGGGAAGGTCATGGTGTCCCTATTTTGCACAGATCAGGAGGTCTGGGGTCGGATTTCTCATCTGCCCACCCTTGGTTGTCCACATCATCTTTTTGGTACGGGCTGTATTCCAGCTCTTCCACTCATGTGCATTGTGTTCATGGAAAGTGTCCCATGCCAGGCACAGTGAGTGCCAGGCCCCATGTCTGTCCTCACCCAAGGAAGGGATACCGGGACCACGTACCCCATCTGACCGTCTCTGCTTGTCTCTCCAGCTGCCCTACTTAATTGACGGGCCCCACAAGATCACTCAGAGCAACGCCATCCTGCGCTACATTGCCCGCAAGCACAACCTGTGTGAGTGAGGCTGGCTGCCGGGGTGGGGGATGGTGGCCATCCTCCTGGGCATGGGCCAGTGGGATGTTGAGAGTGAGTTTGTGCTGTGTGTGCCGCAGGTGGGGAGACAGAGGAGGAGAGAATCCTTGTGGATATTTTGGAGAATCAGCTCATGGACAACCGCATGATGCTAGCCCGGCTTTGCTATAACCCCGACTTTGTGAGTCCTACTCCGGGCTGGGTGAGGTGGGGGAACAGGAGCTTGTACCTTTGCCTTCTCACCTGCTCTGGTGTTTAGCATCTAATCTTCTTAGCCCTGTTCACCCAGAAATGGTGCTCTGGAAGGCAGCAGTCATGTGGTATAGCCTGGAGCTAAGATGGGGCTTTCTAAGGCCTTCCTGGTTACAAAGCAAGATGTCTCCAAATCAAAGCTACCGAAACAAAACCAACCCCTCCAGGCGCTTGTGCACACACTCACCCCACCACCACCACCACAGAGTGACCCTCAACCTCAGAGTCCTGTCAAATAAAACTCCCAGTGAACTTCACTGCCTTTAGCAAGCAGTGCAAACCTCCACAGTCAAGCATCAATACCTGGGCAGGAAAGACTATGTTTAGAATCCTCAGCTCTGATTACCCCCTTTCTGCCCTGGGTTATGGCTTTCACTTGGCTTAAATCATCGGTGCTCCGATAGTTCTCTCTCAAACAATGAGAAAAAGTGGTGCCACCTGGAAATGGAAGGGCATCACCACCTGGGGGGGCTCTTCCCAAGCAGATTCCCAGAGCCAGGCCCAGGATGTCCATGGTGATATGCAGATGTTCCCCATAGGCAATCCACAGCCAATCAACCCTCTCCTTGGTCTCTTTTGCTCTCTCAAATTCATCCCATCATTTTTGAAGCTGCACCCAGTCCTACCCTTCTCCTGCCACTTGACTGTGTAGAACATTCGACTTCTTTTCCAGAGTGCTTTAGTTGTTTGCTTCTTTGACTCTGCATAACACCTGAGTCCAGAGCCCGCCCACATAGTCCTGAGTGTGACCCACAAGAGTGGTTCTAGACATCAGTGGTGAGTCCCAGGGACAGGGTAGTCCCGTGTGCCTTCTCATCACCTCTGATACCGGATCTGGTGCCTGTGGGATCTAATCAGTGATGACATAGCAGAATAAACCTGGGTCCGATCTCTGGAAGGCAGCCACCCCTCTGCTCAGATGGGGCCTTCACAGCCCTGTGAGCTCAGCCTGTGCTCAGAATCTTGTGACTGAGGGTGGTCACCATGTTTTCTGCTGTAGGAGAAGCTGAAGCCAGGGTACCTGGAGCAACTCCCGGGAATGATGAGGCTTTACTCTGAGTTCCTGGGCAAGCGGCCATGGTTTGCAGGAGACAAGGTAAAAGGGGTGGGGTGGACAGGAGGAGGAGGGGCTGCCTTCCATTCTTTCCAGGTGACCAGATTCCAGTACACTCACTGGCGGCTTTCTGCAGATCACCTTCGTGGACTTCATCGCTTATGATGTCCTGGAGAGGAACCAAGTATTTGACCCCAAGTGCCTGGAAGCATTCCCCAACCTGAAGGACTTCATCTCCCGCTTTGAGGTGATGCTCCTAATCCTCTTTTTTCTTAAATTTCCTTCCTTCCTCTGATAAATCCTTAGTCCTGGAGCTAAGTTAAAAACAGCAAAACAGTGGCATTTATTGAGTCTGGCAGGACCCGTGCTTGGCATCTTTTTTCTATTGGGTGAACTTTATCATTATGATCAACAGGGCAGATTGAATTGTGACTCCCATTGGCTAGATAAGAAAACAGATTATAGAGGGTAAGTCCCTTACTAGCCGAGATTATACCCAGCTCTCCTTGGTATCTGGCCTCTAAGGTCAGCAGGCAGTGGCTGTGTTCCTATTTTCTGTCAAAAGAAAGAGCCTTAGGCCCTTGTGTCTGGGTTACATAGCCCAGGATGCTGCGGAGAAGGCAGAACATGGCAGGGCTGTCTAAGCCATTGGCATTCTGAGAGGGAGGCTTGGTAGGATTCGTGTGAAATAGCCATGTGTAGACAGCACTCACACCTGATCTTTAGAACGCTTCCCTCGATTTGATCCCAATCTGAGTACATGCCAAACCCAGAGCTGTTTCTTTGATACTAGATTTGAGAGTGTGTGTGGGCCCTGTTCAGGGTTTTATCCTAAAGTGTGGCACGGTGTGGGGCTTCTCTTCTCTTTTCCCATGTCTCCATGGAGCCATTTTGTATTCATATTCTTAATTTCTCTCTTATCCCTGGCCTCTATATGAGACTCAGCGTCAGGCCCAGTGAGACATGGAAAGAACTCCATCCAGAGACTGAGTACAGCAGAGAGATGGGGACCTAACAGACGTGTTGTCAGCTGGGTGCTGGGGATTGAAGCTTGGGCCTCACTGCATGAGTCCCCTGGACTCTCCTTAACACCCACATAATCTCTCCTTTCAGAACTTGGCAACTGCAGGCGGTGGGACAATGGGTTTCTAGTCTGGCATCTCTTTAAATCAAGCGATACAACATCTCTGTTCTCACCAGCTTTGACTCTGGTCCTGATGCAGTGGCCTTGGGGTATATACCAGAGCTGTGTGGTGGCCATGGTTGCGAAGGATGGAAGAGCCAAGGGCTGCAGCCCAAGGCCTGCAGCTCCTGCCTCCTTGACAACAGTCAGCTCTAGGGTTCTGAACACTGTAGGGATTATCTGAGCCAGCTCTACCGATAAGATGGAACAAAACACACCCGGTGTCCTTTTGCACAGTCTCTGTATATAGCAGGGCTGATTATGAGGCAGCTTGGGGCACAGTGAGATTGGCCTGAGGTTCCACATAGAACAGGTTGGACCTCTACTGTCAGGAGTGATTAGAGCTGGATCAACACTCTAGGCTGCCCCTCCTCCCCTTGTGCATTTCATTCAGCGTTTGCCAGGTCAGTTGTTGAGGTCCTGGCTCTCTGGTCTGTTGCACTGGCCTGTTCTGGACCTCCTTGTCCTGTTACAGGTATTTTCTGTGTAAACCAGCCAGGAGGATGTTCCCTGTGGAGAAGGAGCCTGTCTGTGACGACAGGGGGTGGTGGGGTGTCCTGCAGGAGGAGAGGAGGGGACTGGGCAGAGAGGACACAGAATGGGAGCCCTAGAGCCAGGAACCAGTTGTGTGAGCAGGAGAAAGCCACCTAACACCTCTGGACCTCAACTTTTGTTGACATGTAGGCACAGTGAGACTGATCTTAGATTATCAAGTGGGTGATCTGAGCATATATATAACATAATATATATACATAATAGCATGTACATAATCGATATGGATACAAAGCCTGTTGTAGAGTCTTTATAGGAAACTGAAGAGTTCCCCATTCAGAACTCTAATACTGGAGCCTACGGGGAAAGCTGATCCTGGAGTGGGGCTGCTTATCCCCGTGGGACCGCTGACCTGAGCTCCTGCTCCATCCGTCTCCCTCACAGGGCCTGAAGAAGATCTCAGAATACATGAAGACTAGCCGCTTCCTCCCAAGACCTGTGTTCACAAAGATGGCCGTTTGGGGCAGCAAGTAGGGCCTTGGCTGGGTAGGGTGTATGATTACGTTGCCAGATTTCTTTGGATTGCAAGGAGCCCAGGGGAGCAGCCAGGACCCCTGCAGCCCCAAAGCCACCCTTTTCTTCTACTTTCTTTCCACCCCGCTCCAGACCCCAAGTCTCACACTTCTCTCTCTCTCTCTCTCTCTCTCTCTCTCTCTCTCTCTCTCTCTCTCTCTCTCTCTCTTTTTGCTCATCCAATTCCTGCCCCACATAGGCTCTTTAAACCATTGCCACTCCTTTCAATGATCAAAGTGCCCTTCTAAAGCTAAAGTGCCCTTTACAGACAGGCTCATGTGTTTGGATACTTGGTTCCCAACTGATGACCACTTTGGACAACTGTGGGCTCTCTGGCAGGTGTGGAGGGGGTCTGTCTGAGGTAGGTTGCTAGGAGCCTAGGCTTTGACCATTGTAGCCGAGCCCCTGTTCTGCATGCTGTTTCTCTGAGCAAGCTGCGCTGCGACAGAAGCACTTATCGCTGCATCTGTGACTCAGCCCTATTGCCTGCCTTCCCTGCCCCTTTGAACTGTAGCTCCTGAACCATGAACTGGAATAAATCATTCCCCCTCTTGGGTCGTTTTTGTTTGGTATTTTGTCATAACAACAGACAGCTGACGAGAAGCCTGATTCCAACAGATTCAAACCCCCTTGTAGAGGATCTTCAACACTGAAGGCCGTCTCTTTGGTCTTCCAAGGTCTCTAAGTCAACTGCTAGTTTGGCTTTTGTGTTGCTTCATGTGGCCATGGGACATTCTTTTATACACATTGTTAGTGTGAAGCTTTGTCGCCTCAGAATTTTTCCTCACCAGTTCTTCATTTGCATCACGCACTCCCAAAGTGATTTAAAAACCACACCAAAGAGCGAGTCGCCAGGAGATTTTTTTCAGGGTCTCAGTGGTTCCCATGCATGGCACCAGAATGAGCTGCTTTATGGGTAGGCGTTCAGTCCAGGCTCAGTTGGAAGAATTTGGCTACTCAACAAAGACCAAAAACAATATAACCAGAAAAACAACTTGCAAAACAGACCAAGGCTTGAACAGGCATTTCCTAAAAATGAACATCCAAAAGTGGTCTATTAGTCTGTAAAATCACAACAAATGCCAGTCATTGTAAACACTGTAACTGTAGCATAGACCCACTAGCATGACCAGGATCCAACAGGTTAGCAATCGCTGGCAATTTATGAAGTAATGGAACTTGTGTATTGCTGGGTGTATAACCTCTTTGGAATGTTGACAATGGTAAAGCGTTGAGCAAGTAGTGACCTTTCAACCAAGACTGTCTCCCTGTGCTTTTGTCTTCCAGAAGCTGTGAAAGAATGTGGGAAACAACTTAGTTTTAAATTTCTTCAGCAGGAAATTAATAAATCAAGTGTAGTTTATGAATATAAAGCCATTAACATGTAATGAAATAGAATACCATAATTTAAGATAAATGTGGCAATGCTCTACACCACAGCACGTATGCGTCTCGGTGACATAATGTTGACTGATGCTGAAAATGACATCATGATGATCCACACACATAGAAAGTTCTTTATCATTCCACTTTGATAGGAAGTGTGATTGGGTCAAAGGCATGTTGACTTTGGCAGGGTTGTTTATTGACAGGAACTTGTGGAGAGCAAGAAATACTCCTTATCTAGAGCTGAATGGTAATCACACAAAGAATGCAGATAGCAATGTCACACAGGTATACGCTTAAGAACCGCACATATATTTCATGGGAGTTACACATCAGTGGAAAATATGCACATTGTATATCTTACCGTTCGCATTTCTTGTGTGCTTCTGTCCATGGATGAGAATGCCAAAATGGCATGTATTTTGGTTTCTTGTTCACTAGTATTTTAAATGTTTACCACATAGAAAATACCCTGAACCTATTGGGGACTTGATGAATGTCTATTTAGTGATGTCACTTCATTGTCTCTTGACTTTTAGTAATGCCTGCTTTAATCATGTGCACATATGTTCTTGCCAGGATTAGTGCGGCTTCGGTCCAGAACCCTGACTAGAGGCAGCGAGGGAGTGAAGAAAGAAAAGACACACATATAGTGAAGCTAGGATCTGGTCGGGTTCTGCCACCACCACAGCCTGGGTAATCAACTTGTTTATTAGATAGAGCACAGGAGTGGGGTTAGGGTTAGCGAACCTAGATAATCATGCAGTCTTAGGCTGTGAACATCCAGGAAGAAGAAGCTGCGGTTGCTAGTCTTTGCACACACTGATCAATTGCTCATAAATACTCCGACTCCCAAGAAAAGCTTTGTCATTCCTCTTGAGCCTGGGCCATATGGGCAAGGGTTCTGCCAATAGTCCCATAGGTCCAAGGTCTTGTAGTCCTCTATGTAGCTGTGCCTGTGTCAAAATAACATTTGCTTGGGACTTTGTTCACTCAGGGCTTCCTCTGCTCCCTATAGGTTCTGCTCATTCTTTCTTTAACCATTTACTTAAAACATATTGGGGTTGGCTGTGTTGCTCATTGGTAGAGTATCTGCCCAGCACACAGAGCCCTGTCTTGGACCCCTTGCCCAAGAAAGAAAAGAAAGACCATAAGCTTCTTCCTCTCTCTCTCTCTCTCTCTCTCTCTCTCTCTCTCTCTCTCTCTCTCTCTCTCTCTCTTTCTTCTCTCTCTGTGTTTGTGATGTATGTGCACACATGTGTGTTTAGTTGCGAGTGTCTATATGTGAACATGTGGAGACCAGTGATCAACAATGGTGCCTTTCTCTATTGCTCTGTACCTTAAGTTTGGAGACAGGGTCATTGCCTGAATCTGAAGCCCTGGGTGGCTAGAACGGCTGGTGAGTAAACTTCTAGGATCCTCTTGCCTCTCTCTCCCAGTACTGGAATTACAGGTACCCAGCCCAAGCTTGGTTTATTAAAGTGTATACTAGATATCTGAACTCAGGTCCTCTTGCTCGTATACCCAGCACTTTATTTATTTATTTATTTATTTTTTTTTTGGTTTTTCGAGACAGGGTTTCTCTGTGGCTTTGGAGCCTGTCCTGGAACTAGCTCTTGTAGACCAGGCTGGTCTCGAACTCACAGAGATCCGCCTGCCTCTGCCTCCCGAGTGCTGGGATTAAAGGCGTGCGCCACCACCGCCCGGCCCAGCACTTTAATAAGCCATTCTCTACCCCCTCATGGTGTATATTTTTTAAAAGTGGGACACATCAGCATTCTGCTTACATGTATTTTCATGAGACTTAGCTGTTATCTAGTATTGTTCCTGTAGATAAAGTACTATTTTCCTAACCCTTTTCATGCTACTGGGTACCTCTAACATTTAAGCTTTCATTACACCAGTATGACGGTCTTTAAATGTATCGTCTCCCTTTTTTTTGGTTCCTGTATTTTCGATGATCTCGAAAGGATACAGTCTGGGGCATAGGGAAAGACCAGCTGTGTGGTGTTATAAGAGATTGTGTGCCTGTTCTACGAATACATTTACAGTGTCACCAGGAAGACATGTGGCCCCTTTCATGTGTCAACAAAGCACTTGGAGTCCATCGTTCCACTTCACGGTACCTTTGAGTTTATAATGACTCTTTGATGTTTTTCCCCTTCATTCTTGGCTAATTGTTACTGTGCGTACCATTTCCACTTGATGGATCAAGGCCTGTGAGTCTCCGTGTAAAACTCTGATTATCCAACAGCTCCCCTGGGCTTAGGCAACAGTTAAAAGATGAGCTGCTCCCAGTTCAAATCTACTCTTCCCCTATAGCTCAGTGTTATTAGTTGATATTCAGGGTCAGGTTTTCTATCACAAATAAGATGCTTAATTTTTTTTGTCTTACTTGACTGGACAAATGGGTGGCCACACAGTTGTGAAGTATTCTTCTGCTGTGTCTGTGAGGCTGTTTGCAGAAGAGATTAGCATGAATGAGGAGATTGAGGAGCAAGAGAACATGCTGACCATTGAGGCAGGTAGACAGATTGATGCATCAGAACTTAGATCTGATGGGAGGTGGAGAAGTGTGAAACTGGGATCTCTGTTTGGTGAGGACATCCATTTCTGGTGTGGGGAAATCTGTGCTCCTGGTTCCCTGGTCTGGCTTAGCAGAGACTTATACCATCTCCCTGCCACTCCCTCTCCTATCATGTCTACCTGTTCAGATACATTTAACAGCCCAGGCAGTTTTGCTTTCTTCTCTTGCAGACTAAAGATGGTGGGACTTCCTCCATCTCCATAGTCTCTTGAGGAGGTACATCCTCAAGACCTGGGACAGCCTGCTGAAGACTGCACAGGGGGCAGTTTTCTGACTAAAGAGTTACTCCTCCCTACCCTGTACCCTAGAGGACCAGGTTGCCTAGCCTTTCCCCACGCCCAACTCTCCAACTCTCCTTCCACACGTGCAGCCTGATGCCCCTGGGGCAAGACAGTTTCCAGGTCCTCCCTTCAGGTAACTCTTTCCAGGGTAGTGTCTAGTCTGGTCCCCTACATGCTGGCCACCAATTCTCAGTTGAAGATTCATGAATCATAGACTAAGTCCTCTCCATCTTAACTATAAAAACTTAGTGGAAATAGGGAATTTCCATAACTTAATTTTAAGGTAAGTTTTAAAAAAGAACTCTTTCTGCCTAAGAATTAAACAAACAAAAACAAAAAACAAAAACCCCACACAGATTATTTTATTTTACTGCAGTAGGTGAACAGACACTGATCATCTAGATTTCAATATTGGAGTTTAAATTCATAACATATTTAACATGTGTTTTCTGTCAGGAGAAAAATACATTTTATCTTCCCAAAGATAAGAGGTTATTATCAGTTAGTGCTGTTGCCTCTAACTAAAATCTAATAGAGAGGAACATGGGTGATGCCCATTTCTGTAAATTTTTTATTTCATACACAATACATTGTGTGTTATGTGTAAGCAGCAGATAAAAAACGTGTTTGATTTGTAAGATGAAATGAAATGGACGTGCTCTTCATGATAAAGAACAGGAACTGTTGCTACTAGATCATATCACACTTAACAAACTGTTTATCTATAAAGTAAGCCATATAGATAGCAGAAAAAGGAAACATGTCCAAAGGTTTCAGCCTTTTTATTCCATAGTGTGTGTCTCTCTCTCTCTCTCTCTCTCTCTCTCTCTCTCTCTCCCTGCCTCCCTCCCTCCCTCCCTCCCTTCTTTCTTTCTTTCTTTCTTCCTTCCTTTCTTTCTTTCTTTCTTTCTTTCTTTCTTTCTTTCTTTCTTTCTTTCTTTCTTCTTGTTTTTTTGTTTGTTTTTCAAGACAGGGTTTCTCTGTGTAGCCTTGGCTATCCTGGAACTGCTCTGTAGACCAGGCTGGCCTAGAGATTTGCCTACCTCTCCTGAGTTTAAGAATTAAAGACGTGTGACACTACCCGGGGTCTTTTTTTTTTTTTTTTTTAAGGATTTTTCTTTTTATGAGATCTTTTTTTCTTGAAAGCTAAATTGTATGCTTTTGTGTTTGTAAACATCACAGTTTCAGGCCATTCTCAGGAAGGCTCATCCCTTGGCTTTGCATGCACAGCTGACCTGGAGGAGGGCTAGCTAAAATCGGTTCCTCTAGAATAAGCTCAGCTGCCCTGAGCGTTCCCATGCTGGACTCCCGAGCTGAGATTTTCACTCCAAAGCCAGTGGTGTAAGACAGGATTATCGGGATCCCTGCCACTCTCTGAGTGCTCTCTAGTGTCCCAGGTGGGACAAACTTTTTTCTTTCTTTCTTTCTTTCTTTTTTTTTCTTTTTTTTTTTTTTTTTTTTTTTTTTTTTTTTTTTGAGACAGAGTTTCCCTGTAGTTTCTAGAGCCTGTCTGTCCCGGAACTAGCTCTGTAGACCAGGCTGGCCTCGAACTCACAAAGATCCGCCTGCCTCTGCCTCCCGAGTGCTGGGATTAAAGGCGTGCGCCACCACCGCCCGGCGACAAACTTTTTTCAAATAATATTAGTTTCTGGTACAATTCCTACACTTTGTAAAAAAAAAAAAAGTATTCCAAGGCACTGGTCAGTGACGTGTTTACGAGGGAAACAATTAGAGCTTAACACTTAACGTCAACCCCTTTGACCATCTGAGAAGTCCCAAAGCCCTTTGGTGCTTTCTAGTCTCTTTACAGTCTCTTCTAGGCATCATATGCCTACCTGGGTCCTCTTATTTGGAACTGCATCCCAAGCTCTATGGTGCTGGCTGTTTTAATGTTATTGACTTGAGGATCAATCAATGAAAGAAACCCCAGGCCACTCTAGAGGCTAAAGGCGTGAGAGATGGTTATCTTCAGTCAACAATCCACCACAGCCACATGAGAAATCTTCATCCAAGACAAAAAAAAAGTTCCTAGCTGGTGATGTACAGTGAGTGCAGAAAGAAGGGCATTTAACACCATGTCCTCCATTGAAAGTGGGCCAAGACCAGGACGTTCAGATAAGGACTATCTAGGATGTCACTGACTCCCACTCAGGCCTTCTGGGAACTGGAACAAATTGGTGTTATCTGCATGAGAACCGGTCTCCTGTGCTTCTCTGACATCAGTGTTCCTTGGGGTGCTGGTCACACAAGGACAGAGCAGGCTCACAATGCCACCTTGAAAACTCCTTTCCCTGTGGAAATCCTTATTAGCATCCTGGAAGAAATGAGTGAATTCTAATGAGACACCTGTGTCCCTCAATCTGGCCTTCAGACTATTGAAATGATGAACTCCAAGAAGCTAGAATTTTCTCCAGGAATCTCCTGCTGGGAGAAGGAATGAAGCCTGGCACCAGACAGTGGGAAGAAATCTCTTCCTAGAAAAGAGATTTTCTCACAGTTTTTATAACACAGTTCCAATAGCTTGTCTGACTACCTTTCAGGACGACTGAATTCCAGACATGGAGTCACTAGCAGCTGGAACACCTTGACAGGCACTGTTTAGACAACTATATCCCTGACCTTCTATTTAGGCTTTAATCTCATTTATAAAATTTTAAGTACAGGGCAAAGCAGACTTAGTGGCACAGTGGGTGTGTGGAATCAGAGGGTAACCCACTGGGCTAGGTTCTCCCTCCACCGTGTGGATTACCAGTGATCAAACTCAGGTCATTAAGCTTAGTAGCAAATCCACTTAGCCATCTCACGATTCCTATGTATGTATGTATTTATTTATTTATTTTTATTTTAATAGTACCTGAAAGTACTATTCTGAGAAAGATAGGTTACGTTTTTAGAGGTATATTTCTGTCTTTGTAGTGATCCAATTTGTAAGACAAAGACATTTCATTCCCCCTACTCCAAGGTTTGGTCATTTATTTGTTACTCTTAAAGATTTGGTTTGGACTGGACTGGACTCAGACGCGGAAGCTCACCAAGCACAGCCCATGTCTCTTGACAATCTGTTCTTTCCATTTTTAAAAATTATTTTTATTTGACTTGTGTTATTCTCTTGGCCAAAAGTTTAGCGTATTCCTCAGGTTCCTCGCTTTTCTTAGTGTGTGTTTCTTCAGATCAGTACATCAGCATGTGTGTTGCAGGACATGTGGAGTAACAAGATGTTGAATCCTGGGTGAATGGTCTTGGGCTTCTTACTTTCTTTGTTTGAGGGTTTTCTCACAACTTGTTGTTGGACATCATCTTCTTTAGAGAAATTGAAAATGTTTTGGATTCTGCTAGATCCTTTAGGCCTCAACTGTCAAGGCACAGTGGCAGTATTTGTAAGTTCACGAATCAAACTCTCTCTCTCTCTCTCTCTCTCTCTCTCTCTCTCTCGCTCTCTCTCTCTCTCCTCTCTCTCCCGTCTCTCCATCCCTCCCTCTCCCTCTCTCTCTCTCTCTCTGTCGTGTGTGTGTGTGTGTGTGTGTGTGTGTGTGTGTGTTTGCATACCACATTTTCTTTATCCACTCAGCTATTTTTGGACTCTATATTTTTTTGTATATTTTTTACTGTTTTTATTAAGCTATACATTTTCCCTACTCTTCTTCCTTCCTCCCCTCTCCCCTTCCACCCACTCCCTGCCCCCTATGGTCCCAATTTACTCAGGACATCTTGTCTTTTTCTTCTTCCTAAGTGGATCCATGTATGTCTCTCTTTGGGTCCTCTTTGTTGTCTAGGTTTTCTGGGGTTGTGGACTGTAGGCTGGTTATCCTTTGCTTTATGCCTAATATATGTTTATGAGTGAGTGCATACTATATTTGTCTTTCTGGGACTGGATTACCTAAGTATGCTTTTTTCTAGTTCTGTCCATTTGCTTGCAAATTTCAAGTTATCATTATTTTTTTTTACCACTGAGTAGTATTCCATTGTGTAAATGTACCATATTTTCCTTATCCATTCTTTTTGAGGGGCATCTAGGTTGTTTCCAGGTTCTGGCTGTTATGAATAATGCTGCTATGAACATAGTTGAGCAAATGTCCTTGTGCTATAATTGAATATTCTTTGGATATATGCCCAAAAGAGGTATTGCTGAGTCTTGAGGTAGATTGATTCCTAAATTTCTGAAAAAAAAGTTATACTGATTTCTAAAGATTCCTAAATTTCTGAAAAAAAAAAGTTATACTGATTTCTAAAGTGGCTGTACAAGTTTGCACTCATACCTGCAATGGAAGAGTGTTCCCCTTATTTAACATTCTCTCCAGCACAAGCTTTTTTTTTTATAAGGTTTTTAAAATATATTTATTTATTTATTATGTATACAATATTCTCTCTGCCTGAAGACCAGAACAGGGCACCAGACCTGATTACAGATGGTTGTGAGCCACCATGTGGTTGCTGGGAATTGAACTCAGAACCTTTGGAAGAGCAGGCAATGCTCTTAACCACTGAGCCATTTCTCCAGCCCCTCCAGCACAAGCTTTTATCAGTGTTTTTGATCTTGGCCATTCTGACAGGTCTAAGATGGAATCTCAGAGTCATTTTGATTTGCATTACTCTGATTGCTAAGGATGTTGAGCATTTCTTTAAGTGTCTTTTGGTCATTTGAGATTTGTCTGTTGAGAGTTCTCTGTTTAGGTCTGTACCCCCATTTTTTAATTGGATTATTTAGGATTTTGGTGTCCAATTTCTTAAGTTCTTTGTATATTTTGGAGATCAGACCTCTGTCTGATGTGGGGTTGGTGAAGATCTTTTCCCATTATGCAGGCTGTTGTTTTGTCTTGTTGACCGTGTCCTTTGCTTTGCAAAAGCTTCTCAGTTTTAGAAGGTCCCAATTATTAATTGTTTCTCTCAGTTTCTGTGCTACTGGGGTTATTTATATTTAGGAGTGGTCTCCTATGCCAATGTGTTCAAGTTTACTTCCCACTTTTTCTTCTATGAGATTCAGTATGGTTGGTTTTATGTTGAGGTCTTTGATCCATTTGTACTTGAGTTTTGTGCATGGCGATAGGTATGGATCTATTTATATTCTTTTACATGTCGATCGCCAGTTATGCCAGCACCATTTGCTGAAGATACTTCCTTTTTTCCATTTTATAGTTTTAGCTTCAAGGGAGCCACAGCCCTCAGCACATCAATTGAACCATGGGCCTGCTTACACCAATTGGTTCATATAGTCGCTCCTCTTGGTGCAGGCATGGCTATTGCTCCTATAGTCGCTCCACCAGTTGCTGTCTGGGTTGAGGCTGAGGCTCTGGTGTTCAGACAACCTCCAGAGGCCACTGCTGTTGCCATGGCCCACTATACTGCTGAGGCTTTCTCTCTTGGTGGCCTAAAGGCCCCATGTATGTCTTTAAAACAATAATCAAGTTGAAAACACTATTCTGACATTCACAATGCATCCTGAACAGACTTTTGCTTCCTCTTTCCAGTTATCCTTGGTTTATAACAAACAAAACAAACGTAAAAAAGAGTTATAATCAGAGTTTCCTGAATAACCATATAGAGGCTTAATATTACTTATAAATGCTTGGTCAGTGACTCAGACTTATTATTATCTGGCTCTTACATCTTAAGTTCACCCATTTCTATTAGTCTGTGTATTGCCAAGTGGCCCGTGATTTACCGGTGGTGCTCTGGCATATTGCTCCTTGGGCGACTGCTGTTATGTCCCAAACTCTGCCCTTCTTTTCCTGTATCTCTGCTTGGATTTTCTGCCTGGCTCAATCCTGTCTTGCCATAGGCCAAAGAAGCTTTATTTATCAACCAATAAGAGAAACACATATTCACAGTGTACGGAAAGACATACCATATCAAGTTGCTACTCACATTTTTTTCCCAGCCATATTTTTGGGCCTTGTTCATTCATTCAGATCCTCTGTACACAAAGTCTCAACACACTGTGTATCCCCTCAGAGAAGAAAAGTCACAATAGCAAGATAAACAGGAATTCAAAAGATGTCCATAAAAAAAAACCAATTATGCCCCAAATTCAAGAGCACGAACAGTTTGAAAGTCAAAACATTTTTTTCCTCTCTTGTGCCTAAGGGATATCATTGAGAAAGGAGTTTAAAATGTGTTTTTATGAGACAGAAATACTAAGAAGGTGTTATAAGATGTGTTTTTAAAATACATTTTTAAAATATGATAAGATTTGTCTGAGAAAGCCACCCGGAGATCCCTCCCTCATCCCTTCTCGGTGCAAAGGGCAGGGGAGGGCAGAGTCAGCCCTCTGTGTCACACTGTGCAATATTTTCCTGATAACATTTCATTACATTTGAAACATCTGCAATGGGTCAAGAGTAATCATTAAATACAAAGAAGACTTGCCAACGTGTAACAGAATCCAAGATAAATCTAGCAGAAGCCTGCTGTAAACAGGGCTGTGTCAGCAGAGATTGATTAGGTCAATGTTCAGTCTTGGGGACTGACTGAAACAGTAGAAGACCCTTGTTGCCACAGAAGATGAAAGATGGTGCTCGGCCACATAAGGGAACAGACCTTGTTGGTTAGCCTTAGGAAGGCAATTTAATGGTTTTAGCAAGACAGAGAGAATCCGGGAGAAGGGCAAGGCCTGCCAGAGCCATGCCTGTCATGCTCAAGTTGGCCAGAGTCCCTTCAAAGAGCATTGACTGCTCTTTCAGAAGATCTGGGTTCAATTCCCAGCATCCACCTTGCAACTCATAATCATTTGTAGCTTCAGTTCCAGAAGATCCAACATCCTTTTCTGGCCTCTGAGGGCACTGCATATATGTGAGGCACAGACATTCATGTAGGCAAAGCACCTATGCACATCAAATAAAAATAAATAAAAACTAACATTTTTTTAAAAAAAGTTTTCCTGTTTTCCTTCTTGAACTGTTTCTTGTTTTCTATCATGTTTTGTTGCTTTTTTGCTTTCTGAAAAACTTTGTTTTGCCTTATTCTTAATATCTGAAGCATGTGGGAAATTTCTTTTACTGAATTCCAGGTTGCCAACATCTTATGGTTCACATACTATTTTCTTATTCTTAAATTTAAGAAAATGTTGTTTTGCAACTCTGATATACCATCTCACACCTGTCAGAATGGCCAAGATCAAAAACACTGATGACAGTTTATGCTGGAGAGGATGTGGAGTAAGGGGAACACTTCTCCATTGCTGGTGGGAATACAAACTTGTACAACTGCTTTGGAACTCAGTATGGCAGTTTCTCAAAAAATTAGAACTCAATCTACCTCAAGACCTAGTAATACTACTTTGGGCATATACCCAAAGGATGCTCAATCATACCACAAAGACATTTGCTTCACTATGTTTAGAGCAACATTATTCATAACTGCCTGAACCTGGATACAATCTAGATGCCCTTCAACTGAAGAATGAATAAAGAAAAGGTGGTACATTTACACAATGAAGTACCACTCAGTGGTAAAAAATTATGTCTATTAAAGGCAAATAGACAGAACTAGAAAAAAACATACTGAGTGAGGCAACCCAGACCCAGAAAGACAAATATAGTATATACTCACTCATAAGTAGATATTAGATATAAAGCAATGGATAACCAGCCTATAGTCCACAACCCAAGAAAACCTAGACAACAAAGAGGACCCAAAGAAAGACATAAGGATCCACTTTGGAAGGAGAAAAAGACAAGATGTCCTGAGTAAATTGTGAACAGGGGGGATAGGGGGCAGGTAGAAGTGGAGAGGGAGGGAAGGAAGGGGAGTGTGAGAAATGTATAGCTCAATAAAAACAAGAGAAAAAGGATCACAGACAACAGAAGTTGCTTTTTTTAAAAAAAGAAATGTTGATTTGGATTTTCTAAGTTTAGATGAGTGATATTTCAGAGACTGCAAAGAAATTTCCAGAGGAGACCTTGGCCAGCGTAGCTCTTCCGCTTGTCTTGCCCTTGCCTTCCTCTCCACTCTTCTGAGAGTATGGAAACAGAGCAGTGTGCCTCACATTTCCTGAATCACTGCAGTCTATAGAAGTAGCATACACATGGGGCCCATCTGTGGGAAGACATCAACAACAGCTTTTTTTCAATGTAGTAAGGAAGGGCGAAGTGGATACATATCAGTATTTGTTCAATATGTTTTAAATTTATTTTAGATACATGAGTGTTTTGCCTATGGAGGTAAGAAGAGGGTGTTGTAACTCCTGGAACTGGAGTTACAGACAGTTGTGGGCTGCCTTGTGGGTGTCCAGAATTGAACCTGGATCCTCTGGAAGATCAGCAAGTACTCTTAACTATTGAGTCATCCCTCCAGACCGTTGTTTTGTATTTTTAAGATTTGTATTTTAATTCAGGTTAGAGTTTTTCTTAAAAATTATTTCCTCAATTAGATCCAGGAATTTTTTCTTTTCTTTCTTTCTTTTTTTTTTTTTTTTTTTTTTTTTTTTTGGTTTTTCGAGACAGGGTTTCTCTGCAGCTTTTTTAGAGCCTGTCCTGGAACTAGCTCTTGTAGACCAGGCTGGCCTCGAACTCACAGAGATCCGTCTGCCTCTGCCTCCCGAGTGCTGGGATTAAAGGCGTGCGCCACCACCGCCCGGCTTAGATCCAGGAATTTTATATCTCCTTCTCATAATTATGAAGGCAGTGCCTGCCCTGTCTTAGTTAGGGTTTCTACTCCTGTGAGGAAACATCAATACCAAAAGCAACTTCAGGAAGAAAGGGTTTATTTCAGCTTACAGTTCTACATCACAGTCCATAGCTGAGGGAAACGAGGGCAGGAACTCAAACAGGGCAGGAACCTGGAGGCAGGAACTGATGCAGAGGCTGTGAAGGGGTGCAGCTTACCGGCTTGCTCTCCACGGCTTGCTCGATCTGCTTTCTTATAGCACCCAAGACCACCAGCCCAGAGCCTGCACTTCTTCCTCCCGTGGGATGGGCTTCCCGTATCAATCATTAATCAAGATAACACCCCACAGTCTTGCCTATAGGACCAGTCTTATGAAGGCATTTTTTTTTCCAGCTGTGGATCCCTCTTCTCAGACAACCCTAACTTTTCAAGTTGGTATAAACTATCCAGCAGAAGGATAGTTAACAATGATCCAGAGACCCATGCATATGTGTATGCACATGTACTTGTGTCTTATAGCAGACAGTGGCCTGGGGAAAGCTATGTGAGGATTTACTTTGGGGTGGTAGGCTCCTCCTATAGCTTAGTAACCTAGGTTGGGCGGATTGGCCCCAGGACTGCATTTCACTAATCCCATGACATGGTTTCTGAGCTCTGGGCTTCACAAAGACCCACGGAGTATGTGGTTTCTCTGCTCTTAGTGCTGAGAAAGCTTCTACCTGTTCCAGGAATACTTACCCCTACCGTGAAGTCCTAACTGCTGTTAATTCTCCAAAGGTACTTCCTGCAGAGCAATAGCTTTGCCCTTCGATTTGCAAGGTCTGGCTCATCTTTCTTCGTTATTCATTTTGTTTCGCCATTTCCTTTAATCCGGACAACGTCACCTAAAGTTCAATTATCACACACCTCTTGATTTTGAAACAATTTTACCTTCAAGGAGGTAGGCTGGCCCTTGATAGGACCTTATCCTTTTGAAGGCTGTGAACTTGGAATGTTACTTGAGCCTTCTTCCTCTTACACACAGACACATGTAGGTCAGGGACCCTGACTGCTGAAAACCTGGCCTTGGGTTCCCTGTGTCCTGTGCAAAGTTCTCCAAGGATCCCCCCCCCCCCACACACACACACAGCATTCTGCTGTCCCTTGGAAGCAGGAGAGGTGCCTGTTCCCTTGGAACACATGCTCTCCCATCGGAGCATACTCCAGCTTGTGAGCTCTGTCCTTCCAGTTGGCCTCTTTGGTGGTAAGGGTGAAGCAATGACAACCTACTGCCTTTTGTGGCTGTGGAGGCGGTGGCGGAGTAGGGTTGTGGGTACCCTCAGTGTCCAGAGTTGCAAACACAACAGAGATACTAAACACCGAAACCACTTGATATTCTGTCTGCCCTTTGTCCTTGGGTAGGTCCATTTTATTGTTTCTACTAAAAGGAGCGATATCATTCCTTTTACGTTTGTTTTTCAAATTGGCCAAAGTCCTGCCGTTCTAGCGATAGGACTAAACTCTTCGTTGGGGTTGTCCTGTTTTGGACTAGCAACAGGTTGAGTGATAAGAGTAGAGGGCAGAAGGAGAGATCATTGCGTTTTCAACATATGTGGCCTCTCTCTAGGAGCCCTGACAGCTTGAGGAATGGGGTGAGAAGGAGGCAGCCGCTGCAGCATGGCGCAGGCAGGGACAGGGCCTGCAGAGTCATCATCCCTTAGGCTTTAGGGGTCGTCTCCAAACCTCACGAAGGAGGTCATACAGACGAGGCTACTTTAGATTTGACTCCGCCTTGTTGGACTTGGGTTGGACTCGGGTTGGAAGCTGAGAGAAGACCTTGGCCGATCCTAACGGGAGCAGGGAGGGGCGGGGCAGAGAAAGAGGGGGCGGGACCAAAAAGAGAGGGCTTATTACCAGTGCCGCTGCTTCTCACCTTGCGCACCAGCGTGCAGTCACAGTTTACACAGCTCCGCTGAAGCCAGAAAGCACCAGCACCATGCCCATGACACTGGGTTACTGGGATATCCGTGGGGTGAGAGCGGGGTCTGACAGCCGAGTGCGATGGGAATGCCGGCCGGGCGGGAATGTGCTGAGTAGTTGGCAGCTAGTCCAGGAAATGGATCCCCCTTTGTAAGGTCTTGCTGGATTACACAGCCTGTACTTCTCAGAGCTCTAGATATTTGAGATTAGTCTCTCTCCCTCTCCCTGTCCCCACCGTGTGTGCGGACTGTTAGATCAAGGGTAGGGATTAAAATATAGAGACATAGTTAGGGGTGTGCCCCTCTGATCAGCCATATCTTCTAGTTGTGCCACGCCATCCGCCTGTTCTTGGAATACACTGATTCAAGCTATGAGGAGAAGAGATACACCATGGGGGACGGTAATAACACCCTCTTAGACTCTTGCCCAACTTCTGATTGGTGGCACTCAGGAGTCCCTGTGCCTGGCCTCTTGTTGCCCAGATCGGCGGGCCTCTTTCAGTTAGAACTAGAGTTCAACTAGACCTTCAAAAAAACCCTGAGAAGGCAGTCTGGTCTTAAAACGCAGGGCTATGACTTTTTCTCTATTTGTGAATTAGCATTTGTCTAAACTTGTAAACCTTAGGGCTGCAGGGCCCACAGTTCCAGACACTCTTCCCTCACACTCAGTGTGAGGTTGCAGATTCCCTGCCTGGGGACTGGAGTGGGGATGGGGTGGGGGCTTGTCTGACTCCTATAGGAGGGTGGGAACTAGGGTGATTTCTTTTTCAACTCTTGCCACCACAGCTCCCGACTTTGACCGAAGCCAGTGGCTGAATGACAAATTCAAGCTGGGCCTGGACTTTCCCAATGTAGGTGCAGGGAAGGGGAGGTTTGGGGAAGGCATGGCATCTTCACCTCATCTCATTGCCTGGCGACGGGGTTTGGGGTCAGAGCTTCTGCTCTCCTGCTCCCATTCCTGGTGGCTGCACAGTGTTTCGATGGGCTGTGTCCCAGTTCTCTTCCATTCAGTGTGTACTGTGCTCATGGAGGGTTTCCCATGCCAGGCACACTGAGTGCCAGGCCTCCTGTCTGTCCTCATCCAGAGAAGGAATGCAAGGTCCTCATATCCTACCTAACTGTCCCTGCTTGTCTCTCCAGCTGCCCTACTTAATTGATGGATCCACCAAGATCACTCAGAGCAACGCCATCTTGCGCTACATTGCCCGCAAGCACAACCTGTGTGAGTGTGGCCTTCCTGGGCTTGGCTGGCGGGTGTGTGTGTGTGTGTGTGTGTGTGTGTGTGTGTGTGTGTGTGTGCGTGTGTGTGTGTGCTGAGATTCCACTGTGTGTGCTGCAGGTGGGGAGACAGAGGAGGAGAGGATTCGTATTGACATTTTGGAGAACCAGGTCATGGACAACCGCTTCCAGCTTGTGATGGTCTGCTACAGCCCTGAGTTTGTGAGTCCCCTAGTGGATGGGGAAGACAGGGTTTGGAGTTAAAGTCCTATGTTCACATCTGTATTGGTCAAGGTTAGCATTTGAGTCCAGCCGTGCTGATTCTCTAAGCCCCTACTTATCCCAGCAACCAAGTGGCCTTCAGGACTCCAGAATCGTGCCAAATAACCACTGTGGGTCAGTTTCTACCACGTCTAGGATATGGCTTGGATTCCACAAGCTAGAAGTTCAGTTTTTAAACATTCAAGCATGTAGTGTTTTGCGTCTTTGATGGCACTGGCCATCTGAGTCCAGAGACAGGTGTATGGGCACTTCCTAAGCACCTCTGAGTCTGACCCCCAGGATCTGATTTGGGCCATAAGTGTTGTATTTCTTATTCTTTTTAAAGCAGTGGGTGGGAGACCACGGTGGGCCAGAGGCCTCCGCTGGTCAGTGGGTCACCCCAAGCCTAGGCGGGTCCCCTTGGCAGGTGGGAGACCACAGCGGGTAAGAGACAGACGGATACACCATGCAGAGAGAGTTTGGGTATAGAATTTATTTAGTGGGTTATGGAAGGAAAGGGGAGGGGGAGAGGGGAAGAGAAAAAAGAGAGGGGGGAGAAGAGGGGGGAGAAGAGAGAGAGGCAGCAGCTACCTCTTCAGAAGAGAAACGGAAAGGGGGAGTGGGCGGGGCTTGTCTCTTAAGGGGACAGGATAACCAAGTGACAGGACAGGTCATAACAGTATTTCCATCTGACTTCTCATCCTCCAACATGTGGGACCTGGTGCCTGGAGGGCTCTGATCAGCAGTGATGAGCTCATTGAAAGTCAGGAAGCTGACTCAGGGCCAGTCTTGAGGGGGTGCATGCTCTTCCCTCCATTCCTGTGAAGTCAAACTCTTTGCCAAGGGGGCCTGTATTGGAGGGTGGTGACCGTTTTTTATCCCCCATACTACAGGAGAAACAGAGGCAAGAGTACTTAGAGGGTCTTCCTGAGAAGATGAAGTTCTACTCAGAGTTTCTGGCCAAGCGGCCATGGTTTGCAGGGGACAAGGTAAAGAGAGGGAGGTTGAGGGGGAAGGAGCCTCATTCTTCCCAGGCTACCAGATCCTATCTCACTGACCCTCAATTCCTGCAGATCACCTATGTGGATTTCCTCACTTATGATATTCTTGACCAGCAACGAGTGTTTGAGCCCAAATGCTTGGATGCCTTCCCCAACCTGAAGGACTTTATGGCCCGCTTTGAGGTGATGCTCTGATCCCTCCTCTTTCTTAGATGTCTTTCCCTTCCCCCTTCCCAGGATGATTTCCTAATCTTTTAATTTAGAAGAGTAATTAGCATTTCCTGAGCACTGGTTTTCTGTGAGGCTCTGTGCTCAACACTATATAGTTATAGGATCAAATGTATTACTGTAAGATTCCTACAAGGTGGATAGACTTATCAGACCCCTAAGATGAACGGAGACTGGAGGGTAACTCACTTGCTCAAGGTCTCAACTGTGATCCGTGGAGGCCTGCTCCATGTGGGCCCCTGACTTCTACGGGCAACACTGGCGACTCTTCCTGTCTTGAGAAGCTGAAAAGAAAAGCTTCAGGCCTTTGTTCACCCAGGGTTTGAGGAATATAAGGTGACAGAAGTGTGCAAACAGCTGGCTTTAGGCACTCAGAAGGCAAGGGACAGCGGGATTCACAGAGAGTCTTCACAGCTGACCCGCAGAATACTTTGCCTCTCCTATCCCCGCTGTGGAGACTTAGAGAGCTCAGACGGTAGAAGATGCTTGGATTGGGTAGACAAGCGGGTCCTTGTAAGAGGTTGACACATGGGCTCCTGTGTTTGCTACCCCCCAATCTACTTTATTAGACAATTGGAAGCATTAACTTTGTGTCTGTGTGTGTGTGTTAGTTTGTAGTTTGGTCTGTCTTTCTTTTTTTTTCTTCCTCTTTATTATTTTCCTCTCTCTGTCTCTCTCTCTCTCTCTGTCTCTCTCTCTCTCTCTGTCTCTCTCTCTCTCTCTGTCTCTCTCTGTCTCTCTCTCTCTCTCTCTCTCTCTCTCTCTCTCTCTCTCTTTCTCTCTTCCTTCAGGCCTGGAATCTGTTTTCATTCCCCACTCTCTATCACGTGATGTGTTTTCTCAGCTAGTTCCCATTAGCTCTGTTTCTGGTCCAAGTTGAATGCTTTGGGGATTATGTAAGAGCTGGAGTCACCGTGGGGAGAGGGGGAAGGGAGAGTTAAAAGCTGGCTCCTGAGGCCTGGTGCTCTGGCTCGTAAACAGGTAGTCCTGGGCTTTAGAATTCCTCAGTAGTATTCGTGCAGGGTAACTGAGATTTGACAAGGTCCCCCGTATTAGAGCTAGAGATATGTTTGATTGGGGTATAGTAATATTGGGCCCAGGTACCAGGTGGAGAAATTTAGACTGTCTTCTCTCTGGGAATGGATCAGACCCCTGCCCTGCTTTTCCTGGTGGGCCTCCCTCCATCTGAAATACTTCCATTCAGGATTTTCTGTGTCATGGGTGCGATCTGGGCACTTTTCCAAGCTACTTTGGCATGCTCTGTGAACTCCTTTTTTCTCTGCCAGCTCCTTCCTTGGTGTGCAAATGCAGGTAGAATCTTCCCTGTGGGGAACAACAGGCCTATGCAGACTGACAGGCCTATGCAGACTGACAGGGCTGTGTGTATAGGAGGAAGCTGTTTAACCTCTCTGGAGTTCAGGTTCCCTCCTGATAAATGGTCAGTTAGGACCGATCTTGCAGGGACATTGAGTGGTTTTTCCAAACCTCTGATGTACTGTCTAGAGGACGCCAAGCCTTCACAATAGCGCTGTTTCTGTACTCGGTGCCCCTCTTGAAGTGGGACACTAGGGAAAGGAATTCGAAGAGATTCTTCTCCAGACCTGAGGTTGACTGCTCTGCTCCAGATCTCAGGCCCACGTGGAGTTCATGGGGTGGAGCTGGTCAGCCCAGCGAGCCTACAGGCCTAAGCTTGCTTTCTCTTTCCCACTCACAGGCCCTGAAGAAGATCTCTGCCTACATGAAGTCCAGCCGCTTCCTTGCAGGCCCCATGTATTTGAAGAAAGCTGTGTGGGGTAACAAGTAGGACCCCTTACTACCAAGGCCGGGAAGAGATCTATAACTGTGCTTGCTGGCCCTTAGTACAGGTCATATGGGCCCCTGCACCTCTGGGCCAGTCTTGCCATTCCTTCCCTTCTTCCTTCTCTTCTCCTCTGAAAGGCCCTAGCAGCTCTTTTCCACTCAGCGTCTCCCAAGTCAAACTTCTGTTAACTCCACCTCCCCGTTCCTTCACACTCCCTTCCTCCCCTTCCTTTCCTTTGTCCTAGATCCAAGTGGCCCTCAGCTTGGCTGAGGGTAATAAAGGGGTGCACTAGGCACTGTGGCTTCCCAGCACTGCCAAAGAAACCAGTCCTGCCTGTGCTCAAGTACCCATCCTCATTGTGGGGCTGCCCAGCATCGCCAGAAAGACCAGACCCCAAATCTGTAGACCCTTGTCCCTCGATATGGGACTGTCCAGCCCTGGTTGATCTCTAGTAAAGTCTAAACCACATTTGTTCTGTGTCTTGTTGCTTGTGTTTCTCTGGACTGCGTTGACTTGCTTGGGTAGTCATTGTTCTTTAGAAGGGAAAGGTTTGTGTGTGTGTGTGTGTGTGTGTGTGTGTGTGTGAGAGAGAGAGAGAGAGAGAGAGAGAGAGAAGAGATGAGAGAGAGAGAGAGAGAGAGAGAGAGAGAGATCTTGATGGTCACACAAAGTATAAGATCATGTACATGTTTACAGTTCTTCATGTTCTGGTCATCAATTCTGTGTTGCCCACTCTGGGATTCCTTAGGAGGGTGCTTCTTCTGTGCTGGGGTTCCTTCACAGCGGCTCCTCCACAGAAATGTGCAGAGAGATTCTGGGCTCATGGGAGGGGGTGGGAAACACCTTTCATCTCTCCCAGAAGCTTTCCCTAAACCAGACACCTCTCCTCCTAGTCTTGTGATGCTTCCCCATACACACTCCCCACTGTTTGTAGTTTGTGTCTAGGCTATTTTTACGGAACTTCATCCTAAGTTGATCAAAGGGCCTGTTGGACTTTGCATCTCTTTGCATAATGTGCGTGAGAGAGCCTGGCCCACGGAAGCTAAAGCACTGTGCTCAGCAATCCTTGTGCCAAACCCTACAGCCAGCAGCACTTAGCACTCTGGGAATTTTTCTCTTAGCCTGAGGAGGTACAGAATGAGGTTTCCACATTCGGGCCTTACAGTCTGAATTAGAGTCTCTCCCCATCCCAGAATTCAAGAGGCCCCCTCTCCAGCCACCTTTGGAAGAGCACGGTCTGAGATGAGGCAGCCCAGCTTGCTGGGCCCCAGTGCCCAGTGTATGAGCAGCCATGTCAGGGGTATTTTGTATCAGATCATCCACAAAGGAGCTGGACTTATAGGAGAAGAATCTGCTGAACAGGTTCCCATGGCAGCTGCTAGACCATGGATTCTGACCTTGGTCAGCACTGCCTGTAATAGAGAGTAGCTCTGGAAGAGGTCCCTTCTGGGCATTGTTCACATGCCAGCTGCCAGCGGTTACCTGCTGCCATAAGGAACTAGGGACTGCCGGCAACTTGTGAGGGTTATTGTGAAATAAATGAGTCACTAATGTGGAACTCTCCAACTAAGGGGGTGCACACACACCTTCAATCCTAGAGCTCACAATGACAGAGGCAGGGGAATCTGTGTGAGTTTAAGGACAGTTTTGTCTACCTAGTGAATTTTAAGCTGGTTGGGCTGCATCGAGTGATTTGGTCTCTTGTATCAAAAACAAACAAACAAACAAATAAATAAATAATAAAAAACAGCTAGTAATATCAATGCCCAGAGATGCTCAAAATTTGTGAAACTTGTAAGATCAAAATTAATTAGGCTAATGGTCCATTATACTTTAGAGATAAATGAAATTTAAAAAGGAAACAGGATTAGGGTACAAGGCAGTAGTAGAACATTTACTTAGCATGCACAAGGTAGATTCAAACTACACAGTTTCAAAAAATAAAATAAAATGGAAAAACGCACTGGAAGTTAGGAGTGACGGTATAATCAAAGTTAAGTAGAAAGAATACAATATTAATCCAGACTGCAACTCTGAACCAACAGTTAGGGAGCCTGCATGGAACCGACCTAAGCCCTCGCATGTGTCTGGGAATTTTGTAGCTTGGCCTGTTCGTAGGGCTCCTAGCAGTGAGATCAGGACCTGTCCCAGATGATTGGCTGGCTTTTGGGAACCTGTCTCCTATGTTGAATTATCTCACCCAGCCTTGATGCAGGAACTGGGTCCTGCTTCAGCTCGATGGGCCATGTTTTGTTCAAGTCCATGGGAGGCCTGCCCCTCACTGAACTGAGATGGAGGAAGAGTTGATGGAGAAGGGGGGTAAATGGGAGGTGGGGGATGGATAGGAAGGAAAGGAGGGAGGGAAAACTGTGGTGGGTATGTAAAATAAATATGAAAAAAGTTAATGAAATAAAAAGAAGATATTCAAATGCCAGGAAGCACTCAGAAAATCATGACTTGCTCATTAGAGAAAGGGACAGCTAAACGGTAATGAGGTTCTACTTCATGTACATTAGGATAGCTACTATGAAAATTCAGACATTAAAATATTTGGTGAGGGTCGGGAGGCATTAATGCCTTTCCCATCATTGGTGGGTATATATAACGGTGGTTCCTCAAAAAATTAAAAGTAGAAAAATGTAAAACAAGGTGCCTGCCTAATGTGACTCCCCAGCAGCCATCTTTCTGAAGACATGTCTGTTGACAGGACGACACTGTTCACAGAGCTAAGAAAGCCAGGTGAGCCATGGCTATAAGCTGAGGCAGGAAGAGCCTAAGTTCCAAGCCAGCCTAAACTATCTAACAAGACCCTGTCGGCCTCCTCACTCCCAGTCCCTGACAAACAATAACAAACAAACCAAAACCCCCAAACAAACCAGAGTCAAGCGAGATGTCATAGTGACTGGTTTTTATTATATAAAAAAAAAGAAAGACATATTGAAAAAGATAGGAAGGATAGGGTTGCCTGCCTTTCCTCAGCTGACTTGCCTACCCCTGCCCCAAGGTCAGTATCTGCAGACTGAGCCACCGGAACTGTATTAGCTAGGGTTCAAAGGGACCACCTTTGCCATGTTCCTTCAACTAGAGCAGAAAGGGAAGCAATGCTCCATTCTCTGGGGAGCAGGACATATGAAGTTCTATATGACTTTGCCTTAGACCTCGGTGATGGACCTGTTCTGATGAGGCCCCTAGCCCAGGCCATAGCTCCCAGATAGATTTTTCTGTGTCTACTCTGGCTCCCAACAGAAATCTGTGTGCTGGTGGATTAGGTAGTCTGGGTCTGTGTCATTGGTGGTTTCAGAGAGGCCCTAGGGCAACCCCTTCCCTAAGAGTGTGCAGATCACTGATCAGGTTAGACTGTGGTGTGGACCAGTTTAATGTCACCCTTAGAGGTCAAGGGACTTGTCTTCACCCGCATTACCCCTACTCTATGATGTGGAACAAGACTCTATTCTCTAGGGCTAGAATGGGATAGGAAGCATAGGACTTCATCTTGGAATGCAGTGCCAGGCTGGTGAAACCTAGCATTGAACAGGTCTTGATGTCCCCCATTTCAGGATGGAGTTCATGGATAGAATTTCTGGAACAGCCTCGGTGTCGGGCATCACTCTTTGGACTTCTATCCTGGCCAGCATCATCTGTGGCTGTGGGGATCTTTAGCCATTAGCTGACTTCAGCAATAGTCAATCCATAGTCGTGCAGACCTTTGTGCTTTCCCAGGGCTGTGTTCAGCCAAGTCTCAGCAGGTTGTGAGCCCACAGTGACACAGCATTGTGGCTTTGTTGGTGGCGTCTGGTATATGAGCCAGAGCCAGAGTCTAGACCATCTATGGTGATTCTACCCATGCAGAATCTTAGTGTCTGACTATAGGCTGTTGGCTCTGAACGAGGAAGGCATCTGGGTGGACCCTGGCCCCAGAAAGAGGCTCACGGGGAAGGACTGTTCATTCTAGGCACTACTCTAACTCATGCTGAACACATAAACTACAGATTTGGGGACAATCTAAACTTTGATCGTCCTCCAGTGGTCTACAAAAAACAACACATCAGTGGTGACCTCATAAAAAACCCTGAACTTTGTCACTGTTTATTGCTGAAATAACGGGAGTGTCTAACGGCTCAGAGTGGGCTGGGGAGAAACAGCCTGCTTAGAATTTCTGGAAAGATTGATGCAAACAAAGCCAGGTTTCAAACTCTAGAGTAAATACATAAACCCTTTAGTGTCTAGAGGCTGCCAAAGAGCAGCAAGCATCAAGAACTTTAGAAAGCCATGAATCCACAAAACATTCAAGGAAGGGTCTAGAAACCAACCATATAGGAACTAGTATAAGGGACCTCTTGGACAGGCAATGTGAAACAGCCACCTTAAGGTCACAAAATTAAAGAGAACAAAGAGGGGGCTGGAGAGATGGCTCAGAGGTTAAGAACACTGTCTGCCCTTCCAGAGGTCCTGAGTTCAATTCCCAGCAACAACATGGTGGCTCATAACCATCTATGATGAAATCTGGTGCCCTTTTCTGGTGTGCAGGCATACATGCAGGCAAAATGCTGTATACATAATAAATAAATCTAAAAAAAAGAGAGAACAAAGAAATGATACTCTAAAAGAGAAATTTAACAAAAACGGAAGCAATAAATTCTAAAAAGGTAATCTTTGAGCTTAAAAAAGAGTCAATTTTTACATGCAGCAAAAGGCATCAATATCAGAACAGAACAAAGAGAAGAAAGTATTAGTGAGCTTAAGATGACAAGGACGAGAAAATATGTATGGAGTCTTTGGGATAACATTACAGGAGTAGTTGAATTGTTGTGTTTCAAGAAGAGCTTAACAATTGCAAAGGTTTAGAAAGTGTATTGAAAGAGACAGTGGTATAAAATTTCCCAGACCTGAAGCAGAACGCACATACCCAGTAAGAGAAGGTCAGAGAGCACCTGTTGGAGCCACTGAGATGGCTCAGTGGGTCAGGGAACTTGCTGCTGAAACTGACAACCTGAGTCAGGTCCCCCAGGTCCCACATGGTGGAAGAAAACAGATTCAAGCACACTCACCCTCGATTTGAGCCTTGTTCCCAGTCAAGCAAACCTGAGAGAATACATCCCTCAGATTTGACCAGACTTGTCTAACCAGAAATAACAAAGGGAGTTCTCCAAATTAAAAGGAAGACATATTTATGTGCAAAAAGAAAACACTTGGCAATTGTGCTGGCTAGTTTTATGTTAACTTGACACAAGCTAGAGTCATCTGAGAGAAGGGAGCCTCATTGAGAAAAATGCCTCTACAAGATTGGGCTACAGACAAGCCTGGAGGTCATTTTCTTAATTAGTGATTGATGTGGGAGAACCCAGCCCACTGTGTGTGGTGCCATCCCTGTACTGGTGGTCCTGGTTTGTATAAGAAAGTAGGCTGAGCAAGCCATGAGGAGCACGCCGGTAAGCAGCCCCCTTCATAACCTCTGCATCAGGTCCTGCCTCCAGGTTCCTTCCCTGCTTGAGTTCCTGAGCTCACTGCTTTTGATGATGAATTGTTATATGGAACTGTGAGTGGAATAAACTCTCCCCCATCCTAAGCTGCTTTTGGTCAACGTGTTTAATCACAGCCATAGTTACCCTACCTAAGACATAGATAAAAACAAACTAACAAAACCCCCTCACTGGTAATAAGAACTACAAGGTGATTAGAGAGATGGCTCAGAGGTTAAACATGCTTGTTACTCTTGCACAGGACTTGGATTCAGTCCCCAGCACCCACATGGCTGCTCACAACTGCCTGTGACTCAATTTCAGAGGATCCAATGACCTAGTCTGGATTCTGTGGGCATCAGGCGTGTACATGATACACACACATATTATATTTAGGTTTCATGTACACACTCATACACATGAAATAAAAATAAATCTTGAACAACAACAACAACCAATTTAAAAAGAATAACTATATACATTGACCATAAGTCTGGTATATCTTCATATGAAATATCTAGTATATCTTTAATATGAAATGTAAAAAAGCAAGACAATAACAATTAGATTACAACCCTATGTTAAAACATAAGAAATATAAAAAGATGCAGAATGAGACATCAAAAATTCAAAGTGTGGATGAATGCAATGCAAGTGTCTAACTTTAAAAAACCCTCCATTTCCTTTTGAGGTCTCTTTCCTTGTCTTTATGATCATGCTATGTTGGTATCATTTCAAAACACCTATAATTTTTTAAAGGTGGTTTTGTAAGCCTCATGGTAGTCACAGGCAAAAATCTACAACAGACAAACTCAAAAGAATATTCAAAGAATCAAAGCACAATACTAAAGTAAATCGGGTAACTACAAAGGAAGTGTGTGTGTGTCTGTGTGTGTGTGTGTGTGTGTGTGTGTGTGTGTGTGTGTGAGAGAGAGAGAGAGAGAGAGAGAGAGAGAGAGAGAGAGAGAGAGAGAGAGGGAGAGGGAGAGAGAGGTGAGAACTACAATGGAAATAGAAATAAAGTTTTAAAATTTGCTATGGTAATACTTTAACTTGTTTATTTGTGTGCATGGTGTGTGTGTGTGTGTGTGTGTGTGTATGCGCGCGCGCGCACGTGCGCCCCCATACATACACACACAGCAGAGGCTAGAGGAGAACACTGGGTACCTTCTTCCATCTCTCTCTGCCTTATTTCCTCAAGACAGGGTCTCTCACTGAACCTGAAGCTAACAGATCCATTTAGCCTGACTGGACAGCAATCTCCAGCCCACCCTTACACCTCATCACTGGGGTGACGGGTACACGAATCTCCAGGGGTCTGCCCAGCCTTACACCTCATCACTAGGGTGACAGGCACATGAATCTCCAGGAGTCTGCCCAGCTTTACACTTCATCACTGGGGTGACGGGTACACGAATCTCCAGGGGTCTGCCCACCCTTACACCTCATCATTGGGGTGATGGGTACATGAATCTCCAGGGGTCTCCCCACCTTACACCTCATCACTGGGGTGACGGGCACACGAATCTCCAGGGGTCTCCCCACCTTACACCTCATCATTAGGGTGATGGGTACACGAATCCATGCACAGCTTTTATCTTGATGCTAGATATTAGAACTCAAGTCTTCATGCTGGCAGAGAAAGCACTCTTACCCGGGAAAGCATCTTCTCAGCTGTTTATCTGTGTATAATTATCTTAACCGTATGAATAAAATTTTTCAGGTAAATGACAGAGAAACTGCCGAGGTCCTGCCACAGTCTGGACTCAGGTCTGGAGATGGGGAAGGGGCAACAGTGAAGAAATGAAGTGTCCAACCACCAGATGAGTTTCACACGAGTGGCCAGCCCCGAATAGATTCCCTGTCTTTATTTATATATCAGAAACAAGCGTGTTTTCCCATACTAACAAACAAGTTTTTCCCATCCTCTAACGTTAATCTCCTGCAAAAAACAAATATGTCAAATGTGTTTTTCCCCCCAACTTTTACATCAAAATATCTTTAAACAAACAAACAAAAACCCTTATCATTTTGCTACCTTGGCCAAATATCAAGCCAGGTACATCCTGTCTTCACAAAACTAAAAGGTGATTGACATAGGCACACATCAAAAACAACAATCTTGTTCAAAACACATTTACAGAAATAGAGGTGATCTGCCGCCAATCCTGTCAGCGCTGAATCGGAACAGCTCCCGGAGTCTGGCATCCTCAGACAAGAAACCTGAGAAGCTTCAGCTCACAAAGAATTTTAGGGGAAAATATTTGAGAAAACACGGGGTTTCTGGGAACGAGCACATCTTTCCCATGTGTGACTGACAAAGTGGCACTAAAAACTGCCAAGAGAATCATCAGTGTTATGAGAGAGAAGAGAGTGTGCAGGCCATGTGGTCCCAGTAGTGGTCTGCACTGTCCCGACGTCCCCTGGTCCTCGCCGAATGAGACTGCCCCGTGGGCTTTTGCCTCATCTGGAGGCCCATTGAACGAGCCCTCATAACTCATAAACTGGTCCAAAACTAGGCCACAAGGCTTCCAACAAGAAACTAGTGCTGGGGAGACGGTTCCATCAGCGAAATATTTGTCTTACAAACAAACATGAGGGGCTTGGATCTAACCCCCTAGAGCCCAAATTAGAAAACCTAAAGGTTTACATAGGATGGAAACATGAGGATGGGCCAACTAAAACTAAGTATTGTAAAGAGGCCTTCTGAGACTCTGCTAGATTGTAAGGTAGTTAATTTTATTTTTTAAAAAAGGAGTTTAAACAGAAGTACCCCATATGCTTGGACAGTGCAGTTCCCAGAAGAAATGGGTTATTGAGTGAAAGTCCACATTATTCTCTATGAATTATTGGTCAGGGAGACCTACAGGCACCCCAAACAATACAAACCGTTGTCATTGCTCTTGGTTGCTTACCTTCACCAGACTGTAAGACCCTATGTTGCAAATATCACAAGTGTGTTGGTTTTAGTGCACAGAGGAAGCAGTCTTGACCTGAGCAGAAACTCTCCTGGCTAGCTAGACACCACAGTGAGGGAAGGTGCTATAAAGATAGCCAGAGGGAAAAAGGCAGCAACTGTCTTATCTGGATCGTGCACGCTATAATACCTACCTGCCAGAGAAGACGTGCGCACGGATACAATAGTTGGCAAGACTGTTTGTGGGGTAACACTCTCTTTATCGGATCTAAGCCTGCTCCTCAGGAGGGAATCAATGCCAGGTGCTAAAAACATGGTCAAAATACATACATGGCTAGGGAAGTGACAGGCCTTACAGGAAGATTTATTGATGTGGGTTTTCTAAGTGGTCATGTTGTCAAACTGCCTTCTAAATATCTAGATTTATACCCATAGATTTGTGCTGCTCCTAACCTTGGTCAGAAAAGCTTCTTTGTGTAGTGAGTAGAGGCAAATGGAGAGACAGATGACGGTCAAAGCACTGAGACTAAGCAACCACGAGTGGTCAGCCGTAGACAGGACATCTGCATCAAACCCTTTCCCCATCAAGCCTCAAGGGAAGAGCCCACAGCAGCCGCGGCTACCTGTGTACGCAGCCCTGGTTTCCTATGCAGGGCCTGAACGAGATGATGTAGATGAAAAGTTTCAGCATGTAGCAGGAAGGGACTCTGGAGGACCTCAACAAAAGACAAGCTGAATCCAACCTCATGTTGAAAAGATTATTCTCCTAGAGCAAGTGGGATCTGTCTGAGGGGAGCAGGCATGGGTCAATGAATACAAGTGAATACATAGGCTAGAACACACCAAGAGAATGAAAAAAAAAAAAACGAGGTGATTGTTACAACAGATGCAGAAAAAAAAGCATTAAAAAAATCCAACATTCCTTTGGGATTGACAACACGCAACAAATTAGGTACAGAAAAATTGCACCTCAATATAATAAGGGACATTTATAATAGATCAACAGCCAGTTCCATACTGAAGGGGGAGAAGCTAAGTGCCTTAATTTTAAGATGTGGAACAAGGGGCTGGAGGGATGGCTCAGTAGTTAAAAGCACTGCCTGCTCTTCCAAAGGTCCTGAGTTCAATTCCCAGCAACTACATGGTGGCTCACAACCATCTGTAATGGGGTCTGGTGTCCTCTTCTGGCCTGCAGACATACATGCAGACAGAATACTGAGAATACTGCATACATAATAAATAAACAAACAAACAAAAAAGATGTGGAAAAAGATTTTTTAAAAAAAGCCCATTTTCACCTTTTATTTTCTCCTGCTCTCTTCAGCGACTGTTCTTGTAGCCAGCTTTGCCCAGGGAGGGGGAGTAGCCACTCCTGGGGGTTGTAATCTCTTCTGCCCCCCTCACACATCTGGAATGGCTCTGGCTATGGGGCCTTCTGGAGGAGCTTCTCTTGGGAAGAGGCACCTCTGGTGGGCCCAATACCCAAAGTTTCCCTTTCTCTCTCGTTCATGGTTCATGTTACCTTTTCAACCAATGATCTGTATAACTGGAAAGCTCAGAACCCACCATGCTCTGAAAAGCCTAAGGCTCTTACTAGCTTTCTAGAAACAGTCTTTTATACCTACCAGCTGACCTGGTATGACTGTCAATAGCTCCTGGCTACTCTCTTCGCGGCTGAGGAGCCAGACAGACTCTAGCTTGAGAGTAGAAAGGCCACCCTGAGGTCTGGTGGGGGATGGGTGCCTGTCCCACTATTGCTTTCCACCTTATATTTTGAGAGAGGGGATCTCTCTGAACTTGAAGCATACTAACTGTCTAGACTGGCTGGCAGCAAGCTCCAGGGACTTACCTGGCTCTATGCCCCATAGTGTCCTGCTTGGGGGGGGAGGCATTTCCATGGGTGCTGGGGATTTGAACCCAGGTCCTCACGCTTGCATGCAATTACTTTACCAGCTGAGCCACAGATTGCTATTATTACACTTCAAAACAGAACAGGCTTTTCTCAAACAAGTTACATTGTGAGATAGTCCCACAGTCTCCCCCAAAGCGTGATCCACTTGAGAGGCCTTCAGGTCCATTGCATTACCTATACCCCATAGATTTCTCATGTGAACTGTGCTTTAGGAAGGAAGCAGAGGTGATTTCAATCTCATTTTAAAAAGCATATCAGGTTTCCAGACACCTGCAGTCTGGAGAGGGTGAGGCAGCAGAATCACCATGGATTTGAGGTGACTTGGCTATATATGAGACCTAATCTGAAACAACCAAAGAGAATATTTGGTAATATAATTGGAAATTGTATACCTTAATAAATATAGATATTTCTAATAATTCTAATTCGTTTCAAACTTGCAACACTATGAACATTACCCTGTTTGTGTTACTCCTATTTTATTGAAGATACTTCCTTCTAATAACACAGCAGTATCGACTTAAGAGTCAAATACATACACCTATTTAATCTTTTCTTCCGGATTTAAGTCTCATGTAATATGCCACCTATAATTATTCCCATTGAAAATCTCATAGGCACATTACAAGCCCATCCTCGTCTGTTTTCAAAAGTATTTCATTCCATTTGGCCTAAGCATGGAGTGAGTCAGGCTATGGTATCAAATAACCTATTCCCAGGCCCCAGAGCCCGTCTGTCCTCATGGACCTCCCCGAAGTTGAACTTCTGTCTGAACTCTGAGCCTTTCTGTCTGAATTACTTGCATTTATTTTAGGAACAAGCAGTCCTGGTACTCTGTGTTCTGCCTTCAGGCAGGACGGGGAGAGCTCCCCAGAGCATGGGCTGATGTGGGCACTGGCTCTTCAAGTTACTCCTTGGGAAATATGTAGAATTTCTATTGTGTTTAACGGGTCAAAGTGGGTGACGAGTCCACATTTAGGATTGAGAGGCTCATGGAGCTTTCTCAAGGGGAAGCAGTGGTTTCCACAGGCCTCTGCAGGTGTCAGTTCTAGGCTTGGAGGAGGTGAATTGGGCTAGACAATGGGGCTTCAGAGAAAGCGAAGGACAATCAGCTATGTCAGAAGCAAAAGAAGAAAAAAGAGAAAAAAGAAAACATGGCGCTTCATGGAATTTAGATTTGTGAATCTGTATAATATTTATAATATTGATCTCCCAGTGTTCTAGGAATACTGACTTAATGCTCAGAACAATTTGGGTAGCAGTTCACTTATTAGAGAAGACCTGTGCACAGGAGGCTGCCATTGGTGGGTACCCAGGCTGCGGTTATCTGGAGTCCGACCTGTGCTTGTTCCACAGGGAAGTTCAGCGAGGTTGAAGCCAGCAGCAAAGTGATGGGGGCTGTTGGCCCTTTAGAAAAAGCACTGACTACATACATTCCAACCCTTTCTCCTCCCTTTCGCCATCCAGCTTAGTCATTCTTACGCAGCACGGTCATTTAAGGGATCTGTCCCAAAGTAAAGAAACAGGAATGTGTAATTTCCATATAGAGGCCAGGTGTTCTCATAAGCCCTCTTAAGCTGGCTTTCCAGGCAGATCCAGACCTAGGGTATCAGTGTCCCTGCTCCGCCCACTGCAACAGGAACCAGCTCTACCATGAATTGTCTTTTAATCACGTAAGCTGGTTTCCATTTGATTGGGAAATGCTTTAAGCTAGATGCTAAAGCTTCAACAACAAAACCAGCCAACCTCCCTAATACTTTCGGGGAACTGCTCCAGCAAACCGAAGGCATTGATAAGGCCTTTTTACCTATTGAGGCGGCTCACATAAACTCATCACTAATTTATCAGTATTTGCACCCCTCTGTCTTTCTGAGATGATAGGCTATCTTCACTGGAACCAACCAAAAGGGGGCCGTTGGTACAGCATTATTTTCTTGGACTGTGTTAGAATTAAGAGTTCAAGACTGACTAGGGACTGGAGACCCACCTCTCTTCCTTTGGAAGTGCTCACTGCTTTTTGGACCATATAAATGACCATCAATATAATGCCCAGAAAAAAATAGATATGATTTATTCATAATCTGAATATCTGGAATTCATAGTCATCTGTAAATGAAGTGTGTTGTATGCTTTCTTATGTCTCCTTAGAATTTATAGTAGAAGATGGGAAGGCTAATTTTTCTATTTCCTTGCCTTCTGCCTTGCCATGAGTAAACTCTGAGATGGCTTCTACATCCCCAATTTATGTCCCTGTGTACTGCCCTCCCCTCAAGTGGCTGATTTCCTTCCAATTGCGTGTCAATTTTCTGCCACTGTGACAAATACCCGGGATAAATTGGCTTTAAAGGGGGGAAGGATTTATTCTGACTCAGAATGTCAGAAACTGCAATCCCTGGCCCTGTTGCTTTGGAGCTGCAGTAGCACAGTTCCTAGCAATGAGAGCATGTGTCTGCCTCTTAACCTGTGGCAGTCCGTAAACAAGAGACAAGAGGCTGGGAGGGGAAAGAGACAGGAAGGAAGGAAGACAGGTAGGGAGAAACAGAAGGAACCAGAGTCCCACTTTCCCCCATGAACCCCTTTTCTTAAAGGGTCTACCACCCTCCAGAAGCACCATCAGCTGAAGGACGAGCCTTTAACATTGGCTTTCGGAGGCCATTCAGTGTTCCAACTGTTAACAGGACAGAGACACGGCACGTAAGTGCCATGGTTGTGTTACACACGATTACATCTCTCTTCCCAGGAGATTCTTTTACTGACTTTGGTAGCCATATTTTGGCAAGGTCTCGTTTACAAGGAAGAGAAGGTGGCCTCTAGCTGTCACCCATCAAGAAACTGAGGTCTCTTGTCTAGCAGGGCAGCAGAAATTGAATTCTATCAACATCATAAGCTCGGAAGCAGATCCTCATCCAGTCGGGCCTTGAGATGTGATCATGACCCTCACTTACCTTAAATACAGCTTTCATGAGAACTGAGCTTAATCTCAGTAAAGCTGAGGCCAGACCCTGGCCCTTCAGAAACCACGGTCCAGGAGGCATGCGCTATATTGGGCTGATAAATTTGTAATATTGATAGGCAGCAATAAATAGCGTATTGCTATTTGTTTTCTAGTCATCTTGTCCATCTGGTTACAGCAGTGCCCTAAGCCTCTCCATCTTTGTCAAATCCCTGAAGGCTTAGCAGGGCACACCGCACCTTCATACATGGGAAATTCATGTCCCACAGCCCAGACATTGACCTCAACACCTAACTACTGCTGGCAGGAATTCTGAAGAGTGGCCGCTGAGCCACGAGCCTAAGATCTTGCATCTCCACTGTTCCTTCTGAGGAGGCCCTCCAGATGGCACTGGGTTTCAGGCCATTCAACTGTGTCCCTTACTGGTGAGCTCTTTGGTGTCTGATCTCCAGGTCATTCTCTGAGGAGTGAAAAGCTTCATAAAAATTGTGTTCTGAAACGGAGAGTAATGCCGATTCAGTTTCTATAGGAGTCAATTCTAAGTTTTGCTTCCTTTACTTAAAACTAGTTATGCACGAACACATTCTCAAAATTTAAAAGGGTATTCTTAGCTTATCTCGGAAATCGCCTTTAAGTCCTACTCTGGAAACTGGGTCATTTTAGCTTTGCCTGAGGTAAGCCTCCTGGTCAGCCTGGTCACGTCCCTCTACGCTCTTAGGCCTTCGCTTAAATGTGTCTGTGGGAAAATGGATGCTTTTAAATCATTAAAGAGATGTGCTGTACCTCCTTATTTGCAAACTAGTTTGGGGACTCAACAAGTACCTTGAGGATCCTTCCATGTTGACTCCTATAGTCCCTCTGTGTGCACTCCACTGTACATGCATGCGTGTGCTCACATATGGAAGCTGGACCTCAGGAAGCCATCCATCTTTCTCCCTAGTCAGGAACCCATTACTTGGTTAGACTTTGGGCAGGCATCTGCTTGTCCCTGCCTCCCTAACACTGGCATTATGAGTGTTTGCCACCACATCCACCTTTCATTCTCCTTTACGCCACACGTTATTCCCTAGCACTGCTGGGCATTTATGTGGCATCTACCTGTTCTTACATGATACAATTTACCTCTTGGCGTATACACATTTTCAGTGAGCTCACAGGGGAAGAACGGTTGGGCCACGGGATAGGATTAGAATTTAAAGACTGATGGACTATTTCTCAGGTGCCTGTATCAATCCTCAGGTTCACCAGCTGTGTCCATCACCTAGCATGAGGTTTAGGGCTAATTTTTAATTAGTAACCGACTGTTCCAATTCTACTGACAAGCCCACAGTTTAAAATGCCACCTTTGTCACATTAAACGCTCTCCCGTGCCCAACATAGGCCATTTGTGAGTTTCAGTTCTGTTGCGTCTATCAGCACCACACACTTTTACTTGATTATCTTCCTGGCTCCATAAGAGCTCCATGTCTGTTTAAAGCAGCTTCCACCTGACACGGGGCAACGCCTCTATTTCCAGTGTCCACTCCGGCTTGGGGAAAACATCTTGCCCTTGAACTCAGCTGGGAAGTAAGGGAATGTCATTCTTATCATCCCCTTACCTCTCCTCCTTTTGTCTTTACCCCTACAAGAAATCCACCCAGACACCAGCTAATGTAACTGCTGTTTATTAGAAAGAGCAGAAGAGACAGAACGCAGGCCCTCGGGATGGAACGGAACCAAGTGAGCATCAGCAGCAGCGTCCCTGGCTCAGCATATGCACTTGTTGCCCCACTTGGCCATTTTGTTGTTGATTGGAATCTTGAAGAAGCGGTCACACTGCAGCAACGCAGCAATTTTCTCCAAAGCCTGAAGGAACAGCATACCGGGCCTCATTAGGATTCTAGGCCAGGCCAGCAGACCCACACCGAGAAACAGTGGCATTCACATATGCTGCCTGCCTACACCTAGTTCTTTCAGCTGTTGCTTAGCAACCTAGAGGTGCCTACTGACTCCTTTAGGCAGAAGTACAATGGGGCCTGCAGGGTGTAGGGAGCCTGTGCTGCTTCTGTGAGAGAAAGGGACATAGACATCACCTCAAAGCGGCACATGAAAGCCTTCAGATTTGGGAACTCATCCAGGCACTTGGGCTCAAACATCCGGTTCTGGTCCAGGACATCATAGGTGAGGAAGTCCACAAAGGTGAGCTAGGAGAAGAACAATGAGATGTGAGGCCTGAGGAATGAACCAGAACCCGCAGAGACAGGCGGGCTCCTCTCCTGTGCCTCCTTCCTACCTTTTCCCCTGCAAACCATGAGAACTTCCCCAGGAACAAGGAGAATTGCTTCAGCTGTGCAGGGAGCTGTTCCAAGTACTGAGGCTTCAGGTTTTCCTAGGGAAAGAACAATGATGTTCTTGGATGGATACAATGGTTCGACGGGGGTGACCAGAGTTTGATTCCCAGGTCCACATTAATGCTGTCTTTGGACTCTGCACACATTGTTCGTTCTCTCTCTCTCTCTCTCTCTCTCTCTCTCTCTCTCTCTCTCTCTCTCTCTCACACACACACACACACACACACACAGAGAGAGAGAGAGAGAGAGAGAGAGAGAGGAGAAAGAGAGAGAGAGAGAGAGAATAGCTGACAGCTGTAGTCAGAGCCTGGCCCAGTGATGGACACAGCAGACCCTTCTCTAAGCAGCTTCTTACCGCCTTCACTTGGAGGAGGCAGGACGGGGAGCTTCTTTGGAAAGGAAGAGACACTAATGCCGGGATTACACAACAAAACAAAACAAAACATAAAATCTGTTTCCAATCCTTATGGACTGGGTCGATGAAAAGATGGTAACCACAGAGGGGAGCAGAGCAATTCGTAGCACGTTTGCCTGAAAGGCAGCACAGCTGATTACCGGTAACGCAACTCACTCACGTGGTCAGAATTGTAGCAGAGCCGAACCAGCTGCATGCGGAAGTCCATTATCTGGTTCTCCATGATGTCCACTCTTATCTTCTCTTCTTCAGTGTCCCCACCTGTAAGTCAGACGGCAAAAAGTCACCCTCTGCATTACCCACCTTGGGCCTCGTCTCTCTCCATCAGCGCTGGGCCACTCACACATGTTGTGCTTGCGCGCGATGTAGCGCAGGATGGCGTTACTCTGAGTGATCTTGTTCTTCCCATCCACAAGGTAGGGCAGCTGGAAGGAAACCGGGACTTAGTAAACCTAGGTTGGTCTTGCCTCTCCCACCCTTCCGGAACAGACTTGCAAGGCAGTAAACATGAGATAACAGAAGCTAGGAGAAAGAAAATAGCTAGCACTCGGTCCCCACCTGATTCTAGACAAGCATGCTGAATTCTGTGTGTCAGTGTGAATGTATGCATGGCATGTCGACTTTCTCAGAATGCTTTTTATAAACAAGCTTTTTTTATATTTTAAAGTAAAAAACTAAGAGTAGTGTGTTTATGGATACATTAAAGAGCATTTAACAACCCTGACACTTAAGAAGATACTGGGACACATTGAGATTTCTATCAGTGACAAAGTCACACCCCTGGGCTAGTAACTAATGTCTCTTATAGCCTGTCTTTTTGAGAGAGAAAAATGTGTTTGACAGTCGTTAGTGGGAGTTAAAAGTTGCTCTCCCCCTGTTCAATGGCTTTCGAATTCTATCCATTCTCTCCATCTGAAGAGCCTCTATTCTAGATTCTCCCAAACCAGAGACGGAAGTAAAAAGACTGATAGCCAGGTGGCCTTCCCTTCTGCCCACTCCTCCAAAGCCACCTACGTTAGGAAAATCCAGATCTAGCTTGAATTTCACGTCCAGCCATTGGCTCCTATCATAGTCAGGAGCTGGAAGAGAAAAAGTGGAACCCGACTCCCTTACCAGCCAAGCCGAGAAATGACTTAGTCCTGATACCTCAAAAGTTCCCAATCCCCCAAACCTAACGCTTGGGTTTCTACAGCCTACGTATTAAGATTTGATTGGACAGCAAGAGAGAACCCCATGACTGAGCTTCTCTTGGCACAGTTCCCAGTTGACTGGAGCAGGGGACCCATACAAATACAACCTCGGTGTAGTGTTCCTCCCTGGGTGAAAGACAACTGGAGGGCCACCCTGGCCCAGGGCAGGGGGCCACCGGCACCCACAGACATTACCTTCTCCACACGTGTACCGTTTCTCCTCATAGCAGGTATCAGTATACTCCAGGAGCATGCGGATGGCATGAGCCAGCTAAAAGTAGGTGGGGGGCGAGGGGGATGGAGAAGGACCCCGGTCAGCGCGCCTGCGCGGTTGCCACTCGCTCCCAAGCCCCCCCCTCCCCCCGCCCTTCAACGTCCCCAGCCCAACGCGCTGCGAAGTCCCTGTATCGTGTCGTGGGGGAAGTTGTTGTTAAGCAGCCCCTTCGCTCTGGCCCCGAAATGTCCGGTATCCTCCTCTCCCCACGGGCCTGGGGACCCCACAGGCTAGCCGGAGGTAGGCCTCCGAGGGCAGTTCAGCCGACCCTGGTCACAGCTGGGAGGCCCCCTCCGAACTGGCTGCAACCCACCGACACCGCCTGTATCTGTCCCAGCAGCAGGGCTGGCGAGGAGCCACTCACCCCGCGGATATCCCAGTAACCCAGAACCATAGACGATTTAGACGACATGTTGGAAGATCTAAGCCCCTGCGAGGATATGCGAAGACTTGAGGGCGCCCAACTTTATACTGGACGCTGTGGGCGGGGCCAATGTGATCGGACTGGCTCCTCCTTCCTCGCCCCGTGCTCCACCCGCCTTTCGCGTGGTCGCGGGGGCCACGGGCGCGCACGCGCAGCTGCGGCGCCTGAAAGCTTGTGGTGCGAGCTTTCTACCCGGCTGCTGATGCATCCACACCCCGGCAGTGGGGACCTGGACCCTAGTTACCAGGGGAGCGTGAGAGTCATGCCGCATAATGAGCTGGCATTGGTCAGCGGGACTCGGAATTCTGACCACAAGGGGACCGCTGTCTTTGGCTCCTTTGGAGGGACATGTGAAGGGCTAAGAAGGAAAACACAACAAGAACTAATAAATCACGCAGACACATAAAATTGTGAGGTAGGAAATGATTTGGGTATAAGGCAATACCTAAAGTACTTTGGGGGTAGAAATAGCCTCTGTCCAAGATACACAGTGGCTCTGTCAGTTCTGGCGAGATTTGTGGGCTATTGTGGAGGAGGGGTTTAGGGGAGTCCAGAGTTGTTCTGCTCACCTTCCACAGCACAGCTATCCAGGGCTCCCAACATTTACTCCTCGAACCTGGGTGGTAGGAAATCATACTTCCCCATAGTTTAGCTGAATCAAGCTTCAGACTTTGTAAAAAGATGTTGTACTAAAAAAGAAGTCAGAATAGAGACACGTGACTTTATAATCTCCCCAAGAAAACAAAAGCCATTGACAAACTAAGCTGAAGCACTAGACTAAATCGCATCCCCGTGTATAGAGCATCCCAGCGTGCCAGGCAATGGTCTGGGTGATTCACTTGTAGTTAATATAGTCCAATTCAGGCTTTGTGCAGGCGGTGTTCTGCCTATTTTCTGGAAAAAGGAGTGGAGGCCTAGAGAAGATGAGTAAGCCAATCAAGTTTCCCCGGTGATCCAGGATTCAGGTTGAGGATGGTCTAATACTTTTGCTGGTTCCACTGTGCTTGGCTAGTTGTATAGCCTCTCATCTTGCCATCATCTTTAATATGAAGTCAGGGGAACACTAGGTTTTCCCTGGTTTTTAGCTCTTAGAAGCCAAGGCCAATGGGTTAGTATCTCTTCCCATTTTAAGACCTTAACTTTCTGATTAAGTTTGCCCTTGATAAGACTCTGAAGGCCTTTTCTCCTCTTCTTCCTCTTCCTCTTCCTCTTCTCCTCTTCCTCCTCCTCTTCCTCCTCTTCCTCCTCTTCCTCCTCTTTCTCTTCCTCTTCCTCTTCTCCTCTTCCTCCTCCTCCTCTTCCTCTTTCTTTAAGATTTTGCTTTTCTAGTTTGTGTTCCTAACTACAAGAGATGCTCTCATGAGGCCAGGGAAGTTGAGGGAATTGATAGAGACCATCTGAAAAATAAGGTACTCTGCTCTGGATGATGTTGCGGGCTTGGATAAATTCAGCCAAAAATGATTTCCTGGACCATCTTAAGATCCTACAAGGGGATCTTAAATCCACGCGAACATCAAACCTTACCCTTAGAGTATATCAACGAAAGCATAGCTTCTCTTCTGTGGAGAAGAGTTCATTTCGTGAGTTTTGAGACCTAAGTAAACTAGGTCTTACACTGAAAGACAGGAGATGCCACATACAACCCAAATACACACTTAACCTGAGGACAGAGGTCCAGAGGGTGGACTGACTTGCCTGAGTTTGCACAGTGGACCTGAGGACTTTCCCCTCCCAGGTAATATGCCTGTGTTCTGCCAGTAAATAAACAGGTGGGAGGAAGCTCATGATTGACCCATCTAACAAACAGTAGTTGAAGTGGAAGTTCCCAGGAAGAGCGTGTGGTAGGTACCTCACCTCTTCACGCTCCTCTGGATCACCAGCCAACGTGAGCAGAGCCCACACCTGTCAGCAGCAGCTTCTCTGCTGCCGTGAGTGCCATGCCTTCAGCTGTACCAGGAGCTTTGGGTTAGACTGGGAGCCATGTTCATCGGAGGATAGCAATGATGAGCACTGCCTCATTTGGGAGTTTGTTTAGAGAGGAGAAAGAGAATGGACCACAGTCCCCAGAGGCTGATGCTCAGCTCCAGGTTGCAGTAAGTTCTCTCTTTAGCTCAGTCTGACCAGTAGAGGTTGTAGGGTTGTGGCTGCTTCATACCCAGTATCCTGGCTCCCTGTTTCCTCCCTTTGGTTCCCATCAGGCCCAGAACAAACGGCAAGGGAGAGACATATAACAGGCTTAAAGATGCTTTTTTTATTGGAAAGGAGTAAGAACAAGAGATTAGGAATAAGTATGCCAAGCTCAGGATAGGGGTAAAATAAATAGTAACCGGAGAGGAGTTCCAACCAACAAGGGTACCATTTGCCTCAAAGTCTGGGCCTGTTCATCTTCTTTGCTGTGTGATCTGGGATATGCAGTTTGCCACACACTGAAAGAGGACTTCTGAGGGCTCTAACTGGGTACCAAACATCTTGGATATGAGAGGTCTTTGGTCTTGGAGGTATTTGAGCTGATACCTAATGACTCATCTAAAGGAAGAAAATAATTCAGTTGCAGCTGGCTCCAAGTGAGGGATCCCCAGAGGTCATACCACCACCAATATGATTCGAGCTTCTAGACACCTGAGTGGAGAAGCTGAGTCCCCAGAGGAATATCCCACACCCAGTGTTCCCAGTTGTCCCTTTCTCAGCCTGAGAGGATATAAAACCTCTGGGCGGGAGTCAGGACCTCACCCCCAGCATCCTTCTAACAGCATCCAGCCGGGCCTGGATCCGTGGGGCCTCCTGTGGACAGAGCATCTGCAGCTCCCCGGGTCTCATGTGAAGTAGCTGGTTCCCCATCAGGGACCCCAGGGTCCTTACGGTGCTGTAAATAACAACAGTAAAATCCATCAGAGTTGGGGTGGAAGAATGCTTGGCCTCAGTATTTGTGTAGAGAAGGCAAGTTGGGGGTTACAGAAATTAGGTATCTTGCAGGTGCAGGAATAAGTCAGTTACAGAACTCCTAGGTTTGAGGACACAGCACTTTAGAAGAGAATGATCTGGAAGGGAGGGGTGGTGAAAGTGACAGGCCAGGTTCTTCCAGAATTTACTATCCTTGACTCCTGCTCTCTCACTATATGTGTTGCCCTACCCTGGGCTCAGACAAGCAGCCTTCTCCTGTTCTCTTTCGCTGAGCAAAGAAAGCCTGAGATGGAATCATCACGCACAATGAAAGCTAGGTTGCGTGTCAAGGTCCCTGAGGGGGAAGGGCCCTGCGGTTCTCACTTGAGTGCTTTACGAGGCTCTCCCCTTACCCCCCCTCCATGAGACTGGGCACTCACATGGTGGAGAAGTTCTCTGCTTGTAGCCAAGCTGTGACTTCATCGGGCTTTGAGCTAAGACGAAGCATTGGAGCCTAGAATGAAGGATACATGAAGTCAGAGGTCATCCCTTTCAGCCGTGCACAGCCTCCCATATTGCATCCATTTTCTACTGAGATCCATCAAGCTACTTTTCTTACCTTCTGGTTTTCTGGTTTGGCAGGGACCCTGACTTAATTTTTGTTCAGACCCTACCATGAACTTGCATGAACCCAGGAAGCATGCAGTGATAGCAATGCAATTAAACTATGACCATCTCCGTTTGTCACCTCATCCTCCCTCAGGACTCAGGGCTTCCTAAGCTGAGTGGTACCCTAAAGGATGGTTGTCTGTGGCTTCTAGGGCCTCCAGCAGGCAGGGGCTCCAGGATGTTGCTGGGAATGTAACCGGTCCGTCCTGCTTCATTTTTCACCAGCCACCAACGCTTGCTCTGGTCCAGGACCTGCCGAGAATTGCCACATCAGCCACCAGAACCTCTGTCCCCAAGGCTTTGTCCTTCCCTGGTCTTTCCCACTTTCCTTTTCTCTCTGTAAGCCACCCACTCCAGGCGAGCTGGACCTCCCACCAACCACCTCTTTTTTCTGGCTTCAAGCATAGGCCTCACCTCCAGAATCTCCCCCTCGGCCACAGTCAGTTCCCGTGCATTCCTTGCTTCAAACTCATACAGGACTTGCATTTTCAGGATGGAGTCGGAAGGTATGGGACTGGAGGATGGGAGGTTTGAGTCCTCGCTATGGTTGTATGGCTCATCCTGAGGGAAGTGTAGGCTGCTCCTCATCCTAGAACCTCTGAGTCGAGGCGAGAGACAGAGTCGGGATGGCTTGACAGAAGGGAACTGTGCCCTTGGCCCAGCCAGCAGAGCTCCAGATAGCTCCTAGTTACGGTTTGTTGATGACTTTTTGGGGTTTCCATAGGATTTGATGGCACTAGTGTTAGGTGTGGATTCAGTTACAAGGTTTTGCAGACAGGAGTGGGGGAGGGCTCTGAAATGTCATTTCTCTCTGAGAACATTTCTAGAAGTGGGGCTTTCTGGATCTTGATTCTGCTCTGAGCACTTTATACCTGAGCTTTGGGTACTCAGAGACTACAAGAAGAATTCAGAGACTGGGAGATAAGAAACTTTTTTTAACCCAAGGTAGAGGAGAGACATCATCCCACATGTCCATATCCAGCTAAGAGTTAAGTACAAATGGTCTCTGGGATGTAATGATCCATGGGTATGAAGGCTCTGCTCTCTACCTCCCTCCCTGTGACTGTGAGCATCCACTAAACCTGTGACATACCGGAAGGAAATAGAATCCTGGTTTCTTAGGGGTTCCTGTAAGAAACAAAACCAGAGTGGGTTAGAACAGGAGGTACCCGGTAGAGTGGCGAGGAGGGCTGCCCAACATCACAGGCCTGCAACACCTGCCTCTTGTCCATTGTCTGCCTCCGCATCAGGTACCCATACCATCCACCCCTTAGTTGTCGTGTGGTTTTGATCTGGACTGGAAGAGCTTTGTGTAGATCTCCGTGCTAAGCAACCCTTACCATGAAGTAGGGCTCTGGAATCTGCCAGCCATCGGAGAATGTGGGTCGGTAGGGTGGTGGTTCATCGCCTGTCCAGTCAGCCCTGAGGGGAGAACAAAGCTGGGTCTAAGACCACTGTGTGCCAGGCTGTGGGATGTGGGGAGGCGGTGATGAGAAGGCCTAGCCTCAGGGATCTGTGGCTAATGGGACATGGTGAGTGTATGCTTATGACAGGCTCTGGAGAACCCACAAAGGAGCAAGTGGCTAAGCAGGAACAGGACTAACAGTGTTAAGTATCTGGGGGCAGCCTCTTCACCTTGGTCCCAAAGGTACAGCTGTGTCACCTCCCTGGGAACACAGGGGACGCTCTGTCACCCTCATTAAAGTTTAGAATTAAAGTGGTGTGATCTAGAGTATTGGGGCTCGGAGACCCCTTTGGGGACTTTCAAAGAGCAACCCTACCCTCTTTTATTTATTTATATTTAAAATAGATTTTTTTTTTTAAAATAAAATACGTTCTGATTATGGTTTCTTCTCCCCCAACCCCTCCTAGATCCTTCCCCACTCCCCAAGCAACCAAATCCACATCCTTTCTTTTTCTCTCTCACTGGAATACAAACAGGCATCTAAAAAAATGAAATAAAATGAGGTAAAACAGAATAGGAGATAAACAAATGGAAGAAAAAGAGCCAAAGAAAAGGCTCTGGAAGCACATATAGATGTAGTGACACACATGTGCACACATAGAGACAACCCATAAAAACACAAAAGTGGACATAACACCTGTAAGGTAAAAGAAGAGGAGGAGGAGAGAAGAGGAGGAGGAGGAAGAGGAGAAGAGGAAGAGGAAGAAGAAGAAGAAGAACCCTTACAAAGTATTATGTGACAATTAACCTTCAAAAAATGCCATTAATTTCATTTTGTGTTACTACTACTTGGCCTGGAGCCTGGCCTTCAGAGTAGTTTGTATACCCAATGAGACTCCATTAGGGAAAAATAATTTTTCATTTGTGAACAGTTATCAATGGGAGACAGCTTCTAGGTTACAGATGGAGGCTCATGTCCACTTCCCCTCTCAGCACTGGGACCTCATCTGGCCCAGACCTGTGCAGGCTCTGTGCATGCTGCCACTGTCTCTGTCCCACCCCTTTTTAAAACACTTTTATTTTTGAGACAGTGTTCACTGAGCTGTGCAAGCACTGTGTAGCTCTTGCTGACCTTGAATTTGTAATCCTCCAGCCTCAGCCTCCAGGGTAGCTGAGATTACAGGTCTGTGCCCCTCGGCTGGTTCGTTCAGTATTTTTCTAACCTGTTTGCAGTGTCCCCACAGCAGCTCTCTGTCCTTCTGGCTAAGCAGCATGAAGAAATTTCATCATAGAAGACACATTGCAGTGGGGCTGCTCTGCCTCATGCCAGGATGGGCTCCTACTTGCCTCTCACCTCCCCCTTGCCCACAGCCCAGGACCACACCATTTCTAGACTCCAGGTTTATCTGCCTGAGAATGCTCACTCGCCTCTCAAAGTTCCTCTCCTTGCCTCACTGGGGCAGCAAGAAAAGTACCCTCTAAAGTTAGTACAGCCTCTTTCACTCGAAGGTACACGATTCACACAGGCCTGTTTCTTACCGTGCTGCACTTTCTGGCTGGGGGTGGGGCTGTTTTCCTATCACGGGGCGGCAGCATAGGCAGAGCTAATACATGCTTATTCAGGAGGAGTAAATTCTTCATCAGTGGTATTTTCTCTGTGCCCTAGAAACATGCTTGAGTCTTCTGTTGACCAGGTTACAACTTCCTTTGGTTATGGCTATGGTCCTGACTGTCTCTTTACCATGCCTCCAGGGAATGTGCGTTCATGCCTTGCCTATACTTCCTTACCTCTGGTTGCAGCCTCTGCCCCTAACTGGACTGAAACTGGTCCACTGAAAGTCCTGATTATCAGGCTAGAGATGTGTTTTCCAGCTGAGTGGGGGAGTGCTTGCCTGACATGACATGCTCAAGGCCCCATGCTTGGTCTCTACCAGGGGATGGGGTGATCCTGATCATCTGTTCTCCAAGTCCAGAGACTGTTCCCCATCATCCTGGATCACCAGACTGTTTAGTGTTACTTACAACTTTGGGTCATTTTGTCTAAAATGTAATTGGACAGAAATTTTGCTCTTCTAAGGACTTTTGCATGTCTTTTATTTTCTGTATTTCTTTCATGTTAATCTATTCACTTCTAGTTATTTTAAGAAATTAGGGATCCTTTTATGGCATATCTGACTTGATGGATTATTCATCAAATCTGTGCCATTTTATTAATACTGGGATTGTTCTGCTTCTTCATGGATATTGCTAAATTTATATCTGCTGACCAAGTCTTCCATGTTGCAAATGTGTGTGCATGCATGCCTGCATGTGTGTGTGTGTGTGTGTGTGTGTGTGTGTGTGTATTTATGTGTGTGGGGGGGTGTATATCCTCACCTTGGTGTGGGGCGTGCACATGTGAATGTGTATGTTTGTGCGTATGGAGGGCAGAGGTTGATGCCATCTCCACCTCCAATTTAACCTGGTGTGCTTCTCTTCAGCTAGGCTGGCTGTCTCATTCCAGGGACCCTCCTTTGTCTACCCTAACTCTCACACTGGGGTTACAGGATGCTGCCATGCTTGGCCTTTATATGAGAGCTGGGGATTCAAACTCGGGTCCTCAGGCGTGTGCGGCAGGCACGTTACAGACTATTTCTCAAAAATTTTAAGTAAGACTGGGTTTTGAAGCATAAAATGATAGGCCTAATGTTGTGGAATATTTGTACACTATGTGAAGATGTGTTACTGCAGTTGGTATAATAAAAAGATGAATGGCCAATAGCTAGGCAGGAGAGGATAGGTGGGATTTCCAGGGAGAGAGAGGAAGAGGAGAAGAAATCTAGGCACATAAAGAGTTGCCAGCTCGACACAGAGGAAGCAGGATGGGCAGTATGGAGATGAGGTAACGCCCCGTGGCAGAACATAGATTAATATAAATGGGTTAATTAATATAAGTCACAAGAGCTAGCTGAGGGCAAGCAGACCCTGCTCTCCTCTCTTGCTAGTACTCCACATCAAAGCTGTCCCCATGGGTGACGTGAGCCCAGTGCAGCTACAGGAGCCGGTGTCTAAGATGTTAGAAGAGGTCCAGACTTTATAAATCCCTTCCTCTGAGTGGCTAGACAAACCACCTAAAACAGATCCTTTCGGCTTTGACAGTCCAAATGTCCATTGATGAATAAAGGATCAACAAAATACGACTTGTCCATACGAGGGAATATTAGTCCACCACAAAAGGGAGGAAATTCTGACACATGCTACAACATGGATGAATTTTGAGGACATACTGATAAAAATCAGCTGGCCACAAAAGGATGAACCATGTGAAGTGCCCAGAATAGGGAAACTGATATGGGCATAGAGCAAAGGAAGCCAGGGGGAGATGGGGAATTATTCCTTTCCAGATATAGCCTTTCTGTTTGGGGTGAGGAAGTTCTAAAGTTACAGAGTGGTGTTGGGGCACAGTACCAATATATACTTAATGCTACTGAATTATATACTGACATCTGTACATTATCGTGTTATGTATATTCTACCAACAAAATAAGTACTGAAACGAATTCATGTCTTTAAGCAAACTGGACAAAACTTCACATGGGCCTGAATTGAAAAGAACTGCTCTTTAGGCAAATGTGTGGGAGTTTCCTTCCCAAGCCCCAGACTCTCAAATGACTTGTTTCCCTGCTGATAGCTCTGGGTTTTTGATATTTTCTTCTTATTTTGGTTACCTCTGCTCTTTGTGTTCTCTTTTTTAGATATCTCTCTCTCTCCTCTCTCTCTCTCCTCTCTCTCTCCTCTCTCTCTCTCCCCCCCCCCCTCTCTCTCCCCTCCCCCCCCCTCTCCTCTCTTTCTCCTCTCGCTCTCTCTCTCTGGACAGGGTTTTTCTGTGTTGCCCTAGCTGTCCTAGAACTCACTTTGTAGACCAGGTTAGCCTTGAACTCACAGAGGTCCACCTGCCTCTGCCTCCAGTTTCCCAAGTGCTGGACTTAAAGGCATGTGTCACATGATTCCTTTTTGCCTTCTTCCTACTTTCCTTCTGCTTCTCAGAGCCCTACCTTCTGCTACCAACCACACTTGAGGAAGCAAGGTCAGGGGCTCCCAGTGGATCCCTCACAGGCCTCTCATTGTAGCTACCTGACACTCTGAAACTGATCTATCCCATAGTTGGGACCTCTTAGCTGGGGACCCAGGTGTGTGGCCTCTGTAGACTATTCCTGGGACATGTTAGTCCAGGTTTCCAAGTGAATTTCCTTCCCAATCCCCAAGTTCTCTAACTGGCCCTATGCCTACCCCTTCAGCCACAGCATCTTGGCTTCTCTTAAACTGAAGCTTGCTGAGTCAACTTTTGGATGTTACATCTGTGACATCTCTTTTGTCAGACATTCTTAAATTCTTAAGATTCTTAAATTAAAGGCAGTGTTTAGTAAAAAAGTTGGGAACTCTGTGTAGAGTCCACCCCCCCCATTCTCGGTATGTCTCTGGTTTATGATAGCATACCACCAGGCAACACATCCTGTCCTGCTTTGGTTCCTCCACACCCGTTGTCTTCACTTACCGGCTGGTGGTCCAGGCTGTGCCTAGAGACTTCCAGAGAGTATTCTCGGGTGGGCTTACACAGGACTGTATCAGGTTTATGGCTTTGGGGGTGAGGAGGGGTGAGATCACTTTAGCTGTAAGGTCATCCTCAGGGCACTGTTCCAGGATCTGGAGGAGCAGTGGAAAGAGAGGTTCAGAAGGGAGTAGGAATTGTCCAAAGACCCCTCAGCTCTGTCTCCTCGCTTAGTGTCTGTCCGCCCCCCCGCTTCCTGTCTGTCCCCCACTTCCTGCCTGTCCCCCCAAATACTGGTGTCCTTGACTTTGTTGCCAGCCCCTCAGGTCTGCTGGGGGGTTTTGTCTTGAGTGGTATTCTGGCATGAAGATGCATGTTGAATAAAGGGCAGGTCCCACAGTTCCCTCTGCCTCTGTTCCTTCCTCTGCTCCTCCTTGGCTTTACCTTGTCCCCTTTGCCACCCCATCTGCCCTCCACTCACGAATTTCAGGGTTTGGAAGAGGAGGTTCACGAACTCAGGGGCACTTGTTTCCTGCAGCCTTAAGGCCAGCTTCCCCTGAAGACACAGCTCAATGTTGGTTTCCATCCAGCATTTCCCTTCGCCAGAACCCCAGCCCCCCATAAGTATGTTGCACCCTTCAAAAGTCCCCAGGGAAGGAGAAGCTGGAGCAGGGAAGGGTTTAGGTGACTGACATCAGAGAGAGGGGGAGTTAGGGGAGGAGGGACCAGAGCTGGTCAGAGCCACTAACCAGGAGGTTGAAGCTAAACTTGATCTTTTGGAAACAGTCAATGTACTCTGCTGGTGTTATCTCTGTGGGAGAAGGAATAAAGGTGAGGTTTCCAGGTCCTGCCAAGACACTCCTGCTCCTCTCCCTTGGCATGAAGTGCTTACTGTTTTGAGCCTTCTTCTTTTTCCTTCCAAGTTTTCTCTTCTTACGACTGTCCTTTGCCTTGGCCTCCTTCAGCCTTCCAGTGAACAGCTCAATGTCAGCCAGGAGATGGTTCAGCACCTCCTGGACCCCCAACAACACATGGCCTTGAGTAGACAGTCATGAAAACCCAGAAACTCTCCGCCCTGGCCCTGCTATCATCCCACCAGAAGTCCCAGCCTCAATCCCAGCCCTGCCCTGTCTATCCTGGGCATCTGGGTTCCTGAGAATTGGTCCTCCCTTCTCCCAAGCCCAGGAAGCCCTAGCAACCCTCCAACCACCTTCAGTTACCTCATCCATCTCCAGGTCCTCAGGAGATGGGGCACGCCTTGGGGGAGGAGGCAGAGTGAAGTCACTTGGTTCTCGGGCACTTGGGTAGTGTGCCAGGGACCTTGGGGATAGTGGGATGCCTGCAATGGATGAGGGGGTGGGGACCATGACCCTAGAACTTCTTTGACTTGATCCAAACCTTTTCTTCCACTTGCCTTCGGACACAAACTTACTTCGTTCTGAGGTCATGTGGTGTGGTTGTTCTGGAGGAAACCTCTGCTCTGGAGGGGACCTCCGTTCTGGAGAGTACCTCTGGTCTGGAGGGGACCTCCGTTCTGGAGAGTACCTCTGCTCCAGAGGGGGTGCCTGTTGTATAGGGAACGACCTTTCCGGAGAATACCCCTTCCATCTGTCCTGACCTGGATGAAGGACTCCATATCGAGGTCTGCTGAGGGCATGGGAAAAGATACAACTTTGATAAAGTTCTTGAGACAGATACCTAAGCCCACACTTCTGCCCCAGGGTCCATGGCACCACCCTCTGTCTCTAGGAGCCCTACTCCTGTTCCGTAGTCTCTACTTGAGCCTTCCCTGACGCTACCATGTTTCACCTGCCTGGTTCCTGGGCCTCCCTGGGTTCTCTAACAGCTTCTGGGCACAGTATCCAACACACTCAATACATTCCCAACACCCTTCATTGGACTAAGCCTTTATTAGTCCTTGGCATGTGTTTGTTAGGTCCCAGAATCATGAATTCTCCACGTGTAGCCAGGATATGGCCCTCAGGCCTGAGCTAGGACGCCCTGGATGTTGCTGGGCAGAAGCAGCCTACCTTTCTTCTAGTTCTTCATCCAGGGCCTTCTGCAGGCTTGTCCTCAGTTGCTCTGCCTGGAGGAAGCAGCAGTCATTATGTGTGTGAGTGTGCATGTGTGTGAGTGCGCGTGTGTGTGAGTGTGCATGTGAGAGTGTGTGTGAGTGTGAGTGAGTGTGTGTGTGAGTGTGCGTGTGTGTGTGTGCGTATGTGTGTGTGTGATGGTCACCAAACTCCACCTCTGGCCACTCTACCCGGTCACTCACCCCTATTTCCTGGCATTGGAAGAGCAAAGTGCTGGTGCCTGGCAGGCCAGACTCCTGCACAGTGACTGATAGGATGGAGTTGTAGGAGCAGGTGTTGAGCGCTACATCCATGGCCTTGATGTTGTCCAGGCGGTAAGAATCCAGGTTCTCCTAAGACACGCGGAAAGGCCAAATGTGGGGAGGTCACGGAGAGCCCCTGAGACTGTGAAAAGGCCATCGCCGTTCTCTGGTGGGCTGGGTAGAGTCTCTGCCCCAATTCTTACGCCTCTGTCCCCGGACCTTGTCCTGCCTCTCCCTGGTGTGGGATGTGTATTGAACGTGGAGAGGCACTGAGGGGCAGGTGGAGAGCCCAGAGCTTGCTCTCTAGCATCCTAGGTTAGCCAGGGCCCACAGCTGGGTTTGTCGAGAAGGCTGACCTTAGTCTCAATGTCCAGCAGCTGGAGCCAGCCATCTCTGACCTGCAGGAGCAGGTCTTGGCTCCACACTCGCCCCTGCGCATCCATCTCCTGAAGCTTCCGTAGGGCATCCTTCGGTTCCCGGACTCTCTGTGTCCCCAGCTTACATGTCATCAGATGCTAAGGGGACAGGAAGAGACTGGCGTTGGGAGAAGGTTTGGAGAGAGGATCCCAGATGGCAGCAGGCAGGGGAAAAGGAAGGGGAGGAGGAAGGTATGTCTTTGGCTCCCCCTGTGGGGAGGTCATGCTTTTCAATAAAGCAAGAGCCTCGAGAAGTTGACTTCTTGGCAAGGCTTCCAGGTCTAGAGCTAAGGGGTTCTGGGACTCCAAAGGAAACATTAAGGTGACTGGGTGGGGCGTGGGTTGGGTTCCAATCATCCAACAGTCATTCATGTTCCTCTGTGTGGGCTATAGGACCTTTCTGGTTCCCTTCACTGCATTTAGGAACCATTGTTCTCAGGTTGCCCCCCTCCCACTTGCTGACCTCACACGTCTGACCCCTGACTCTTGCCCATACCCAGATGTCTTTCCAGCTGTGCCAACCCAGTGTTTCGGGACTCTCAGGAAGATCCTCTTTCTGAGTCTTGCACAGAGAGAGCTCTAGCCATGGCTGGCTCCCAGGTCCTTGCCTTCTGCTGGTCCCATTGTTTGGCAGCTTCTCCCTGGGTCACCCTCCTCTAGACATCCCTCGCCTCCCTCAGCCCAATGTTGCTCTCCTGAGTTATCCACCACTTTCTCCAGTCTTTCGCTGGAGAGAAGCCCTCTACCTCCTGCCCCTGGACCCTTCATCCTCCCTCCTGCCCTGGTGCGGTCCTCTCACTGCATCTACACCGCCAGGACCTCAGCAGAGCCTACGGCCAGTCGCCTTGAATGTACCTCCTCTTGCTCTTGCCTGAAGGGCCTCAGTGAAGCCAGTTCCCAGCCTCACGCTACAGAGCCTCACTCTGAACAATGCCTGGGGAACCCCTTCTCTACTGCACTCTAGGTGTCCCACTTGTCTCTTAGTACCTGATGCTGCCGGGGTGGGGGTGAGTCCTGTGCCCCCTCTGGTGCACTGTGGCTACTTCCATGTCCCTAGTTGAGCAAGCTCTCTGACCACATCCTTGAAGTTTAAAAGCCAATTCAAATGACCAGATCTCAGAGTGCCAGCTATCCATTTGGGTGGGGCCAGAGACTCCATTGCAGTGGCTCAGGCTGGCCTGGGAGTACAAGCCAACTCTCCCTCTCTGTGACACTATTCCTTACGGCTGCCTCATACCTTCTTCCCCACAGCCATAAGCAATCCTGAACAAAGTACAGGAGGTGGGTTGGAAAACGAAAGGGTTGGTAGGATGGCTTTCTATGGGTCTTGACTATTTGTCACTTCTGTCCAGGGACCCAGTATCCACGCCCACCACCTCCAGCCGGGCCTGCTCTCCTCACCCTGGGACCGCTTTCTACTCCCCTGAACTTGGCAGGTGTTCAGGCTTCAGGCTTTCTGAGTCTGACAGCACAGAGTTCGGTCAGGCTGAGCCGTCGTGTCAGGGTCAGGTGTGTCTATGTTCTGGCAAGGCAAGACACTCCGGAACTCGTAGCTTTGCTCAGAAACTGCCTGGGGCCCAGAGGTACTCACCTCCACCCTGTGCTGTAGGAGGGTAGGTTCTGAGGCTATGCTCTGGGAATACTCCTTCCGGTGCACTGTGGGTACAGAGTCAAGGGCAGGGGCAGCAGAAGCGAGGTTAGGCTTGGGCAATTGCAGGGGCAGTGGAGAAGATGGGGTTTGGGGAGCTTGGCCCAGAGGGGAGCTGAGCAGGGTAGGGGAGGCAGAAAGCTTACAGTAGATGGCTCTGCTGCTAGGCCGTGACATGTCGACACTGATGAGGACAGCTTCCTAGAGTCACAGTGAACCAGGGACAGTCGTTAGACTTAGGAACAGAAATAAAAGGCCCAGGTGCTGCTGCTCTGACCTGGGACCTACTCACAATCTTCTGCATCTAATACCCTGCCCAAGAAGCCTGTCTTGTTAGGCTTGGAGGTCATGGTCCAGGGGAGAAAGCGTCGAGGTCAGGGGACACAACATGAATGGCCTCCCATAATTTGAATCTGGATTCGGATCTTACTCCAAGACTAAATGTGAAAGATGCCACGAATGAATCGCTTCTGTGGGGAGGGCAGAGGGCTCACTTGCTCTGCCTGCCATAGCTAGCCTCTTGTCCAAGCCTGCTTTAATTCTGCAAACAGGGGGGAAGGTCCCTCTAATGACCATGCCAGTAAGAATGTATTTAAGTGTGAGACTCTCTCTCTCCCTCCCTGCCACCTCTCAGATACAGAGATAGATAGAAGACAGACAGACAGACATATGTGGGAGGGGGTGTTGTGTGGAACTTGCCGGGACCTACACTCACCTGGTTCCTGACCGCCACTCCTCGTGTTCCAGATTCTCCCCAGGTACCCCCTCTCCAACTCTGTAAATCCAGCTCACAGTCATCTGGCTGCTAAAACCTTCTTTAACCACCCCCTGCCCAGAGCGTTCCCAAATGCTATTTTCAACACTGCCCATTCCTCTCTAACAACGGGAGTGGTCACAGTAGCCCCGCGGCACTCTGAGCCTGCTGCCAAGCCCCTCCGGACCCTACCTCATCTAGTCTCCGCCACCACGTATCCCACCGTACTTATACAGCACCAAATGGCGAGCACCACTCTAAGGATTTTGCCTTCAGTGACCCAGCAAGTACTCAAAACATCTCCAGAAGCTGGGCGGTGGTGGCGCACACCTTTAATCCCATCACTCAGGAGGCAGAGGCAGGCAGATCTCTGTGAGTTCGAGGCCAGCCTGGTCTACAAGAGCTAGTTCCAGGACAGGCTCCAAAGCTACAGAGAAACCCTGTCTCAAAAAACAAAAAACAAACAAACAAAAAACCCAACAACAACAAAAACAAAAAAACAACGCCAGAGTCGGAGCCATTACCCCCACTTCTCAGAGGAGGACAGCAGGCTAGGGCACAGTGACTATTTAATAGGGAAATGGTGTCTGCCTTACAAATGTGTTCCTGTCACTCGATGGACCATAGAGGGGACGCAGAAACATCTTTTGAAACGGAGTGGAGTTAAATGCCATGAATTTGTATGTGTCAGGTGTATGCAGGAGTCGAGGGAATGAGTGATTTGTACGCATTCGCATTCGTAGTGATTTTGTGAATCCCCATGCATTCACCTGCCTGGGGCATGTCAGTTGCATATCCCCGGCCAAAGTGTACGGAAGTGCCCATACCTGTTATTGGACTGTTATGAAAATGACGGGGATCTGTTACGGTGACTCACAGATGGAAAAAACAATTCGCCAGCGGGCGTCATGGGAACAGAGGAGGCAGCGGGTCTCCGTCCCCCCCCTCCCCACTGGGGTTGGGGAGAACCCCTTTCCTAGATCAGAGCAAGTGCTGGAAGCCTGACCCTTCCCTCTGCCCCCTTCACCTCCCTGGCCTGTGGCATTCAATTCCTGCTTCTAAATGGAAGAAAAAAGAGCCCTGCTCTGCTCAGCCCTGCCTGCTCTTTCACACAATATGATTCCTTTATGTCGCCAAGGGTTCCTGTGAGCTGACAGGTAGTTCAACAGCTACTGCTAAAGACCCTGAGGTGCTGTTTGCCCTGCCTGGCCCCTTTAGCGGCAGGCATTGGCCTTTGCTTTCCCTTGTGTAGGTGTATAGAACGAGGTACGGGTGTCTACATGACTGATCCCAGGGGAAGACTTCTGGAGCCCCTTGCTCTTTCTGGTCTCCAGCCAGAAATTCCTGGGGCTAGTCTTTCCTCCTAAACCTGAGACGAGGCTGCCAGATACCCCAACCCTGGGAAACCACAAGTGTACCCACATTGGCCCCAAGCTCTCCCATCCTTGCTATCCCCTGGAAATTGACTCTTACCTGAGTACCAGTGTAGCCGGATGTCTGGTCCCCCAGGAGGCTGATGATTGAGCCAGTCGTCCAGTGCCGTTGGCGGGAGAACCGTTTGGCCTCTCTGCCAGCTGCCTCAGGCAGAGACCTACTGGTGATCAGGTGGCCTGTGAGGAAGCAGGCTTTGAAGAAGCCACACCTGTGGTCTTTGGACTCTGGAGGGTGGGGAGGCCTCCCAGGCCGCCAACCACCCAGCACTGAAAGTGGACCTGAGGAAGTGTCAGTGGTGACAGGTGTCAGAGCTTGACCAGAGACCCCTGCTTCCCAAGCTTCCTCCTTGTTGACCTCTGGCCTTGGGTGTGGCTCCTCATCTCCCCGCTTTTCCCATACCTCTTCTGGGGCCCTGGGTTAGCATGAGGCACTAGGGTCACAAACAAAATGTCTCATGAGTCTGTTTTCTGTGTGAGGGGAAGGCCTCAGATGGACCAGAGGCTCATGAAAAGCTTTGGATTGGCATGCTTGTTTTATGTTGACGTACTGCACCCACGGGCATGTGATTGTATGTACCCAGGTCGTGCCCGTGAATGGGACATTGCCTGTCAGAGAAGACAGGGTGGGGCCCAGGCCACTTGGGCATGACACACAGGGCTGAGACTTCTCTCAGGGCTCATCCTGGTCATGTCTATCTTCCGTCCCCTGTCACCCAGGAGGGGCCCTCCCCTCTGGTCACCCTTGTTCCTCATTCTTTCTTTCCTCACCCTGTCCCATGCCCCAGGCCCTAGTGGATGCCTTCAGTAAGGCCACCTTCTGTCACTACTCAAGAAGCTGCCTGGATCCTGCAAGTTGCTTTATTTAAAAACCTCCTGTGATACCCCCTTGCCTTCTGAGAACTCACAGCTCAGTGTAGGAGACAGCAATAAACAGACATCGAAGGACTAAGGCAGACGGAGAAGAACGGGGAATGGACAGGGAAGGTGACATGAGAGCCGAGCCTCCTGGGCCTCTGCCTCAGGCCCTGCTGGGATTAGGATCTGTGCTGGAGATTTCTTTGGAGCATAGTACTGTAGTCTGCAGTCAGAACTCTGTCCTTGGCTTCCCCAAGACCTCCTGAAATATGCTGGCCTGTTCCCCACGACGCATCCTACACCGTCCCAAGGGACTTCCCCATCCAGGGGTTCAGGGGTCAGACCCAGGGAGGAATCTCTTTCCACCTGAATTGGTGTGGGACTCCAGGAAAGTCCATTAGGCAGCCACTTTCTGGGATGTAGAGGTGAAACCGCCTGCTGCATCAGCGCCTAGCCATGATTTTGTGTGAACTGACCCTCTAGACCTCCCTGGACCTTTGGTTCTCTGGGTCTCAGCCACATGGACCCCTTTCAGGTTTGAAGAGCCTGTTTTTCATTGCCTTCCCAGGTGTAGCTCCAGAAAGGCCACAGTCTTATTCTGTTCTCAGCCCTGGCGTGGGTGGCCAGCCAGGTCCTCATTCTTTCCAGCTCAGACCAGACCCTTCCTGTCGGCCTCTCTGCAAGTCACTGTGATCACATCAGGGATTCCCATAGGAGACCTGGGGACAGGGTTGGGCAGACTCAACCCATAACAGAGACCTGGCTGACATCTTTGGGCAGAGAAGGATGAGTGAGTGTCACCAGGCACTCTCAGCATTGTGAACTCCATGGGATCCTTTGGGTGTCCTTAACACTTCAGATTTCATCGGACAGGAGCCTGGGAAGGTTAGAGTCCAGGACTGGGACTTTTTCGTGTCAGGCATTGTAGAAATTGGCTAGAATAGGCCGCAGAGGGAGGAGACATTATGAAGCACAGAGAGGCCAGGTCACTCACCCGTAGGGATGGATAATAGGACTTCTTCAGGAGGAAAGCTCTAGGTACCAAGCAATCCTGGCTGTGGGATGAGGAGCTGGGGCTTGGGTGGGAAGGAAGCAGAACTCAGGGAGCATCTCCTTGAAATTGTGAGGCTACAGAGCCTGGGGACCTCACTTTATTCTTCCATTGATTCTTTTATTCCTCCGCTTCCTGCCACACACTGTGCCAGGTGCTAGAACACACTGGGAGGGTCACAGCCACCTCAGGATGTACCTCGAGTTCATCACAAACATCTCAACCTCCTCCACCGTATTCCCACTTCTGTATGCCCTGGGATGCGGGCGGGGTCTGACGTCACTGCTTAGTCCTCCTCGGTGCCTACATCAGTCCCATTACCTCTTGTGTGGGTCCTGCCTCCACGCCTGGTGGACCATCTCTCCTTTCCCACTCTGTGACTGTCCCCTTCAGCTCCTGTCAGATTTTCTGCCTCTGACGACAACAGTCCCCTAACTTGAAACCTTGCATCCACCCTTGTTCTTCTTAACCCTCCTCCCCCTTGGCTGTGGATGGAGGCTCTTCCTCAAGAGGGAATCAGATTATCCATTTTCGAACCCAAACCACTTCGGTGTGAGGATGAAGCCCCACTCCCACTGCAGCAGGGGAGGCCCTTCTTGAAGTCCAGGCTCTTGCTGTCACTGAGCCTTATCTCCCACCTCCCGCTGGCCCTTGCACTTTACCCTTCACTTTGAGGACATCTTGTAATCCCATTTGAGTCACGGCTCAGCATCTGATCAAGTGCTCTCTCTGACGGAACCGCCTGCTGTATTTCAGCTCTTAGGAATGGCCCTTGGCTCCCAGATACCTGCTGCATGTGCCATTCTGTGACTGCCTGTCTCACATCAAGGGCCATGTCCCCATCTCTGAGCCTCTGTGAAGACCCAGATGAGAAGAGAAGGCACCAATGGCCATGCTTTGTTTCAGTGCATCAGAAAGACACTCTAAGGAGGAGAGGATGGGGTCAACCCTTCAAGCCAGATAGCAGTTCAGTCAAGAGGGAGTGGGAAGGGAATGTCAGGTAGAGGCTATACCGGTTCTTTGGGATGGAGAGGTGAAATGCTTGGTGAGAAGCTGGCTGTGATTACAACCCAACCTCTCCCCTCCCTCCATCCCCCTTTCCTCTCTCTCTTTCCTTCTCCCCTTCCCCCTCCCTCCCCTTTCCTACCCCTCTTTCTGTCTCTCTGTCTCTCTCTCTCTGTCTCTCTGTCTCTCTGTCTGTCTTCTGTCTGTCTGTCTGTCTGTCTGTCTGTCTATCTCTCTCTCTCTCTCTCTCTCTCTCTCTCTCTCTCTCTCTCTCTCTCTCTGTGTGTTTGTGTGCATGCAGTGACAGATGATGGGGTATGTGTATGTCTTCATCACTTATTAGTGAGTAGATTCTTGAGGCGACTTCCTATGTAGCCCTGGAAGGCCTTGCCATTTTGGGGAACTCTGCATGCACGTAGTTTTTAGAATAAAGGGACTAAGGAGCCCCCTCTGAGCCATCCTAGCTTTCAGAGAAGCAAACCTGGGTCCTTTAAAAGTGCCAAAACAGGCTCTGCTCAGAGGTGGAGAACTCCAAGGACTCTGGGGGAAAGATCTCTTTACTACAGGTGGGGGGATGGGGCAGGGGCAAGTTACTTCTCTGAGCAAACAAAGGAGTGGGCAGGAGAGGTGAGGTTCCTGAATGTTTCTGAGGTAGAAGAGGCAAATTCACACATTATTTGATAATAACCAGGGTCTAGCTAAGTGTAGGAAGGCAAGAAGGTGGGGAGGGAGCATGGAGGAGACCCTTGAGGGTGGGGAGTTTGGGAAGTGGCTGGGGTGGGTGACCTCAGAGAAGAACTCTGGGAAGAGGGAGTTGAGTTTCATGAGACAAAGGAGTGGGCAAGAGCCAGAGAAGGGGATCAGCTAGGCAAAGGTCGTGTGGTTAGGAATGAAGCCAGGGCTGTTGTAGACCCGGTAATGGGAGTGGCAGCCGGCACTGGTAGGCAGCGGCCAGAACACAGGGCCCATCGGCCTGGCAGGAGTCAGAGGACTCTGAAGTGGAGGAGTGGCATGCTCTGATCGATTTTATAGTCTTTACCTTTCTCTGCCTGGGCTGGGGATGATGTGTTGTGATGGGGGTGGGTTGGGAGGGAGACCAGGGAAACCCGTGAGCAGCTGGGACCTGGACGATAGGTGGGCAGTGGAGACGGAGACGGGACGCAGACACATGGGAGACAGATGTGCTGTGGTGGACTAGAGGGTGGGGGCGTCAGCCTGAGGAACTGGGTGTAGACTTGGAACGGTGCAGGAGTTTGGGAGACGACTGAGCAAAGCAGTCAGGCTCATCTCAATGGAGCTCACTTCCATCTACCAATCCCTTGGCTCTCCAGGGACAAGACTGAGAGGGGATGTGCACAATACAGCAACCCCAAAACACCAGGTCTCAGTGGGTACCCATGGCCTGAGTTCAATCCCTAGAACCTGAATGGTGAGAGAGTTGATTCCTGTACATTGTTCTCTGGCCTCCACAGCTCCCATATACATGAGCATACACACACATACATACATACACACACACACATACATACACACACATATATATATATATATATACACATACATACACACACAAACACACATACATATACACACACATACACAGACACACACACACACATACATACACATAAACACATACATACACACAAACACACACATACACACACAAACACACATATACACACATACACACAAACACACACATACAAACACTCATATACACACATATACACATACACACATACACATACACACACAAACACACACATACAAACACACACATACATACACACACTGTAAAAATGTAATTTTTTCTAAAAAAGAAAAAATACCATTTCAAACAAACAAATGAGAGCAAAACAAAACCCAGAAAATACCTAATAAAAACCCACTAATTTTGCTAATGGTCACACTGCTGAGAACTGCATTCTGTTTCTCCCTGGCATGGCTGTAGACAGTGCCTCTGTCATGGGGGTTGTGGTAGTGACATTTGCCTTAGTTAGTTTCAGGGACCTGGAAACAACTTCTGCCAAAAGCACTGACTGGAGCTGAAGATGGCCCAGTGGTTAAGAGCACTGCGAGTTCTTCCAGAGGACCTGGGTTCGATACCCAGCACCCTCTGAGGGCACCATGCTTGCATGGAGTGCACAGACATACATTCAGAGAAACACCTGAGTAAGATAAATAAATCTTATAAAATGGATTTTATAAATAAATAAAATCTTTTTAAAAAGGCATTGACTGTCCACCTGGGCTGGCAGATGGTAACAGGAGAGTGGACTGTGGTAAAAGTCTTGACATCTCCATCTTCACCTCACAGCTGAGTCATTTATTACCCAAACATTGGTATCTTAGGGTTTTTATTGCTGTGGTGAAACACTGTGACCAAAAGGTTGGGGAGGAGAAGTTTATTTGGCTTACTCTTCCTTATCTGTTCATCATCAAGGAAGTCAACACTGGAACCCAAACACGGCAGGAACCTGGAGGCAGGAGCGGGTGCGGAGGCCATGCAAGGGTGCTGCTTACTGGCTTGCTCATCATGGCTTGCTCAGCCTGCTTTCTTGTAGACCCTAGGAGCACCAGCCCGGGGATGGCACCACCCACAATGGGCTGGGCCCTCCCCCACTGATCACTAATTAAGAAAATAACCTACAGAGTCGTCTACAGCCTGATCTGAAGGAGGCATTTTCTCAATTGACGCTTTGACGTTCCCTCCTCTCTGGTGACTCTAGTTTGTGTCAAGCTGACATAAAACTAGGCAGTACAGTTGAGGTCAGATTGGTTCTGCTCAACTTGGCCTGGAGTCATGTTCAATTTAGGAAATGTTGGTCCAGAACTGTATAACTCAGGGTTCTTCTGAAATGGTCCTAATCTATCTCCCCTGGGGCTGGACACTGAGGACACCAGCATAAGATTTCCAGGGCATCAAGTGGCTTCACTGTCCCCAGTTCCACTCCGCTCCCTGGATTAGCACCCACAAGCGTCTGGTCATTTGTCTTTTCCTAACACAAACCCCTGTTCTCCCCATTGCCTAAAAGCAAAAGGAACTTGCTGGAGGCTAAGTGAAGATGGGCCTTCTGGTGTAGAACTCCATCTTGCCAATGCAGGAATACGCCTTTCTCCTGCTCTTGACAATCTGTGCTTCTGTCCCTCTGTGTAACAGCCTGGAACTCGCTCTGTAGACCAGGCTGGCCTTGAACTCACAGAGATCTGCCTGCCTCTGCCTCCTGAGTGCTGGGATTAAAGGCATCTGCTACCACTGCTCTGCAACCATCTGTGCTTTTTTGGGCAATGGGTAAAAAGAGTTAGGTTCAGAGCAGGCCTTCAGGTGCTCTTAGAAGCCACTGGCTAGGGACAGGAAATAGGGATAGGATCTCAGAGGCACTCCATTTCCTAGTCCACTCCCAAGTTCCTAAGTCTCTAAACCCTCAAGCAAGAAGCCTCTGCTGAAAACTGGCTCTTACCATGTGGATCATGGGTGGCATGTCTGGGCCCTGCTTCCCTGTCACTACGCCCAACTCCCAAGAGCACCTCCCTTCTGTTTCCCAAGGCTCAGTGTCCCGCCTTTCATCTACATAGGAGATGTCTGAGTTCAGAATTCCTCTGTCACCCTGACAACCCTGGAGTTTATTTAGGTCCTCAGAGGCCTGGACCTTGGACTATGAGTCAGTGCAGACATCTCAGGAGGCCTCACAGGAGAGGAGGTTCTAGATGTTGGGAAAGAGCCAATTCCGGGAAGGAAAAAGAAAACGTCAGTGATCCCTGGGGTGGGGTGTATCTACCCCACCCGACCTGTGTGGGGCAGGTGGAGAGAGATGATACCGTAATCACAGGGACAGTGGCCTGGCTGCCAAAGTATTGACGATGAAGTGGCTGGCTTGTGGCCTCTCCCTGGACATGGCCAGCTGCCACGAGTGTGGAAGGAACAAGGTTTGGTCACTGTTGTGGCCTTACCCCTGTGTTTTAGCTCATCTCCCCCAACGTCAAACCGGCCAAGTCAGTGTAATGCAGCGGTTCCTATCCCTGTGGCAAAAGAATGCTGGAGGATGTGAGGAAAAGTTCACCATGTGACAGTAAATGGGAAGGACGGGCTATAAACCTAAGAACCATCTTCTGTAAAACAAACACGGACACAAATAAAAGAACCCAAAACATATAAATTTGAACATTTAAAAAAAAAAGTCAAAACAAAACCCATAATCAAAGAAACCTAAATTGTTGCTGGGCAGTGGTGGTGCACGCCTTTAAACCCCAGCACCTGGGAGGCAGAGGCAGGAGGATCTCTGTGTTTGAGGCCAGCCTGGTTTACAGAGTGAGTTCCAAGACAGCCAGGGCTGTTATACAGAAAAACCCTGTCTTGAAAAAAACCAATAAATAAATAAACCCAAATTGAACATGGCAATTATGCAAAATCTAAATAGGTTTAGTAACCACATCAAAGTTTTTTCAAGTGTCTGCTCTATGACATGAACCCATCTAAATGCTTCATAGAAGGCCTTTGAAATAGATGTTGTGGTGAGTTTCCTCTTCAATTTACAAATGAAGAAACTGAGGCATAGAAATGTCAGTGACTTGTCCAGGATTCCAGGATCCCAGCCGATAAATACCTGGAGCACAATTTGATCCTAATTGGTGGGCTTGCCTTTGGAAGAAGGAACAAATTACCTCAAGATCTGAGAGGGAGGGATGGTTTACTTGGCTCATGCTTTTTCGTATTTCCACCCTTATACTAAGGTAGTTTTTAAATAATCAGTGCTTCTTTACCCCATCCCAGCCCAAACGAAATAAATAAAGTTTAAAGTAGCAAAATGAGTGTATGCGTGGGGGGGGGAAGGGGGGGTTACAGTCCCTACAGAGAAGCATAGCAGGTTTTCCTGGTTCCTTGGCCCTAAACCTCCACAATCTCATTTCCACACAGAGCTGGCCCTAGATGCTGCTGGAGCACTCTGCAGCCGGCCCTAGCTGTTGCTGGAGCACTCCACAGCTGGCGCTAGCTGTTGCTAGCTGTTGCTGGAGCACTCCACAGCTGGCGCTAGCTGTTGCTGGAGCACTCTCAGTGGAAGTTCACCCTCCTTCCCCAAACAGGGAGACCTGCTGGGGACACCGAGGCAGCACCCTGCTCTGGCTGCAGCTCTGTGGCCTTGGAACTTCAGTTCTTTGAGCTTGAGGTTTGTTGTTGTTGAAAGGGCTGATGGAGGTCACACTCTGGAGCAGAAGGGGACTCCACAGATGCCTCCCCAAAGCTGACCTCGGAAGTTCTTCCTGCTGCGGCTGCTCTACGCTCTTCCTGTGGAGCCACAGTGGAACAGGAACAGACCCCTCACCCTGTGCCTCTCCCCCAGGCAATCTCCGGGGCTCCCTCAGCTCCCCTCACACAGGCAGGCTAGAGCAGTTTCTCACTCCCTGGGAGGCCTGGGTAAAAGAAAAACTGCAGTTCTTTCTCCTGAAAAATCAGCCTCAGGGATGAGGAAGGAATCCATTTTCCAGCTCCCTGGGAGATCTGACTGGAGCTGAGCTCTATCATCTAGAGCCTCACCTCAGCTCTATCATCTAGAGCCTTACCTCAAACTTTCCTTCAGAGTTAGCCAAAGCCAGGTTAGAGCCAGACTAGCTTAGCTCTGAGAAGGGTCCTGGCCAGTCTCCTGGGGGATGCTGGTACCACAGACATGTGGTCACTCCAGGGTTGCCTCCTCTGTGGGATTGTATTCTGAAGTTAAATGGTGGTGAGTCCAGGAGCTCTGACCTCCCTAACTCCATCCTAAGTGGCTTCTGCACCCATAAAACTCCGTAATATAGAGGCCTGCAGGCAACCTTGCGGGGCTCTTAGAATGAGCAGGACAAGCGTGGGCTGTAGCGGTTCCTCCAGTCTGGTGTTACAGAACTCTAAAGAGTACACAGAACCTGGGTCATGGAAAACCCTCTCTGGGAGCCTACGCAGGATTCCCAGACCAGGCCCGAAGAAAGATGGCAGCTGCTGAACACAGGGGCAGAGCGCTTCGTGGTCTGCAGAGAATGCTCTGGGGTCTGTCACCCTGAGGCTGAGCTCCTAAGATAAAGTGGGCAGCTGTGACCCGGAGAGGAGCCCAGCTATGGAAGGGTCATGGCCTCTGAGACTCAGAGCAGACTGCTGGCCTTCCGGCTATTACCCAATGTGGCCATGGGCTGGAGAGGGCATTAGGGAGCCCATTGGTCTTCTATCTCTGACTCCTCACAACGCTCTCTCAGATAGGGTGCTCAGAGAGCAAAGGTGGCACCCGGGTTCAGAGGAACACTCAGAACCTGTGTCCTTCCTTTCAGAACACGGACAGGCGTGGCTACTGCTCACTCACTGATTGTGTGACCCGACTAGGCTCTGTAACTAAGCTGGTCACACCTGCACAGCCTGGGCACTACTAGGAGGTGTGGCCTTGCTGGAGGATGGGCTTTGGGTTTCAAATGCCCAAGCTCCCAATGCCCAAGCTCCCAGGCCCAGTTTCTCTCTCTCTCTCTCTCTCTCTCTCTCTCTCTCTCTCTCTCTCTCTCTCTCTCTCTCTCTCTCTCTCTCCCTCTCTCCCTCTTTCCCTCTCTCCCTCCTCTCTGCCTGCTTCCTGCAGATCCAGGTGTGGTACTCTCAGCTACTCCCCAGCACCATGTCTGCCTATATTCTACCATGCTCCCCCACATGATGACAATGGACTAAACCTCTGAACTGTAAGTCAGCCCCAAGTAAATGCTTTCTTTTAAAAGAGTTGTTGTGGTCATGGTGTCTCTCTGCAGCAACAGAACTTTGACTAAGAACCGGCTTAAAAATATTTTTTTTAAGATTTATGGATTTTATGTGTGAGAGAGTTTTGCCTAAATGTATGTATGTATACCACATGTGTGCCTGGTGACTGACAATATCAGAAGGCAACATCCTGAAACCGGAGTTACAGATGGTTGTGAGCACTAGGGAGTCAAACTCGGTTGGTTCTCTGCGAGAACATTAACTTCTCTTAACGGCTGAGCCGTGGCTCCAGGCCTTCAGTTCTCTGCTTTTAAACCATTCCGTTATTCTCATTGCTTAAAACAAACATTTTCACGTTGCCCACATCACTGAGTTCTGTTTCGGCCCCCACACCAGTCCACACCTTCCCCAACCCAGCCTCACTCTCGGAAGCTCCCTGCAGACCTGAGCAGCAGACTCCACTCCTCGTTCCTTGTTCCCGCCTCCCACCCTTCTTTACCTGCTTCTCCTTCCCTTCCGCCTCCTGTGGAACATGCTCACAAAGGCTCCTGGGACCACCCCACCCCGCAGCTGGATCAGGGGCTGTGATTTGAGACAGTGTACTTCTCCTGTCCTGGACACTGTTGTTAGTGAACTACTATGAAGACAGGCTTTGATGTCTTTTCTGGGTGATAGCTGCAGCCGAGCCAATCCTTGATGTCTACTGAGTGATCGCTGAGGGAAGGAAGGACGGACAGGCAGACAGAGGAAGGAAGGAAGAAAGGGGGGGAGGGCAGGAGAGGAGGAGGGAGGCTACTTCTCAGGGGATTTACCTCTGCCTGTGCCAGCCAGTAACTATTCTTGTAAGGTGGAAGTCTAGGCATCTTCAGAAACCTATGCCACAATGGTGCCACCTCTCTCAGAAGGACCCTATCAGGCTGCACAGTAAAGCCACCAGGGGCTGGTCAGGGGTGGGGCTGGAATATGGTTTACCTTCCCAACTGGGGCATGTTCTAAAGCGTGCTCAGACCTGAGCCTATCTAAACATGCTCCAACACCACACTAGCCTTGGATCTAGTTGAGACCAAGGCTGGAGAAGAGTTGAAACCCGAAGCAGTCTTGCACGTGGAGTAAAGACCAACACAGTGTTGGCAGAGAGCTGGTGCATAGAGGCTGGGATCAGGCTTCAGGAACCTTCCAGAAAGGGGCCTTGGCTCTAGCTCCTGGAGAAATTTTCCAGGTCATGGAGTTCAAACTTGGTCCAATAAGATCAAAATGAGAGACACAGACAATGTGCTGGGGTTGGGTGGGTTCACTTGGACAATCACAAGAGGCCAAACAGGCATTAAGGAAATGCCTTTCATCGTTAGGGAAAGGGCAGCTTCCAGCAGTGGCCAGCAGAGGGCAGCTCTAACTCACATTTCCTTAGTTCACACAGCTAAGGTCCAATGCGAGGCCGGGCCCTTTTCAGAGTGGGGAAAAGTACAAGTGGCAAAAGGAACAGGCCAGCTGTGCACAGCTGGAGAAGAGAGATGCTGGCCATTTATGGTCGGCGAAGTGAGGTCCGGTGATGCACCCCAAACAGCTTACTTCCTTCTCAGCTGTCTTTGTTACCCTCAGCAGCCCTTTGGTGTCTGAACTGAGCCCCTGGGGGCTTTTAGCCTCATTGGAATCACACCAAACAGAAGAATGCTTGTGGCTAAGGAGAAAGAAATACAAGGCCTTTGATCTCTCCTTCCCTAAGAAGGTTGGGGACATTGTCAGGAGGAGGGGAAGGCGTTCTGTCCTGTGGGCATTTCACAGGTGTTTATCCAGCCAGCTCTGTGCTAGGGACAGACAATCAGGTAAGTATCCCCCAATACAGCTCCTGCCCAAACCCTCTGGTCCACAGAGCTCCTGACCCAGCTGGTAAGGGTGGAAGGTGATGTGGAGGCAGGGCTGAGTAAGAGGAGAAAGGAGTGTTCCTCCTCCGCAGGGAGGTAGAGGTTTGGAGGGAGGAGGACACAGCAGAAGACCTTGGAATGTGGGAAGGGTTTTACCAGCTGGGAAGGAAGAACAAGCCCAGGAGACCCTCAAGAGCAGGGGTTCCAGGCTGATGCTGACTTCAGAGAGCACTGTTGACCATGAGTGGCTACAGGTGCTTTTAAATAGTCTTTGGGGCTATGGCCGATATTCTCACTCTCAAACCGCCATGAGGCATCTTCATCCCCATTTCACAGGCAATGAGACTTGGGGGGGGGTCAGAGAAGTAAAGTAGCAGTCCTGGTAAGGAGCCCAGAAGCTGACATCCCTGTTCTGGCCCATGTGACCCCCCCCGTGGTGCATCTGAAGTTAGGGGCCTATGAGATGTGTATGGAACAGAGCTGGAAGTCTTTCTGTCCTGGGGGGTCCTTGGCCTTATCCTCTCTGATGGAACTGTAAGATCTGCCTAGAGACCTGTTCCCAAACATCCACCATGTACCTCTCTCTCTCTCTCTCTCTCTCTCTCCCTCCCTCCCTCCCTCTCTCTCTCTTTCTCTCTCTCTCTCTTTCTCTCTCTCTCTCTCCTCTCTCCTTTACCTTTTTAGAAAATTTCTTGTGTGAGTGTGTTCTTGTGGGCCAGAGTTTTGGGTTTCTTGTCTGTTTTAAGGTAATGTTAATGGAGGAACTGTCTTGACCAGATTATCCTGTGGGCAAGTCTTACTTAATAACCAATATGGGAAGACGGTCCCATCCCCGTGTGGGCAGTGGCATCCCCTAGGCAGGTCGTCCCGAGCTGTATGAAAAGCAAGCCGAGCAAGCCATGAGCCACGGAGAGCAAGCCAGTAAGCAGCTTTCCTCCATGTTTCCTGCCTCTGTTCCTATTTGAGTTCCTGCCCTGCCTTCCCTTGATGACAGATTCTGCAAGCCAAATAAACAAACCCTTTCCTTTCCAAGTTGCTTTTGAACACAGTGTTTATCATAGCAAAGAAAAACTATTACAGCCCCCTTTCCCAGGAGCCATGTCTGCCTGTCTGTGTGTCTAGGTGCGGAGAAGACAGATCTCCCTATGTAGCCCCTTCTCTAGGATTATTCCGCTGGGGCTTCCCTCCCCTGCAGAGCACTTCTGGGCCCTCTAAGTGCTGAGCCATTGCTCCATCCGTCCCTTCTGGAGTTTGGTGGGGCAACGCCACACACAGCTGCTATCCCATATTAGTCTGTTCAGGCTCCCGCAACCCCGGGCAGCCTGTGAACAGGAGGCATATGTTTCTCTAGATGCTGGAAACTGAGAAGTCTGCAGTCGGATTTACTGTCCGATGAGGGCTGCTCTCTGGATCACAGGTGGAGCCTTCACGTTGGGTCCACACACAGCGTGCTCTAGTTCCTTGGAGTCTTGTTTATGAAAGCACCTTGTTCCCTCACGAAAACCCCACTTCCTGATGCCACCACCTATGAATTTTAGGATGTAAATGTGGGGATAGCGAAAATAATCAAGTCAGAGAGCTTTTGTCCCCCAAGAACCCCTAAATGTCATTCTCACGTACAAAATACATTCATTTTATCTTAATAGCCTGGAACATCTTGACTAATCCTAGTAGTGTTATTGGGTTTTTTGTTTGTTTGGTTGGTTTTTAACTCTTGACCCTTTTACTCTTTTGACCCTTTGTTCTTTTGGGGGTCCCACTACCCAGCTCCCACATAAATCACACACAGAGCCTTATTCTTTCTTATAATCTCCTGGTCTTAGCTTAGCTTGTTTCTTGCCAGTTTTTCTTAAATTATCTTGACTACATTTTGCCTCTGGGCTTTTATCTTCCTCTATTTCTGTATACCTTTCTTTACTTCTTTTTCCGTGGCTTGCTGTGTAGCTGAGAGGCTAGCTCCTGGTGTCCTCCTCTCCTTGTTCTGCTTCACTCCTTGTTCTAATTGCTCCTCCTATTTATCCTCTCTGCCTGCCAGCCCCACCTATTTTTTCTCCTGCCTCACTATTGGCCGTTCAGCGCTTTATTAGACCATTAGGTGTTTTAGACAGGCAAAGAATCACAGCTTCACAGCGTTAAACAAATGCAACACATCTTTACATCATTAAACAAATGTTCCATAGCATAAACAGAAGTGACACACCTTAAAATTATATTCCACAGCACAGCATCAACATTAAAGTCTAAGTCCCAAGCTTTAGTCAATCAGATTTAAGTGAAACTTGGGTATAATCATCCTGAAGCAAAATGCCCTCCAGCTGCTAGCTGTGAAACCAAGCAAGTTCTGTGCTTCTAAGACAGCAGTGGGCCAGGCAGAGGACAGACCTCCGCCTCACCAAAAGGAATCATGGGCACAAAGACAGTAGGGGGAGGTCTTAAGAAATTCCAGAACAGAACCTCATTCCATCTCAAATTCTGAGAATAATTTTCTTCAAAAACTAAAATAAAGCCAGGCAGTGGTGGCGCACGCCTTTAATCCCAGCACTCGGGAGGCAGAGGCAGGCGGATCTCTGTGAGTTCGAGGCCAGCCTGGTCTACAAGAGCTCGTTCCAGGACAGGCTCTGAAAAGCTGCAGAGAAACCCTGTCTCGAAAAACCAAAAAAAAAAAAAAAAACTAAAATAAAAACGAAGGGAGGTTGGAGAGATAGCTCAGAGTTAAGAGTGCTCAGTGCTTTTCCAGAGGACACACATGGGTTCTAAGCACTCAGTCCAAGTGTGCCGCAACTGCCTGTTCACTCCTGCCCCAGGGCATCAGTACCCTATTCTGGCATCTGGGGATACTCAATTATATATGGCAGATACATGCACACACGCATGCACGCGCGCAAACACACACTCAGAGTGTAAAAAGAGGTAATATTCTTGCCTTGACTGTGCCCCTAAAGGCATTGGTCTCTATTGCTTTGGGGACTCTTCGTTTCTAAGTTCGTTGACCATTACCCATGTTGTGTTCCCACTGAGTTGTAGCTGGGAGGCTGTGGCTCTCCTGGACTTGAATTGCATCTTGATAGCTCCCTAGTCTGAGATCTTGGGTGTTGCCCCCAACCTCACGGCTCCACTAGACATTACCCTAGTGAAGACTGCCTTGGTAAACAAAAAGGATTGCAATCATGGTAAATAATACAACGGAAAGAGACGTATGTAAAAATTCAGAGCATTCTACCCACTCTTTGCCTTTATCCTACCCTACCCCTCACAGGATCATGCCTCCAACCTCCCTTCATTTTATCATGCCATCTCTATATAAACAGGTATATATAGCTACTTGCCAATATATGTGCTCTTTAAATATATATTAAGAATCACTGGAAGCCGGGCGGCGGTGGCGCACGCCTTTAATCCCAGCACTCGGGAGGCAGAGGCAGGCGGATCTCTGAGTTCGAGGCCAGCCTGGTCTACAAGAGCTAGTTCCAGGACAGGCTCTAAAGCTGCAGGGAAACCCTATCTCGAAAAAACCAAAAACCAAAAAAAAAAAAAAAAAAAAAAAAAAAAAAAAAAAAAAAAAAAAAAAAAAGAATCACTGAAAACATCCTCAGTTACTATCAAGTCATGGCCATGTTGATATCAGCAAACCTGCCCATTCTTGTGTAGTGACTTTGAAGTCTACTGTGTAGATATGAATGACAGATTCTTGTTTTCTGCACTTGGTAGGTTGAGAATTTTCACCTTTCAGTTGGTTAAAGGGAACGCTTTTAGACCTCCCCCTCCCATCCCCAAACTGCCAGCATCATATGTGGGGCCCTTTGTAGCCATTATTAGTAAACTAAGTTACTAAACACATCACTGCCATACCGCAAGTGTTGGTTTGGTGGCCAAGATAGTCACCAAGCGATTAGCAGGTGAGCAGCACATACACCATGGGCGTGTTGTACACAGAGATGACTCACATCCTGGACAGGATTGCTTGGTTGGCGTGCGGCTCCACTGAACAACTTAGAACAGAGTACAATTTCAAACTTCCAGATACTGTTTATTTCTGGAAATGTCCATTTAATACTCTTGGATTGTGGCTGGCCACAGGCAACCAAAACCTTGGAAAGAAAAATACACCGATAAGAGAGACTACTGTATTTGTGGACTATCTGAGCTCTTTCCCCTGCTCTGTGAGTCCCATATTGTTGACCATTTGGGGGATATGTTAGCCTTTTCCTTTTTTGTTCGTAGGGGTTTTAGATGAGACAAATAAGCCTCTAAAACTGACTTGATTATTTCCGTCCCTACAGACAGAGTCCATGTTTGGTAAGATTCTGTCCAACTGCAGTTTCGGTTATTGCTGCTTTCTTCATTTGCTCCATCTGACCCATGTACTCTTCCCTCCGATGTTTATCAGCCCAAGACAGCCAGTGTCTCTGCATCGGGTTGTATAATAATTCCAGCCAAAAGCAAAGGCTGGAATTTTTGTTAATCCCAGAAAACTTGCCCTGTCTGAATGCAGAACAACTATTGGCTTTCTCAGAATGCTAAGTGGCTTGAGAAACCCCAGTGATCTGGGGCCAGTGAGTGGGAGCTATGACCTTGGATTTGACCTTTTGGCTCAGACTGCCTTGGACCAACCCAGCTCATGCAAACCAGTAGTGTCGTCTGTACCTGTGTAAAACACTCGTCCAGCGATGGCTCCTCCTGCTCTGGAGAGTGGTCAAGGAAATATGTTTACATATTTTCCCCCTTTTGTTTATAGGCACATGTGGTTGTGGGTCCCTCTTGCTGAGGCTGGGCGGAACCTGTTTGTGGCTGCTCAATGGGGCTTTATGGGGTTCTGAGCCCTGGGAACTGAGGGGGAGATACAGGCGGAGAGGAGCAGGAAGACGCTCACCCTGGGAGACACAAACTGGCCCCAAGCCCTTCTCCCCCCCCCCACCATGGCCTTCTTCCTTGGCAGGGGTTTGGGGGGGATCTCTAGAACTAGACCAGTTCACTAGACATTGGGTAAAGGCTTTGGGGCAAGTCAGGTTTGCAGAGTGCCTGACTGGGGAGAAAGGAACTGGGCAGCAAAAATGGACCTGAGGAGGCAAGGTGTCAAAGCTGCGGTAGAATGGGAGAATGTTGGAGGAGGGATGATTTCCTGTTTCCGTCAACCTCTTCTCATTCTCCAGGCAATGCAGTTAAGTCCACTAGGATTAAACGGGAAGGGCCTGCAGCCCAGACTTGGCTATTGGTGTGTGACTTCTGCCTGTCGTGGGAGGGGAGGAACCCACAGGTCCTGAGTGGGGGTGTCACTGGGTCACAGGTTACCACCGTGGTGGCATTCTAGGAACAGAGACAGAGACACACGGAGGGCAGCTAGGAAGCTGGCGGACACGCTTCACTCCTACCCAGTGGTTTGATAAATATTTATTAAGCACGCACTGCGTGCCAGGCACTATTCTAGGAAGACTCTATTTTCGGAAGCTCAGCCTCACTGGTCCTACCTCCAGGACAAGGTCCAGGCTCTCTCTGCCATTTCTTCTCAGCATCCTGCCCATTAGCTGTGGTTTCGCCGCCACAGCTCATAGCACTGGTTCAGACCATGCCCTGCCTGCAGGGCCCTTGAACCCGGCTGCAGCCCCTTCTCTGGAATTTGCTCTCTTCTGTTCACATCTCTTCCTCTTGTGGAGTTATGTTCTCCCTCTCTGTCTCTCTGTCTCCCTCCCTCCTCCTATCCCCCCTCTCTCTCCTGCCCACCCCCCATGTCCTACACACTTACCTCCAGATCATGGGACCCATCTCTCTGCTTCCCTGGTCTTGCCATCAATACGAAACCAACAGAGCTTTTGTTCTGGCCTGAGCACTTCGCCTGGGCCTGGGCTAGCCTGGGAGCACTGAAGGGTGGATGCAAGGGTCCTTGTTCCTAAAGCGATCACAGGTCAAAAGGAACAAACACTGCCCACCACCAAAGGCTCCTGGTGTCTGAAAGATGGAGCCCTGATTCTTAGCATCAGCCACTCAGTCTTCCCGGAAGCCTCACCACCGTCAGCCAAGTCCATTTCTGTTCTTGTCTGTTTCCAGATGAGACCCGTGGCTCAGAGTGGCGTGTACCTGTCTGACTGCCTAGCCGTCACAAGCAGCACTTGGGACGACCCCAGGATGGCTGACTGCAAGGCCTACTCCTATTAGAGGAGAACACACTTTTCCCATGGGCTTGGAAGACCCAGTTTGAGGTGATGGTCCAGGGAGAGTTCCTCCAGCCTCCCTTTCTCCATGTTTATATGTGTTCATTTCAGGAATGGGGTGTGAGAGCTGGGGAAGTACCAGAATAGCGGGCATCTGTCTGCCCCTTCTCTGGGGCCAGGATTATTATATAGAGCTGTGGAGACCCTGACTGCCACGCAGGCTTCTGCAATGCCTGCACCCTCATCTGGCCCCCCCACTCTACCCTATAGCACAGCCCTCTTCTCTGCCAGCCTCTCCTTCCCTCAGAGGCTGTGAGGAATTACGGCACCTAGGACACTGGCTCACTCGTGACCTGACTCTGAGCCTGTATGATGGGTGTACACACCCACTACACCCTAAAGAGCTTATGGAGACCAAATGACTGAAAAGGACACTTAGGAACTGCCAGATGAAGAGTGGATCACGTGCTCACTCCACAAGGATCCATTGGGGATAGACTCTGCGGCATGTTCTGTGAGGGATTCTGGGTACAGTGCTGAGGAAGACAGACACACATACATGAGGTTTGCAGGCTAGGGAGAGATGCAGACAGCACGAAGTTGTAGCCGCTCTAAATTACAGGGCTAGGGGTATGTCTCCGTGGTAGAACACATGTTAGCAAAGCCCTGGGTTCAATCCCCAACAGCAGAAAACAACAAAAGCCCCCAAATAACTATAAGCCTGATTGCATCCGGCAAGGCTGTTTAACAGAGAGTGAAGGTCGGGTCTGGAGAGGCTCCCGAAGAAGCAGGATTTACGCTGAAAGATGAGGGTTTGTTGGGTGGAGCAGAGAAAAAGCCCCTAGGGCCGGGGTGCCAAGTTCTCAAAGGGGAGCAAGCCAGAGGATTGCAACAGGGTGGGAAGAGTGTAGGGGGCTTGGCTGGAGACATGTTAGCGTTCTCTCTCTTCAACAAAGCACTTGCTATAATTCTCTGAGAAAGAGAAAAGTTTGGTTTGGGCTCAGTTTTAGAACCTCGATCCTTCCCTCTCCCCCCACCCCCCCCCCCCAATTGTGGTCGACCTGTGCTGGAGTAAGGCAGAAGAGTGTGGTGGAGAGAAAACATTCACCTCATCACACCACAGGATGCAAAAAAGAGGAGGAGGGATCAGGGGTCCCACACTCCATCATGATCCGAAGACCACCCCCCCCCCCCGCATCAGATCCACCCTTAAAGGCGCACCACTTCCTGTTAGCACCTCTCTGGGATCAAGCCTTCGGCACACGAAATGCTGGAGCACGGGGCCGGACCGGCTATGGCCCCGCATTAAATAGTTATTGAAGAATTGGGTTTGCAACTCCACAAGCCTCTCTCAGGTGGTTCCTGGAGCGTCTGCCAGCCTTCTTTATCCTCAGCATCCATTCTGTGTGAAGGGAAGCTGGGCCTGCTGAAGGGGTCGTCCCACCCCCCTTCCAGGGCTGAGGGGCAGCTGATTGGAAACAGATGGCAGGCCCTGGTGGGGCTCCATGGGAGTGGCAAGGCCGTGGTGGGCCCGACTCCCCGCTGCTGACCTCAGACCTGCACCACTGGCATGTCCAGGCCGCAGACTCTCTGTCAGCAAAGCCGCATCCGTCCTGCAGAGAGATGGTCACTGTGGCTGCCCACACCCTGACCCGGCAATTTCCCTGCCACAGTGAGAAACCTCCTGCATTCCAACTGGGTCTTCAGCCTGGCTGGGGAAGGAGAGATGCCAACTAGGTTCTTGGAAAGTCACAAGGCTTGCAGAGGTCTCCCGTCATCTTGCCTGGCTCTTCTGTGTACCTGCACCAGTACAGTGCTATGTAAAGACACCAGGGTCCCATTTGCCATGCAATGGGCCGTACTGGCTGAGCGCTGAAGTCGTGCCACTTACTCCTAACTAATAACTCCATGAGCACCAGCTGCTAGGAAGATGTGAGGCTCAGAGAGGGGACCTTGTCACTGGCTGCTATGTGCAGGACTGGGGGGCCTGGCCCTCTGTGGTGTCTGTTGCACCCTTCTCTCTCAAATACTCCCTGTACCCATTGCTCCTGACGGAATGCAGGCTTCTGCCCTGGGAACCCCAGGAAACCTGTGACCAGTGCACCACAGTGGATGCAGAGCACCGAGCAGTCTCCGGGGGCTGAGTGGGACCCAGAGCTCCGTGCAGCGTGTTTGTTGTTGGTTGGCTTTGGCCCTACCCGGGGCCCTCTACAGAGGGAGTTCTGATTGTGGTCTCTGAATATCCTGGGAAGTCAACTCCCACGTGTTGCCTCATCTTGGCCCATGCTTGCACAAGGCCTTGCCTTCACAGCACTAAGCCCCACTGGCACCTGGAAGGTCCATCACCTTCCAAGGGTCATCCCTCCTGTGTCCTTCAGCAGCTCCTGAAGCCACATCCCTGACCACCATTTCTTGGACCACCTAGGAAGGCATCTCCTGTCCTAAATTCCTCTTGATTATCCCATCCCTGACTGCTTGTCCAGGAGTCCAGAAATGTACTTCCTACTTCTAGAAGCATCAGGTGCTTCTAGAACATAAAGAGAGAAGGCAGATCTCAAGTGCTGGACCTTCCCTCTGCCTTGCCTTCTCCTTGCTACCTATCTCAGGATGCCCCATTGGAGATGGCTTCTTCTCTGTTCTGAACCAGGGCTGCTTTGATGGTCCATGGTCAGGTGGATGAACACTGGGATTGGCCATCAAGGGCAGGATCTGGGGGCAACAGATGTGGACAGCTCTCTAAGGACAGTGGGCCATTGTGTTGTGGGATCTGGAAAGGAGATGCAGCCCCACCTCAGCACGAGGGATGAGAATGGACCAAAGCTCTAATGCAGTCTGCAGGAGTCCTAGCAAGCTCAGCACTGGAGGGATGCCCACAGATGGCATGGCAGTCTCGAATATGAGTGATGGCGCTGGGAGTAGCTGAGAAAATAGGAAACCTCTGTCATCCTTGGCCATCTTTGCAGCCATCTACAAGGTTCCCACGGCTGTGTGGTGCACTGGTCGGCACAGAACCCACTTCCTCCCCTGACCGTGTGTGACTCCCTCAGTAAGAGCAGGTCTTCATTCCAGTTCTCTAAGCAGAGGCACCAAAGCTGGGCTCCCACCTCTCTCTTTTGAGCATAAAGACCTAGGTATTCTTGAGCAATCAAAGAGAAGCAGCTTTGAGAAGAAGATGCATTCTTTTGACTTACGGTGGGTCTGGGTTCCAGTAAGTATTTCCTACATTGAACTTGTCATTGAAGATGCAGTTCATACACCCAGTCTCACCCAGATCATGGCTTAGCAAGTCAATATATTGTAGGGTCTCAATGTTGCCCCTTCCGATCACATGGTCCATCGGGAGCTGTGGCTGGCTGTTGATGCCCCAGCCTCATGAGAGAGGATCAGACTACATATCCATAGCCGCAGAAAAGATCCAAATTCTAGGCTTTGTTTTTGTTGAGTACACATTGTTTACATGCCACTAAGCCATACAGTCATTGTAAGTTTGGAACCATATGTATTAGACTGGATAGTTTCTTATTTTTCTTTTTTCTTTTTTTTCTTTCCTTTTCTTTTTCCTTTTCTTTTCTTTTTCTTTTTTTTTCTTTCTTTTTTTTTTTTTTTTTTTTTTTTTGTTTTTTGAGACAGGGCTTCTCTGTGTCATTTTGTTGCCTGTCCTGGAACTAGCTCTTATAGACCAGGCTGGCCTCAAACTCACAGAGATCCTCCTGCCTATGCCTCCCGAGTGCTGGGATTAAAGGCATGCACCACCACTAGCCCGGCTAGACTGAATAGTTTTTAATTAAATTACAAGTCACAGACCTGCAAAAATCTTCACTTCTCAGAGGTTTGCCCCTTCTTACGGTTGCTGAGACAACTGGTCCTGTTGGGAGCAGACTGTGTACCAGGTACTTACAAAATCTCCCATTTCTGTTCTCTTAATGTTCATGAAGTGGGTGCTTTGGGGGTCACCATTTTAAAGGGGATGAAACCAAAACACAGAGAGGCTAAGCATCTTTCCCAAAGTCAGCTGGGAAAGGGCCTTCCAGTTCCATCTCTCTCCTCCCAAAGGCCTTCAACAACACATTCCTCTCTCTTGCAGCTGCTGGGGTGTACACATGCAGAGCCTAGGACCCAGGCTTGCATGGAGGCACTCCAGAAGACGCAGGCCTAAGCATGGTAGCTTCCATCGGATACACTTCTCCTACCCCAGCTAGGTACCATGGCAGAGGGAGCACTAGGGAAGCAAGTGATCGGGTGACCACAGCCCATGACCCCCAGGGGCCCTCAAGTTTCCACTGCCCACCAGCAGGTTTCACAAGCCTACTGACGTTGACAGGGTGTCCTAAATGGAGCGAGCAGGAAGCTTTGGGCCTGTGGTCTGCCAGCATTGCTCAGAGTTTCCTGGGCTGAGCCTTTCTGTGGGGCCTCCTCTGGGCTCTGCCAATGCCCCCCTCCTGAGGCTTTGTGGGTCCCGTCTGGCTCTGAAAGACATGCTCTGCTCGCTACAAACCAGAAGGTCCTGGGTCTGGATGCTATTTCCCAGGGTCCTCCAGGGCTGCCAATGGTCTTAGGGTGTCTGATGGTTTATAGGGACCAGTTCTACAAGGGACAGTGCTACTGCCAATCAATAGATCCGAGTCCCCCTCTCAGAGTCAAGGCTACTGGCATTGTAGCCCTGGGCAGGAGTCTTATCTCCCACACTTCTGCCCTCATCCACTTTCCATGACAGCCGGAGAACCCTCAGCAACGGAGAGATGCCCCAAGAGCTGGTGGCTCTCACGGAACCCCAGTCTGCCCCCAAACCTGCCTCAAGTCACTCTCCCTTATGAGAACTTCTAAGATGGGTTTCTGGGTCTCTGCAAAAGAGAGGAAGGACATTCCAGGGAGGACAGTACCCAAGGCAGAGAGAGAGAGAGAAAGAGAGAGAGAGAGAGAGAGAGAGAGAGAGAGAGAGAGAGAGAGAGAGAGAGAGAGAGAGAGAGAGAGTGAGCGCTCACGCTATGGATATGCACTAAGCTTTCTCTCATAATGTACCTCTGTTTCAATCTCTATGAGGTAAGGATCCTTACAGCCATTTTATAGAAGAGGCGACAGGGTCCAAGGCACTGAAACACCTTGCTCAGTGTTACATAGCTAGGAAATCTGAGATGAGGGAATTAAAGGAGGCAGCCAGGGTGGTAACACCAGAAAGGACGGGAGAGGTGGCAGAGGCTGGACACATCCATCCTGCCTACTGCTGCAGGGCGGTGCAGGGCTTGGCACACTGGCTGTTTTCTCATGCGTCTCCATTACTGGCTGGAGACACATCTCCCTCAGAAAAGGGATGCTGGCGTTGCTGGGTTGGAGGTCTGTCCGGGTCTGGGGATAAGGATAGCTGCACGGCTGTTGTGAGGGAGCTAGACTCTTTCCCGGTGTGGTTCCCAACCCCACAGGCAAGACCCAGAGGAAAGTCAGGGCTGGTTTTGTTTGTTTGTGGTATGTGTAGGGTGTGGATGTGTATGTGTGTTCATGTGCAAGGGAATGCATGCACACATGTATGAACCTGTGTGTGGAAGCCAGATGTCTATGATTGTGTCTTCCTCCAGCATTCTCCACCTTGTTGGAGGCAGTCTCTCGCCGGGCCAGAAGAGCGCTGATTTGACTCCAGGGATCCTCCTGTCTCTGCCTCCTCACTTCTAGGGACACAGGTAGACACCATCACACCTTTTAGTACTTGGGCGTTGGGAATCTGAACTCAGGTCCTGATATTTGGACAGCAAACACTTTATGAACCAAGGTATCTCCAGCCCCAGCCAAGATTTTTATTCCATTTTTTGAATTACATTTATGTATGCATGCGTGTCCACATGTGTATGCCGTGACACACGTGGGGAGATCAGTGGACAACTTTCACGGGTCAGTTCTCTCTTTCTGCCATGTGGGTTCCCAGGATGAAGCTCAGGTTGTTAGGTTTGGTGGCAAGTGCTCTTACCCCGTCCTACCGCTAAGCCATCCGCTGCCCATCCACCTTTACCCTGGTAAAATTGTAAACAGTGTCCCCACTTCCCTGGGACCTGTTCCCTATAGCTCGGCCTCTCCTCCCCACCCAGAACACTGCCTTTACTCCCTCCCTCCACAGGAGAGCCGGGTCCCAGAGTACCAGATGCTGCAGAACCGAGACAAAGTTGGAGGTGAATGTTCTGCTTACAGCCAGCAGAGGTTACTGAGAAACCAGCTTGTCCCAGGACGGCAGTGCCGGGGATTGGTAAGAGAGGATGCTTCCGTTCCCTGCGGCATTCAGACCCCACCAGGAATGTGGCTTTGGGCCAGGATCCCTCTGGACAAGAAAGGATGACGCTGCAGAAACAGTGTCCTGGCCCGGGGGACGAGTGGAGCCACTATGTTGGAGGCGGGAGCCAATTGGCCTTGGAAGAATTAATGACCACCCGGCCTTCAGCCCACCCTCCCTTCCCAGTAGTCCCCCCCCCCCCCACCGCCTTTAGAAGTGTCCTCTGGGCTGAGGTTTTAAGACCCTCAGTGGCAAGAGTTGAGACTTGTGGGAGGGGCCCAGAGGAGGAATTGATAACAGTGACTGGGGGGAGAAGCTGGCAGCCTAATTTAAGACTTGCAGGCCTGGGCCCGAGGAGTGAGCCTGGGCAGGCTGCTCGTGGGGAATTCCAGCCTTGGCCAGCCGTTTGGATGCACATGTGTTTGGCCAAGCACAGAAAGCCACAAAGCAGCTTCTTCATCCTTCCAGGCCTGCTTCTGAAAACTAGGGATCGGGAACCTTGGGAAATGTCTCTGTTACCAGAAGCGCCTCCTGCATGGCACTGACCCGTCACCACCAGGGTTACAATGCCCCTGCAGTAGCTCCAACCTTCTGCACACATGTAGACTACTTAGCAGATCCAGATGAGGATGGAGGGGTAAGAATGACCATCCCATGGCTGGGCTGGCGATGGCTGCTGGCATTTGTTGAGAGTTCCCCACACACCCTCCTAACCACTATAACTCATGTCAAGCATTCCTCCCAACGGTCCCAAAAGGGAAGTAAGAAACCGCACTGCAGGTGAAATACTCTGTCCAGTCCCAGGGCCAGATAAATTCTAAGCCCGCTTGGCATGTGCCCTCCTGCCCCTACCCTGGGAGGAAGGAAGGAGGACAGCTTTCCCACAGCCTTGCCCCCTCCTCCGCGTCTCACACAGTGACTGAAGGTCACCAGGGTCAGTCAATGGAAACTCTGACCCCTGCCTAGGAAGCATTGCAACACCCGAGTGTCCAGTGTCACACATCACAAGGTGCCTGGCGCTCTCAAACAGCCAAGACTGGGACCTAAGGCGAGGTGACATGAGCTGGTCTCCTGACTTACTGTCGGGTGACTTAGACTCTGGTCTCTCTCCCCAGCTCTGGGCCCCACCCCTGCAAAAAAGAGAGGGGTATGTGAGTGTTCTCTGTCACCTACAAGATGGAAATGGCACATGAGGTCACTGCAGCCAGGGACCTGGCCAGAAAGCTAGCAGAGCATGGTGGCAGACAGCGGGGTGGTGCAGAGGCTGGGAGAACTCAGCAAGTCCAAGGCTGGCATCGTGCTGCTGGGGTGCCAATTCAAGAGAGAGGCCAGCATAGAAGAGGGGACAGCTCCTTTCCTCTAGTCAGTCCGCATGACTGAGACCACTTAGGGGCGTCCTAAAAGGCTCCCCTTGGTGAGGCTGAAAGCGGCAGAATGGCTGTGTCTTCCCAGGAAAACCACAGGCGCAAAGTGTGGTAGGCTGGCGTCATGTGACTGCCCGCCCAGGCAAGTGTCCTGTTTGCCGACTTCCTAATGTTCTGTTCTAACCTGGATTCTGTTGGTTGACCGGTTCCTGTTGCCCCAGTAACGAAGCAATAACGGAGTGGCTGGGAATGGCTGCGTGAAGTCACTTAATTATCACAAACAGGCCCAGGGCCAAGCAAGGGTGGTTACAGCTTGCTAGACTTAGTCACTCCTGAAACCAAATGTGGCCCCGAGATGGTCATAAATACACACAAAACAATGGACCTCCGAAAGATGCACCTTGGTTAAGAACCTTTGGAATGATGAAGGTATTATATCATCCTACTGTCAAGCTGATTTTATTATATTCTCCTGGCAAGCCTGTGAGGTGTACAGTTGGGCTACATCCCAGTTACTCCATTCCCAAACTCTTTCATAGAGTTTATCAACAACACAAGTCCATTCTGTTTGGGCCGCTACTGTGGCTCCAATCTGGAACATCCTGTAGTGGTTTTTCTTTTTGGAAAGATCATCCGCCTCCTAACCTCTTAGTAACAGGACTTTGAGGGCTAACGGCTGATGTATTATCCCAACAAATTATTATGACTCGTGGGCAAACAAGCCCGCAGCAGCCAAGCAAGAGCACCCTCTGATTACTGGTTTATTTACTTTAGGTCATTGAACGTCACCAGCAGCCACCACCGGCCACATTCGCTTTGTTCGATGCCTGTGAGGATTTTCCCAATAGCCACACAGCCTAGGTCTGGGGAGACTTTAAGAGTCACCCAGTCCTCAAGGTTCTCAAAACATTGTTTCCTTTTTTTCCCCTGGCAGCACCCAGATTGTGTGTTGACTTCTTCCAGCTCTGCAGAACCCTGCAAGCTACCTGATTGCACCTTCAGAGCCCCCTTGGGCAACACTGATCAGGTTATTGATCTGTCAGGCTGCAAGTGAAGTAACAGCAGCTCCAACAGCGGGGTCCTTGGTTGCAGTCCCAGGCTGTCACCAGCAGAGCAGGAATTGAATCCAGGCCCGCTGGAGCCTGCAACCTCTGCTGTTATTGCTGGTTGCATTCAAGCATTGGTGCAGAGAAGCAGTTGCATGTTGCAGGGACTTTTGATCTCCACAGGGTTCTGCTTTGGAGAAGAGCACATGAGGGTCATGGACGCAGACCGATTCCACAGGTCAAAAGCCGAAGACAGTGTATGTATCTGGCGCCACTAAACCCAGCAATTACAGCCATATGGGGCTTGCCTGTCATTCCCTTTGGATTCTAGTTCTTTCTGGTCCTGAAGTTGAGGCTTGTGGCTCTCCATCTGTGTAGGATGGAAATAAAATATTTAAAAACAGATATCATTTATTCCTAACGGTCAGTCAAATGTTTTACTTCTATGTCTTTATTCACACCTTAAAAACATAAGGATGTGATATTGTTCTTGTTTACAAATCAGGAAACTGGGGATTGGCATAGTGGCCTCTTGCTCTACATCACACAAATAGGTTCTTACTGACACATGCCTACCATCTACTTCCCATAGCGCTATTGCTCACAAAGGGACCCTGGAGCCTGTGCTGGAAGACACCAGCTGACACTGGGCCCTTCTAATGGAGATTTCTTCAGACTGTAACACCTCTTCATAAAATTTGCAAGCATAAGATTTTTTAAATCTTCTTTTTCCTAAAGGAGAGCTATTCTAGAATGTAGATACCCCAGAGTCCTCTGGGAATCTTGATTCATCCTACTCAGATGAACGCCCTACCTAAAACTGACTGTTCTCCTCTATTACCCTCCCAACTTCCGTTTCCTTCTCCTTAGCGTCGCCACTAATGTATCATATGCCTCATGTACTAACCACCTTATCTGTTACACGTTGCAAGCCTTGCTCAACCCATTTTCTGCTGCTGAATAGATGGAGCCATTATCTGTACTCTTCTAGCAGCTGTGTAGTAAATGGAACTGTTGTTATTTCCATATTATGGACAAGTCATGTGCTCAGAAGAAGCCACCACTTCCCATTTGCTGTGCTGCCTTTGAACTTGGCCCTGGCCAGGCTTTCTCCAGCTATAGCATCATAATCTACTCAGGGAGCAGACATCATCTCCCTGATGCCTCAGCTCTGATTCTTCTACCCCTCAGCAAGCTTTCCTGGTGACTCAGACTTTACCAGTTCCCTTCTTAATATCTCCCCAAATTAATCACTTTGGTGACTATTTACAGATTTATTTACAGAGCAGGGCACGTTAATACGTGTTTGTTGAAAAGAATAACTGGCCCCTCAGCATCTAGAATTGATTCTTGATGGATCAAAAAAAAAAGCCAAAAGACAAAGGAAAATATAAGATTCTAGGGGGAAAGCATAGGGGCACAGAGTTCACAGAAGACAAAAGGCCAGCAACGGAACAAGATCTTGAAGGTGCGGGGAGAAAAAAACTCCCCTGCGCTCTAGATAGGTGTTCAAGTTGATCATTTTTAGAAGGCAAAACTGGCAATTCTTTCAAGATGGCAAATGTTCAGTATACTTTTCTCCAGAAGCTCCAATTCTGGGTATGTGTTCTACAGCAAGCAGAATCCCCATGAGCGAACAGAAGGGCATGGCAAAAGTGCTCTGTGGGTTCGTTTAGAATAGCACACTGGCTGGAAACCACCCAAGTGCCTGCCCATGGAGACATGAAATAAAATGGAACCCCAGGCAGATGTTTAGGAGACTGTTGTACATTTACTAATTAATAGTCAAGTGGAGAGATGTCAAAAAAAACGCTGACAAACTGTGAGAAAATGTCAAGTTGAAGAACAGTATTGTAGAGCAAGCCTAGTTTTGTTAAGAAAGCAAGACAGCATCATTCATTAAGATTGAGGCGAGCCTGAAACACATGAGATCGTACAGAGAGAGGCGAGAAGGGGGGAACGGAGAGGGAGAAGAGGAGGGGGAAAAGGAGGAATTAAAAGAGCTAGATAGCAGGTAATCATGTTTCCTGTCACTTTCTGAAATTTTTGAGATATTCCACAACTTCCAAAAGGCATTTAAAAAGAAGGATTCACTCAACATAGCAAGATTAAACAAATACAGAGGCAATCAATGGAAAATACAGACAGTAAAACAAACACCCTCAAGTCCACCCCCACATCAGATGTGGTAGATAATCATCTTGCAAGTCACTCAGAACATTTCATCACAGCCTTGTTGGAGACAGGGAAACGGAAAGTTTCCCATTTTCAGCTCTAGAATACAAAAGAGCTGAGTGTTCATAGAAGACCCCTGCTCAGAGGCCGCATAGCGGTGTGGCAAGGTTCAGAAATGAGACCAGGGCTCTGTGCCTGAGCAGTACAGGGACAGGGAGGCTGGACCGCATTGGCTTCAAGTCCTCTCAGTTTCTCTAGGCAGAGAGGACACCAGATAAGGGCGGGTCTTATCAAATACCTTTGGGTAACCCATGGCCCTCCGAGAGCAAATCCCCAGTACACACATATATCCCTTGACCTGTCTGCCCCTGGGCAAGGAGGCTGGGGGAGAAGGTGTCCGTCCCTCTGGAGCTCGCACCGTTTGGGCAAGCCCTTCCCTCCATAGCTAGGGCCTTAATCGGCTGCACCTTGCACCTCTTCCCGCCCTTCTGGTTTCCTTTCTCTTGAAAAAATAAAACAACAAAAAACCGCTACCACAGTACAGTTCTGACTCTGAGGTTTTGAAACCCTCTTCCTGTGAACTCTGATGTGGGCGATAAGCAGCAAAGAGAAGAGGCCTGTGGGTCTCATGTCTCACAGAGGGGCCTTTGTTCTGGGCACTAGAAGGTTAGAGGTGGGTCAGGTCTGGTGAGACTCTGAGGGTGTCAAACCTCTGCATTGGAGACCCCTAGGTTATCTGGGGCAGGCTGTGACTTTCTAATAATCAGCTGTCCAGCACCCTCAGGTACCCATGAGGCCATGAGCTCCTTATTTATACATGTCCGAGTCGAAGATGCAGGAGTGTGGGAACTCAAGAGGGGCTATGTGCTGCCAAAGGTCTTTATAGCTGAACCCATGCTGGTCTCCATTCCTTCATCCAATTCACACCTCCCCTAAGGGCCAGCCCTGGGTTTCTGGGCATCAGGCTGTTCTCTGAGGGACCAGGAGACAAAGCACCCTTCTTCGGTAGCTTCAGGCCTGGCACTCATGTGGAGAGAGGGCCTCTGGCACCAGTCTTGCTAAAGGTGCTGAGGCATCTGAGCCAGGCTGTCATTCATTCATGGTTGGTTCTCTTGCTTAGCTTCTGCGGCTGGCATCTGGCTTCTCGGTGGTCCAGATCTTGCTTTCCAGATGCTCTTAGCAAATGCTCACTCTCAGCCCTATGCATTTCAAGGTCCATCTGGGACGCTTAAGTACATGAACTCATTTCAAATGTGGAAAGCGGAAACTCAAGGACACTCACCCTTCTTTTAACAGAGAAGGAAACTGAGGCCTGAGAAAGTTCCGTGGGTTTTTCAGCGTCCTTAACTGAGGACAAAGTTAAAAGTGGGTCCCTCTTCCTCTTCCTTCTCCTCCTCATCTCCATTCTCTTCCTCTTTCTTCTTTTTCTGCAATAAACCACAAATATGTTTAGTTTCAAATAATTTTGTATACATACAATTTTACCACTTACCAAAGATAAAAAGAAATTTCCCGTATTATCTGTATATGTATCTGTTTGTTCTTTTACATAAAAATGTAAATCTTGACTTAATATTTGACTTTTCAGGACATGAGGCATCTTGAATGTTTTTCGGAGTTGACCAATATTTTGTCAGTACTGAGAATGCCTCTTTACATAACAATAGAGCTCAAAGTGGCTAAGAGATGTTTACGGTCATTTTAGAATTTGTCAGGAAAATCTATCTTAATTCCAAGTGGGCTTTCATGGGCTCCTACAACAGGGTCTTGTGCACTGGTGTTGATCATCTAGAGCAGTGGTTCTAGAGCAGTGGTTCTCAACCTTCCCATGTTGTGGTGACCCCCAACCATAAAATTATTTTTGTTGCTATTTCAGAACTGTAATTTCACTACTACTCCGAATAGTAATGTAAATATTTTTGAAGATAGAGGTTTGCCAAAGGGGTTGCGACCCACAGGTTGAGAACCTCTGATCTGGCGCATGAAAAGAACATCCCAAAAAGAAAAAAAAAATTTCCCTCTGGTAGTGCCAGACAAATACTTCACCACAATCTGCCTCCAACTTTGCTCTGCTCCTTTCCACAGAGGCTGCCCTGAGAGTGCTGTGCCAGCAGGAGCCTTGCTCTGTTCTGACCCATGGGCGCACTCTCAGCCTGTTGGAGGCAGAAAGCCAGGTAAGGGCAGGACACAGGACACCTCCTTCAGGGTGCCACAACCTGGCTGTCCGCCCGAGTGGAGGCACAGTCCTGCCTGGTGCTCGGTCCATTCATTTCAAGCTCCCTGCCGCTCTGATAACCTCTGTTGCTTGGTGAGACAGTGGGATGGGTTACCAATCTTGGTCAAGGTTCTTCTGATGTTTTGTGTATCTGCCAAGACCTCTAACAATAGTCTCTTTATGGAATGTTCTTCAAATGGCCAATTTGCGTGTGCTGTCTTCTTCCTGGTAGGAACCTGCCTGATCCATACTAGCCAGCCAGCTCATTGGCAAAGACCTCTGGAGCTGCTGAGTCACCATAGGCCGAAACTTGGCACATGGAGGTCTCCTCTAATGCCTGCCCTTTGCTCTGGCTCTGTTCATCAGCCCGATTCATCCCCCCACTTTTCCCCCTACTTCCCTCCACCTGTCGCCGTCCCCCCTCCAGATGTCTGGAGAATACGAGCCCAGCTGCACAGGCCCATGACAACTGTCGCCACCTGTGATGCATGCAGAAGTGGTAGTCAGTGAACCCTAATGCCTTTGAGCATCACCAGTTAGTCACAGGGGTCTGGGATCCTCAGAACATGCATCTTAGAAGCAGGGTGATCTCACATCGCAGGGAGATTCCTTTTCTCTGGGGATCTTTGACCAGTAAGGCTTATTTATTTACCTACTCACTTATACAAAATGTAGAGGGGCTGGCTCCCTAGCAGGCCCACCTTCCAAAGACCTGGGTATCACTTACCTAGGGAGTCTGTCCCTGGCCCAAGGATGCTTCCATTTCATCCCATCCACTTGTATTTCCAAGCTTCATCATAAGTACCCTGCCCATTGTCTACACTCTCCACTGAGCTCTTTGCCATCTAGACACTGGTGTGTTTCTCCGTAGCTTGCCGTTATTTCTCTTTGACTGGGCACACTGATGATATGCATCACTTGTTGGGAAGATGTTAATCAATGACCATGCAGGCTTATCTAAGTGACTGCTGAATAACAATGGTCTGTTTGTCTGTCAAACACATCAACATATGTAGCCCAGGGCAGACTCTAATCTCTGCTGAACCTCAAATTAAGGGCCGGACTCTTACCAAAGTCTCCGAGCTTTAGGGTTCTCATCTGATAAGACAGATATCAGAATGATATCCATGTCCTATTACAGTGAATTCTCATAAACTTGGGGACTAGGAACAGCATATATTTGTCCCATGGTTTCTATGGACCAGGAATCCAGATATGGCTTAATAGGATGCTCTTAGCTGGGTATAATCAAGGTGGAATCAAGTCCAGGGCACATCTTAATCTGGGGTTCAAATGGAGATGGACCCGCTTACAGGATTAGGAAGGAGCATTCCTTCTGGCCATAGAACTGTGTCTAGTCTCCTTGCTAGCCAACAGCAGTTCCTAACTCCCAACGGTTCGTTTCCAGGAGGACTTCTCTATAAGCCTTTCTTAGATCCCTGATGTTGATGTCTTCAGAGTCTGTCTCCAGCTCCTGGCCCCTAGCAAGGCTAGGACTTTGATAATATAGTGACGGCAGTGGCTATCCCACCTTTTCCTTATGGCTATAACTGAGACACGGGTCCTGCTGCACAGAGGGGGAGTGGTCATGGGAAGGCACCAATGTGAGAATGCAATATAATGGAAAGTACCTTAAACCTGTCTCTTAGCAATCCGACCTTTGTTCCATGGGACTTTTGGGGCCTAATGGGACTTTTAGGGGCCTAGGTGTGAGATGGAAGGATGCCCTTGCACCTAGCACAGGAATGACACAGAAGGCAATGAGGAGCAGCTGTCGTTTCTTTGGCCTATTTTGAAATGCTGGCCGATAGCGGGTCCTCAGGCCCCACTCTATGCCTGATCACGTCCACCAACCTATCTCTGCCTTTTCTACTACTTTTCTGGATGTTGGGGTCAGTGGGATTTGTCACGCGGCACTGGCCAGGGTGGTCAACAGATGTTCTTGCTATTGTAACTGACTGATTCTGGAAGATGAGGCTAGTGGTGTCTTGATCATTTTTCCAGCCTCTCTGTTGACCTTCCCATGGGGAGGACGCTGGTATAGTTCAGATAGTCCCTGAATGTTGAACTAGAATGCTTGCCTAACGAAGCCCAGGACTGCAGCCCCCGGGGATCTGAGGAAGTTGGAAGGCAGTGGGGGGTGGGGGGTAGGCATGGGCTGGGAGGAGAGCATAACTTAGATGACAAGGCTGGTGGGAGGAGGTGTGGGGAAATCTGGAAGGTTCCAGTGCCTAAGACCCTGCTCCATAGCCTGGTGGCCATGTTTACCCTCACATCTCCTCCAACCGGCTTTCTTCAATTCTTGCCCAGCTATTTCTCCATCCCTTTTAAGTAGTGTCTCCATGGGCTCTGTTGAAGGGAGAAGAAAAGACTAACGCTTTCAGAGATGTAGACTGAGCTGGGCTGGGGAGGAACTTGGACTTGGAGCCAAAGTTGTCTTCAGGTTGCAAGTGGCAGTCATTGAGCTCTTTATAGATTTCACTTCGACCATATTTTTTTCAGTCTTTGAGGTGACGAAACTTAAGCCTGGGGAAGGGAATGAGCCTTCCCCACTCATGCAGCTTTGGAATGGTGGGTGAGGACGCTGCTAGTCTGGGAGCTCCTTTCTCCAGAAGCCCTCACCTGTCTGCTGTTCATTGGTGTTGGCAGGATAGGCCTGCCCCGGCTCCAGTCCAGCCCTTCACACTAAGAACTTTGACTCCTGACCCCAGCGTTTCTTCTTTCCCGCCCTTCATCTCCTCAAAGTACTGCAGCTGTCTGGTCACCCTATGCTTGCTCGCAGCATGTCCAGCATCAATAGTGACTGCAAGGATTCTCTCCTAGCAGGGACAGAAGCAGGTTGAGGCTTGCATGCCTGGGCAGCCGAGGCCTTCAGAAAATAAATCAGAGAGTAAATCCTGTCATTTCTGGGCAAGGTCACGGTTCCAGGAGTCTCCTCAGAGGAACAGAGGACGCCTTAGCTGTAGGAAGGAGTGGTAGGGGTTGCATGGAGCGGTGGCAGTGGCTCACCTGTACAGAGGAGGGAGTAGACCAGACTTGGAGCTCTGAGGTCGAAAAGTGGAGGATAAAAGTTCCAGTGCGGCAGCCCCGAAGTCAGGAATCTAAATGTGCAAACCCAGAAGGCATCGCAAATCCATTGCAGGGAAGGTTTTTGTCACTCCTGAAAGCTAGCGGTCAGCTCTTAGAAAGTCTGTCTTCAGGGTTGGGAAGTGGGGAAACGACGTGTAGCCAGAATAGGTATGGGAAGAATGGAGAGAGGTGGCCAGGCTGAGAGATAAGGACTGTGTGTCTCTGCTGGGCTGGAAAGCAGCCTGGGCCAGGCCGGATGAGGGCTATAATGAGACATTGTGAGCCCAGAGGCCAGTTGCTGTGAGAGCTCAGATGGGCTGGCATTCCTCCGAAGCACAGCCTGACTTCCGAGAAAACACTCTAAAAATGGTCAGTGACCCAGGGGAAGAGCATGCACACACACACACACACACACACACACACACACACACACATGCATGCTCTTTACCTCCTCTTCCCTACCACAGCATACAGACTGCAGACAATGATCTCTTCAGGTCTGGGCCTTGGGATGGCATGAAGCCCCACCCACCTCCACACGGCTACTTATAGACACATCCATCACATACTGTACTCAGCCACAGAGCCACTTGGAACACACGTAACCACAGACAAGTACTCACGGGCTGTAGCATACAATCTCACAAATCACACGGCGAGATGGAACCATGTACAATCAACCATTTCTCCTGTGCGTAATCAGACCCAGCTGCACACAATTACACGGTGATTCTGAGTCACACATGGCCTGGTACCGCAGTACCCAACCACAATCACACTCAGCCACACTCTGCAGCGCATGGCAACACGCAGTGCAGGCACAGGCAATCCAACTAGCTGATCCCAGCGGGGATCCTAGGGAATGATAAGGCCAGCAGTGGAGTGGACCTTGACTCAGCATCAGGGCTGGAGGGACCCAGTTCTCAGAGTGGAAGGTGGTGAGGATCCTATCGAGTCAGGGATGGATGGAGAAGTCCATTCTGACCTCCAGAGAGTCCACTTCTTGATTGCCCCTTCAAAGTAGCAGAAAACAGGAAGGTTCCTCTCTCTCTCCTGACAGAGCCCAGGGTCTCCATGCTGCCTCCTGTGCTATGCAACCCCTCCCCTCTGCTTCCCTTCACCTCCACCCCCTCCCGCTGGCCTGCTGCAGGAAGCTGGGATCAGCCAGACTGCAGTGAGTCAGCAGGAACAGGGTCAGGAAGGCCAGGCAATGGGTGACCACAGGGCTTGTCATTGCTGGAGCTTCTGAGGGTGGGGGTGCTGTTCATCAGAGGTTACCTATCAAGGGCCAGAGAGAGACACGGTAGTGGGCCATTTCTCAGCCAACCTGTTCTCAAGACCTTTTGATTCTCTGCAGACTCCTACCTAGCAAGCAGATGGGAGGGGCTGTCTATGCGGTCCCCAGCTAGACATGAAAAGGACAGCCCTGCTTCCCAGACCCGTGACCATGTAGCTCTTGTCGAGTGCCTACCACACCAAGGTGCATGCCTCTACCTTATGGTGGCACTAGGACGCAGACGTGTGAGAGAGAGCAGGTCCACGCACTTTGCTGCCGTGTGGAAGCAGCTAGGGCCAGCTGCCTTGTGAGCCCTGCACTTCCCGCCCCTGCTGTGGGGTTTGGTTATTGGCCTTGAGATGCACTCACTTCTCTAGAGTCCAGAATCACTTCTTCAGAGCTGAAGAAGATGTTAAGTCTGACATCTGAGGGTAATCTTTGTAAGCCGATGGCCTCCTGCCTTCTGCAGCAGGCGGATTCTCCTGCTGTCTGGGTGTCATGGCTGACATCCACTACCACTGGACCAGGATAAGGTGGTCCTTTCTTGGCCTCAGAGTACTTGCTGGAAATCCTGTGAACCGAACACATGTATGCTAATGAAGCCACCCTGTTAGGTGAGGAAAACAATGTTCCCCGGTGTCCGGGCCTTTGGCGGGGCTCCCCCACATCCCTGTCAGGATTCCTCCTCAAACAAGATGGCTTTTCCCACCATCCTTTCTTCTTTGTCGCAGGGCTCAGCCTGTCTCTTTCTCTGGGGCACCAACATCAGAAGGCTGCATCCTGTTCCCACTGAGTTCCTTTTCTGGCTATCTCTGAACATAAAGAGACACTGGCTTTCCTTCCAGTTCCTCTGGTTAGATGGGGGAAAGCCGCAGAGGTTCGGCAATTCAGAAAGTTTTCCTGTCCTGCCCACCAGCCAGTCATCTCAGCATCCAACCACAATACAGTACCTCTCAGATAGAGACGGTGTTTAAATGTAAAAACCCATAAAAACACGAACAAAACCAGGGGACATGATGTACATTATTATTATCATTCTTTTTTTATTGTTGGTTTTTCAAGACAGATTCTCTCTGTAGCCTTGGCTAACCTTAAACTCACTCTGTAGATCAGGGTGACCTCAAACTCAGAGATCCTCCTGCCTCCAAAAGCACTGGGATTAAAGGCATACACCACTACCACCTGGCTCATATTATTTTTTATTTTAGAACAAGAAAGATAAGACCTTTCTTAGCAGAAACCCACGAAACTCTGACATATTTAAATGCATGAAGTTAGCCCAGTTTAGGCAGCAAAAGCTCTAAGTCTCTACAAAATTAAAACACAAAAGACAAGCTGGGAGAAATGTCTATGACAGATGAAACAAATGGTTTGTATCCATGAGCTACAAAGAGTTTTCACAAGTCAACAAGAAAAGGAAAAGATAAACAAACCACCACGAGGAGAACAAAGGGCGGGGCAAGCGACTCCTAGAAGATTTACAATTGGCAGCCGATGAGTACATGAAGAAATGCTAGCCCTTGTAATTTCAAAAAGCCAGGTCAGATCTGTGAGGGCACCAAATATGAAAATGATGAAGAACATTTACAAAATAGGAGAGAAAAGACACTTCCAGACGTTACAATTAGCAATATCTCTTACAAACTGGCAATGTGTAAGCCCTTTGACCCAATGACTCTATGTGCAGGAATTTATTCTAAAGACACATTATCATATTTTGATATTCATAGAGCTTTGGGGAGACAGTGTTCACGGGGCTGGACTCAGGCTCTCTGTGCCCATGTAGCACCTGGAGCATTCAAGTTTCATGGTCCAGAGCTTCTCCTTGGCTCTCCTTGAGCCCACATACCCATCCACCCCACATAGGTCCCTACCTGCCCTTTCCCAACAAGCCAGGTTTCTTTGGAAAATTCCACTAACTTTAGGAAAGCTGTCTACTCCTCAACTCCAGATTAGGGTTGGCTTGAATGCAGTCCCTCAGGACTTTCCAGCCTCCCTGGCAGCAATTGATCTAGATGTGGGCACATGCTTTTAACCTGTGCTCTCATGACGTATCACAGGAATTCGGTGGAAGTCCCAGGTCAGATGTTTTTTTTTTCCCCTATAGTGTGGCCAGTTGTATGACTCTGACTACTTTAGCTATTTTTTTTAAAGATTTATTTATTTATTATGTATACAACATTCTGCCTTGATGTATGCCCGCACTCAAGAGGAGGGCGCCAGATCTCATTACAGATGGTTGTGAGCCACCATATGGTTGCTGGGAATTGAACTCGGGACCTCTGGAAGAGCAGCCAATGCTCTTAACCTCCGAGCCATCTCTCCAGCCCTCTACTTTAGCTATTTTTAATACAAGAATGAAGTCTGAGCCAAGAGAATCTTTGGATCCAACTACACTCAAATTCCATGCAGTCCCTGGGCTTTTCTGATGCGGGAGGCAATACATGTTCTCGGCTGTCTGAACTGGCTTGGGAGAAACGTTTGTGAGCTTGCCATGGAAGCTTCTCTGCAAATACATAATCTCTCCCTCTAGCAGACAATAGGGTTCCATATCTCTAGGAGGCTCAGCCCCAGAGAGCAAAGGTCTGTCAGTTCTGAGGAGCTAGGGAAGCCCCAGCTTCCTCCACCCAAGGCTTGGTTGCTTTGGAATACATCTGGGATGGTGTGAGGAGGAGATGGAATCTCTTGTCTGTTCTGGTGGAAGCTCCACCCCGAGCCCCGTCCCCCATCTCTCTCCAAATGCTGCTACATCTCAGAAAGCCCACCAAATGATGGCCCCTCCCCCAGAGATGCTCAAGACCACTCCCATAGGGTATTTAAACTTTCCCGTCCCCAGAAAACAGACGTGGTTTTCCAGTCTTTCTTTCTTGTCACCTCTCTTGAGGGCTGGAAAACCATCCAGGAGTGTTTTACTCATTAAACCTGGGCTTCTTCTAATTCAGTTTGATTTGGTCTGATTTGGATTGCTGCGCCGGTGGAAAGCTTATCGGTATGCAGAACCTTTTAGCCTCCTGGAGCAACGTGAACAAGCCAGTAGGGCTACACTACCCCCACCACAGTAGTTTTGACTGAAATCATCGACAGAGTACTCACTGGCGGCCTATCCTTGTGGAAGATGCTCTGGAGACTTAAAAAGATGGAGACTGGGCATCGTGGTGCACATCTGGAATTTCGGCACCCCCAGAACTCCAAAGGCAGAGGCAGGAGGATTGCTGTAAGTTTGAGGCTAGACTATTTGACACAGTGCAAGTTTCAGGACAACCTGGGATTCCTAGCAGGACCCGTAAATTTAAAATATAAAATAAGCCCCCCCCAAAAGATGGAGAAAATGTCTTTACATACTGGCAAGAAAACTAGCCCCAAACTACCTCAAAATTATCTCTAAGGCTGGATCCTTGACTTAACTGCAAAAAGGAATTTTTGGACGGGCCAGTATGAAACACAGTTGGGGGTTATTAAAGGCATCCTAATAGAAAGGCTCCCAGGGGAAGAATAATTCACCTAAGTACACTAAGCGCAGGCTGACTTCCTTGTCTTCACCATAGCCATGTCTATGGTTTTGATGAGTTTTGAAGTAATTATCTCCAAGGGTTGCTAAGCAGCTGAATGGAGACCACAGGGCGGTTCCTAGCATGCACTGGTCAGGATTACTGTTGATAAGGTTAAAGCCTAGATCACAGGAGTGTGGGGAGTTAGGATGTTTTTACTGTAAACACCAGTCTTGTGTGAGATTCCTAGAAAGTATCCCCGTGGATCAAGGCCACACCGAAGGCCATTAGTCTTCAGCATGGTTCATTGTTAATTTAACATTATTTGAACAATCACAACAACACAGCTCTCTGTAAGAAATGCCATCTCTAGGGCAGCAGTCTTCCCAGCAAGTGCTAGCTGGGCTGGAACGTTGGATGTTCAGATAGCCAGAGGTTTCAGCAGGCTCTGAGTGAGGGGCTCTGTTCCTGCCCAGATCCCTTTCATTTTCCTCGTTTTCCTATCCATCCTCTTTTTTTTTTTTTTTTTTTTTTTTTTTTTGTTAAAACTCTGCTTCTGGGGCTGCAGAGTTGGCTCAGTGAGTAAAGTCCTGAGGCCCTGGGTTCACACCCTCAGCATCCATGTTATAAATAAGTCAACGACTACAAACAAACAACCAGGCTAGGAGGCAGAGACAGGAGGGTTCTGAGGGCTCACTGGCCAGATAGTTCAGTCACAATGTTAAGCTTTCAGGTCCAGTGAGAGAAATCGTCTCTCAAAATAAGGTAGAGAAACAATTGAGGAAGAAATCTTGATGTGAATTCCTCAAGCACACATGCACACATTCCACACACAGGTGCACACATTCACACACACAGGCTCACACACACAGGCTCACAAACACAGGCACACACATTCACAAACTCAGGCACACACATTCACACATTCAGGCACACACATTCACACACACAGGCACACAGGCACATATATGTATACACATTCACACACACATGCACACACTTTCACATATACATAGGCACACACATTCACACATGTGTGAACACACATTCACAAACTCAGGCAAGCACATTCATTCACATGTGCACTTACATTCACACACAGGCATACACATTCACACGTGCACATACATTCACACACACATGCATACATATTCACAAACTCAGGCACACACATTCACATGCAGGCACACACAAAACTATGATGCTATCTCAACAGAATAAGAACCAACTTTTTTCTGGCCCTGGAGAATTCTGAATGATTTATATTTTATACCTTCTTCATATTTACTGATTTAAAAATTTGATATTTTTTATTACTCGTATTTATTTTCTGTGTTTGAGTATGCATAGAGGCTAGAGAACGCCCAGGTCCATGCAAGATGACTTCAGGATGGGTGGACTTCACGGTGGGGCTGTATGTTCAGTCATGTTGGGCTGGCGTGTGGTGCCCAGTCATGGTGAACTGATTTAACATGCCTCACAGCCTGTGAGGGCGAGTTCTTACCTTCTACCAGGTGGGAAGCAAACTCAGGCCATCAGGCTTACCAAGAAGTGTTTCACTTGGTGAGCCATCTCCCTGGCCCTTAGATACAATTCTAAGAAAAGTTATTACAGTCCTGGACCCTCGTCTGTAGCACCCTACGTTTTGTGTAGGTAAGCAGAGGTCTTGAGGGAGCTCCTAGTGGTTGAATAAGCAACCACACCTCAGCCTCTCTGGAACGCCCAGGTCCATGCAAGATGACTTCAGGATGGGTGGACTTCACGGTGGGGCTGTATGTTCAGTCATGTTGGGCTGGCGTGTGGTGCCCAGTCATGGTGAACTGATTTAACATGCCAGGTAGCTCAGTGATGATCCACTGGGCAATTTTGTTAGAAGGGAATAGTTGGGGGACAGGGTGGGATTGGATAGATGGCTCAACATTTAAGAGCATTTACTGTTCTGGCAGAGAACCCAGGTTTGGTTCCTAGCACCCACGTGGTGGCTCGCAACCACCGGTTACTCCAGTTACAAGAGATCTTCTGATGTCTGCATATAGCAGACACGCTTATGGTGTACATGCATACAGTCTGGAAAATACATTGCTGTGTAGCAGTTTCCTCCTAGAACGAAGCATTCCATTTTACAAGGTAGTTCCTTAATACAGAAGCTCAACAACTCAAATAGCTTCAGCGAGTCCCTGAAATTGACCGGACTACTAGCCCCCCCAAGAGTAACCAATAAAGATTGGTCAGCATCACTTTCAGACAAACCTGGTTGCAAAAAGACAGACAAGCTTAGCTGCCTAAAAGACACAGAGACCAGGCAAGCAGCCTAAAAAGGAGACACCAGCTGAGCTCCCTGGAAGAGTTTTAGTGCAGCTGAGCCATCTGGAAATGACCCTTCTCAACCTGCTGAGCTTCCTGCAGGCTAATGCCATGGGCTCACAGTTTTCAGCTCTTGTGTGCTGTCACCCGTGCTGGTGTTGAGTTTGGTGTTGCAACTGTCTTGGAGTCGTGTCTGCTCCTGTAAGCAACCTTTCCCAAAATTCCTGTAAATAACCCCAATAAAACTCATTGCTCACCGTGTTGGACGTTAGTGGTGTGTGTGCATTGGTCTGTCGTAGTAGGCTCCCTATCTGGGGAATAGTTGTGTGTGCTGCATCTCTGCAGGAAAAGTCTACCACACAACACACACACACACACACACACACACACACACACACACATAAAATAAAAAAATAAATAAGTCTTATGAAGAAAGAGAGGAGGAGGAAGAGAAGGGCAATGAAGACAGTGGCTAGGGCAGTATGCGGAATAGTGATTCCCAAAGACCTGGCCTCCCCATCTCTTGGCATCCGTGTAGCAGATGTAACTAAGTTAACAATCTGTAATGGGCGGAAATGTCTGAATTATCACCACAGTAGGACTCTAAGAGGAAGGTGGGGGAGAACGGACACAAAGAGATACAGTGACTTGAGAGGCTTAGCTGTAAGCCAAAAGTGCCTGCAGCTAGTAGGAACCTAAGTAGGCATCAGTGCGTTGTCCCCTACTTACCTGCAGACGGCTTAGTTTCAGTGTGTACTTATGCCTGCAAAAGCCAGATGTAGTAGCGCACCTTTAACCTCGACACTTGGAAAGTAGAGGCAAATGGATCTCTGTGAGTTCGAAGCCAGCCTGGTCTACAGCGTTCTAGGACGGGCAAGGATACATTGAGAGATAACTTCTTGTCAAGGAAAAGAAAGCACACTGTACAGAAGAAGGCTTTGATGGCTTTTGGGTCCCACACTGTCAAGGCTGAGAAGAAATCTCAGTTCCTTTCCCTGGACACTTTTGAGAGGGGCTCTGAGCAGGCTAATGAGTTCTGGCACCTGGGGTGGGTAGAGGCGTGGCGCCTAACCAGGCTCTCCTCTAGCCCCGGCTGGGGAAGGGGAGCACGTTGCCTAGCAACCTGGAGGTCCGCTGAGGCTTCCCACTGTGCCCTGATTTCCCTGCGACGGGGCAAGCCTGAGAAGATTGTTAGAAGGCTGGAGGGTATTTTAAAAACAAAACAAAACAAAGGCCAGAAAACACCCTGCCTCCGCTCAGAGTGACTCTCTCGTTCAAAAACTGGAAGCTGCCCAGGAGTTGAGTTTCCCTCTCCAGCAGTAGTAAAAGGTGTCACTCCCTCAGGCTCTGTATGTAGGTCTGTGCCTGGCTGCAGGGGAAATTGCTATTAATGGTTATTTCTACCTGATGTAAAGTCCTTGGTGAGCCCCCAGTGTGAAGAATGACAGTCCCTTGCACAGCTATCTTGACATCTCCCACAGACCTTCCTTGAGGAAGTGAGATTTTTGCCTGCCCTGATATTCATAGTCTCTTGGGTAATACAAAATAATTCTTAAATAGAAATAAGTCAGTTACATAAATATCTTTTATGTCAGGGACTGTCATAAGTAGTTTTGTGTATGTACATATACACTTACTATGGTTGCATAGGGTAGATACTACGTTACTACCTTTACTTCTTGATATTTTGAGTGAAGGCACTCTACAGCCCAGGCTGGCTTCAAGCTTGGCATGTAGCCCAGGCTGCACTCAAACTTGTGATCCTCCTGCTTCGGTCTCCTGAGTGCTGAGTTTACAGGAGTGAACCACTGTGCCTGGTTAATGCCTTCATTTCATAAATACTGGAGGCACAAAGGTCAAGGGCTTGCTTTAAGGCACAGCTGCCAAGTAGCTGAGCTGGGATTTGAGCCCAGCCTGTAGGGCTCCCGGGTCTGTGTTCTTGTAGTGGGTGCTGGAAAAGCTTTTTCTCTATCCAAAGTCAGGTACTACTAGGTACCTAGCTTAGTTAGTGCCTGGGCCCCACAGTGATCTTGTGGTCAAGGTTGTGGGAGCCTAGAAAGTTCCCCGAGAAGCATATACCCAACCTCAGTCCCTCCTCCTGCTCTTGTCAGGCCTTTCCAAGTCTGTCTGAATGAGCTGCAGAAGGAGTCTTCATGTCTGCACTTCAGGCTGTGTCGGGAGAACAGATAATGAAGTCCCCAAGCCTGAAAGCCTAGGGCCACCCATCACAGGTAGGCAAGATCAGTAGCCATGTAACCTTAGCCTGGGTGCTAAGACACGAGGTAGTCAGCGAGCCCTTTTCCTTTCCCTAGAGACAAGGTATAACACAGGGAGGAAAAGCACCTCCAGCACCCTGGGTGACGGGCACCTGCTCGCTCTGCATTTGCAGGCTGGCATGGTAAAGCGAGTCGTGAGGTGAAAGGCACTTGGCGCCTGTCCCAAGAACACAGGAAAGGCGGTTTGCTGAGTTTCCTCTGCACATGGAGGTGAACTCCAGCTCCTTGGCCTTGTCAGTGAAGGAGGGTTAAAAACCATACGCTTCTCCCAGAGAGGGGTTCACTGTGGAAAGTTCCTCTTTGGCCGCGAGGGCTTCACCACTGAGGGCCCTAGCTCATGGATTCAGACAGGCAGATGCTGGGAGCCTTCAGAGAGGAAGGAAAACCTGTCAAGGGCTGGCTGCCAGTGGACAACTCTGGTCTGACAGGCTATTGCCATTACCTCCTCCTCCCCCTATCTACCACCAACCCACAGCAAAAATAGCAAACTAAAAAGAGCATCCCGCGTGCTATGATGGGCCTGCTCTCCCACCATCCTCCATGAGAGCCCACCCTCTCCACTATCTTGTACATTGGGGTATTCCAGACTTGTGAGTGTGGTCTGATTCTGCCTTCAAATAGTCAGGATGAGGAGGTCTGGGTGGGTGTCCTGAGGGCCAGGATGGCTTCAGCTTCCAACCCCAGCGTAAACCAGGTCTCCATGAGCCTGAGTAGAGACCCCGGGGGAGGTCAGAGGTCTTCACCCACCTTACCTGTCCTCAGAAAGAATTCCAGGTTCAGCCCTGCCTGGGGCTTGTGCCGCCATCCTTCTGTGCTGGTGTCCCCAAAGTTGTCTTTCACCAGAGAGGGTCAAGGCAGAGGAGGGCAGTGAGTGAATCTTCTGGGCCTGTGGAGGAAGCTGAGAGCTGGGTGTATCCTGGCCAGAAGCCCAGCCTGAGTGTGTTATGTAAAGATAATATCGTTCTGCCTTTTGGGCAAAAGCTCTTGGTGATGTCCTTGCCCTGTGACCTCTGCTCGGACACTGTGACCCCTGTTGTTCTGATTACAGGGCTTGAGGCCTGGCCACAGCACTCTACAGGGATTGATGGATGTGCCTTCGATCCGCAGACCTCATTGCTATGGCGCAGCCGAATTGAATTCATCTTTGGGATAGTTTTATGTCATGAGCAGGCCTCAGGCCTAAAACTGCTGTGGGTTAAGCCTCGTCCTCCCCCTACCGCCCTCCCTCAGCAGCAAGGCCCATGGGAGCTTGCCTTTGGGAGGGGACAGTGAGCCACAGCTCAGTTTGAAGAGAAAGCCCTCCCTAGTGTTTCTGCTTAGACTATGGTTTTGGGGAACCCAAACCATTAAGGGACACTTTGTCCTTTGCAAGCGAGTCCAGAAGACAAGGGCACCGAGCCACTGCACCCTTGGTGACCCCAGACCACCTCAAGAGCTGCAGCCTCACTAGACGGAAGGAAATGAAGTAGACAAGCGTGTTCAGGAAAGAAAGACACCAGATTCTGGGACACCAAGAATCACGAGGGGCAGGAGGGCAGAGATCAAAGATCAAGAGCCTGGGTGTCTGGGCATTGGGGAATACTCTCAAGTTGACCATGGTGAGCTGTCTTTCCTCTTCTCCAGCTGATGGTGGGCACAGAGGCTGAGTAGGGTCAGGGGAGCCCAAGCCTAGGAACCCACTGACTTCTGCTATAGCCCTCCCAAAGGAGTTATGTGGGGTCATCTTACCACATAGCCTTAATGGCTGCAGCCTGAGGAGACAGACTAGCCCTGCTCTTCCACGCTGAGGAGAAGGAGGAGGAGAAAGTGGCTTTCACTGAGCACCTCTCTCCCTAGCTGTGTGCTGAGCATTTGGGGACATCATTATCAGCATGGTTTACAGAGGTGAGGACCAAGATTCTGAGAGAAGGCCTCCTCAAGGCCAGTGTCAGGAGCCAAATGGAGCCAAAGAATCCGCTTTACCAACTGTGCTTCCCAGCATTTGGGCCATTTCCTCCCTTTTTGGCCCTCGGGACCATTAACCTTATTTTAACCTCGTAATTACAGAGCTCCTAGAGCCAGCCATAAGTCCCAGCCATAAGAATCCAGGGAATTCATCCCCTGCCTTTGCCTGAGTCTCCTTACTGCTCTTGAAAAAGCAGCAGGGGGAAGATAGGGGTGGTTGGAGTGTCCTAAGGGAGGGCCTAGAATCAGTCTCTTTAGCAGGGTGATGTCCAGGAGCCTTATCCTTTGTGACCCCAGGGAAGGTGGGGATAGTTGAGGAGGGAGGGGTTGAAAAACTGCAGCGAAATCAGAATCCTTCCTGCCCTTTTCATGGGGTGGAGCTGGGAGTTCAAATCCCAGGGATATGCATGTCCTATCAGCACTCAGTCTCCAGGCTTCAACAGCCTTGTCTCTGCCACTTCATACCCAGAATGGCTGGCCCAGGGGCTTGCCTCGCTCTTACAGTGGAAGGCCTGCAGACCCTTGAAATCATGGTGGGGTGTAGGTGTCCCACCTTCCCAAGAGTGGCCTTGCCCTTTGAGCAGTCATGGGAAATGACGTGACTTGCTGGAAGGTCAGGGAGAGCCTAGAGGAAACATCCTAGAGAGCAGGAGTGCGTGTAGTGCATTATGGGAGTGCAGATAGGATTGGGTGAGGACAGAGTGCATTCAGGTCCTGACGAGTATTCTGGGCAGGGGAGGACTAGATCACAACCCAACCATTTGGATACAGACGACTGCAGGACATGGGCTCCATGCCAGGGCAAAGGGGAACCGGTGAAAGCACAAACAACCCGAGCATGGTGGCACACACTCGAGAGGATGAGGAAGGAAGGTTACTGAAGCTCCAGTTCAGCTAGGACCAAAACACTAGACTATTTCAGGGATGGAGTGGGGGGGGGGGAAGGGGGAGGGGCGATGTGGCTGTGCTTCAGGATTGAGGCACGGAGAACAGTGGGAGGTACCAGTTGGTGCACACAGTGTCCACCACATTGCAGAAGAATTCTGTGATGAGTGCCCTGTGCAGTTGGGTCCTGTGGGGCAATAGTTCTGGCCTGGCCCTGGTAGTCATCCTCCCGCAGCTGGAGGGAAGCCCGCTGGCTGGAGACGCGAACAGGACGCAAGGGACACACACATGTGGCTGGTGTGAGTGCCGCCGCCGCCACTGATGAGTCAGTGGTCTGTGTCCCGTGCCAGCACGGCTTCCTGGGATTGGGATTCAGGGAAAGGCAGGGTGTGAGGGAGCAGGCGGGGTGCTGCTTCAGCCTCCGGGAGGCTGCAGGGGAGAAGCCTCAGCTTTGCTTCCTGCACCAGCTTATACCCGGAGAAACAGCTTTCTCTGCAATGAGTCTGAGACCCAGGCTTGCATCCGAGGGTACATAATCTTATGCCCAGTCCGCCATGCCCCTTCCCCTCTTACTGTAAGCCTTAACACCCAGGGATGACTCAGAGGGACTAGGAGATGGATGTCTGTGTTTCCTTTCTCTCGGAGGTAAATGGGTCTTAGTCTGTCAGCTATCTTTGCTTGAAGATTCTAAAGTCCTCTTGGTACCATTGCCCTGCCCTGAAGCCAGGGTTCTTCTGTAGCCTGCACTCTAGAAGACTCCCTCACGGCCACTGGATCCTCAGAGACATGTCAGTAACTGACCAAAGTCAGTGGCCCTCCTGCTACACACCCGAGATTCCTCAAAGGAAGGACCACTGGGTAGGCTGTCAAATGTACAGGTAAGGTCTAGATGAGGTTTCTCAGAAGATGGCTGTGGAGCCCAGCAAGTCCAGACCCCAGGTCAAGAGAGCCTTCTTCAGGGAATCCTTTGGCTCTTTCCCAGAAGTCCATATGGAGTGGGTGGGCTGCTTCCGTGGAAGGGAAGGTGGGCATTGATCTCAGCTCTAGAGAAGGAGGGCTGCTGTCACCATGGCCCTGACCCTACACAGGGCCTCAGCACAGCATGCATTCCTGGCTCAGGCACATTGCACCCCATCCACAGCTGAGGTTTATGGGAGGCTTTCAGGAGATGCAAAGGCAGGCTCCTTGGGGACAATGGTGAAAAAGCAGGTGCCTCTAGGGAAATTCCAGACAGAGGAAAAATAAAAAGGACAGAGGCAGGCAGGAATGGTTACTCCATGAGCTATCCCTTCCCAACTGTGGGTGGAGCTGAAGACTTGCTGAGTAATGTCCTCAGGGGACAGCCGAAATGAGGAGGATGTGTGGCCCTCGATGGGCTCAAATGCCAATGAAATGACACTCATGGCCTCAGATTCTCCACTGGTCAGAATGACAGGGTGCGCTTCTGAGGCAAACTCGTTCCAAAAGACCTGAGTTCTGACTCTTTTTTTTTAAAAAAAGATTTTTATTTATTTATTATGTATACAACATTCTGCCTCCATGTATGCCCGCACGCCAGAAGAGGATACCAGATCTCATTACAGATGGTTGTAAGCCACCATGTGGTTGCTGGGAATTGAACTAATGACCTCTGGAAGAGCAGCCAGTGCTCTTAACCACTGAGCCATCTCTCCAGCCCCCTGAGTTCTGACTCTTTAGACTCCATCCCTTCATTCCCTCATTCGGTCACAAGCAGCTGAATGTGGTGCTTCGGAGCCTGGGGGAGAAGGCAGTGCTAAAAAACGCTAACACCGACCACCACCCCGCAGGGTCTTAGCAAAGGTGAGGGCAGCGGAAAAGACTTGGCTCTGCTGGTTTGGGAAAGGGCCGCTGTAGAGGTCAGTCTTTCTTGAGGAAAGAGCGGGGACAGTGGGAAAGGACATTCCAGGCAAAGGCCAGGAGACACCGCAGGACCAGAGCAACTGAAGGAAGCAGGAGGCAGGACCTACAGCCTGTAATATAGAGGCTTTGCCAGCCCTCTTGATGCTGGGTGGGCCTTGGTCTCGTGTGGAGGGTGAAAGCTGGATCCATGAAGGCCTAGGCTCACACCTGGTTTCCACTACAGAGGCTGCTGAGTGAGGGTCGGTACTTACCGCCCTATACCTCAGTTTCCTCCTCTGTGTCACGGGGTGACTGTGGTCCCGGAGGTTCTGTGATAACACAGTGTGGTAGTGCTTTGTAAACTCTAAGCTGCTTTACAACCCGGAGGCATCACTGGGTAACACTTCGGCAGCAGCCTTAGCACCCAGGCGCCCCCAGCTTTGACCTTTAGGAGCGCTACTTCCTGAGCAAAGGCCACGCGCGAGGCCGCTCTCACCCAGTCATGTTATTTCTCAGGAGCTGGGTGAGGTTGGTCTTTCGATCTTTTCCATTCACTCTGGGGTCCTTTCGTTTGAGACCAGATACAGCTGACCCAGAGGACCTGGACCCTGCCCGGGGAAAGTCGAGGCAAAAGCAGAGACTGAACTAATCTGCAGGCTAAGGGGTGGAGGGGTGAAGAGCGGGGTTAGCCCCTGATGGTGGGGCACGGACCTGTGGCAAGGCAGGACAGTGAGCAGCTGGTGAGTGGGGCCAGGAGCAGTTAGCAACACTATCAGGCCCTGGGGTGTGGAGAAAAGGTAGAGAAATTAAGTCAGAAAGACAGTCTACCTCCATCCAGTTCCCTCCGCGAGCTCAGGGCTGGCACTGCTAAGAAAGCAGAGCCGGAGGGAGGAGGAAAGCGCCCGCGGCTCCACCTGACTGTTAAGGCTTCCTTTCGACCACCTAGTCCTGTGCTGCCGTTATTAGAACAGATTTTGTTCCCTTTAGCCCCCGGAGCCACTGGGCTCTGCCTTGGCATGTCCCCAGTGGTCAGTGACTCAGCTATCTTTATTTTATTTTAATTCATTTTCTTTGCTAGAGGGTTGGATCCACTAACTGCTGAACCCTGGTTCTCAGGGGGTCATGCCTCCACAAGAGACCAAGTCCTTAGTAGCCAGCCTGGCCTCTGCATATCTTCCTTGCCTTTGTCACTGGCCCCTTTTGTCAGTAGCACCTTAGTACCGGGTCAGAACTAGACCCGGCTGACTCTGCACTGGGTAGGCGCCATAAATATTTGTTGAATGGAATTCTTGCCTCTGGCTGGGATTTTCCACTGTAGCCAAAGGGCTGCTCCCACCCTTGCCATGGCCAGGGCCTGTTTTGGAGTCCACCCTATATGTATGTTCACCATGACTTCTCCTCCTTGCCACACCCACCCCTCCCCACAGCCATCCCTTCAGAATGCTCCTTGGAGCCCCAGTCTCCCTGTGGGCCCATGGCTGCCTGAGAACACCATCGCTCCACCCACTGTGAGCTTCTTGACCTCTGTCTTCTGTTTATTCCTTGTTTTTCCTCCTCTGCACATGTCTCTCTCGGTGGCGTGGCTGAAGAAAACAGGCCCACAGCAGACTCCATCAGAGTCCTACAGAACCCAGGCCCAGATCGCACCAATGGCCACAGAACCAGTATGGTAGGAAGCTCTTCAGGCTTGTGTTCAGGCTCCCTGAACTCTGAACCTTTACGTTAGCATTTCCTATAGACAAAGTTTGAGGACCATCCTCATGGAGATTTGGTGAGGACTAAGTAAGGTCAACTACAAGAAGCTGCTTTGTAAACTATTAAAAAAATTGCAAGCATTAATCAGTTGTAAAATACGTTGGAAATAGCCACATTGTGCTGGTTGATAAAGTACTTGCAATTAATTCTATTGTTTCCAAACTAACCATGACTTAAAAATCTGCCTTTCTTTCTCCCCTTTTCACGTGAATAAATCAACTGAAATTTTCAGTGAATTTGGCTTGTCAGTCGTGTTCCTGGTTTATCTCTATGACTGACCACCATTGCCACATCCATTCTCCTGGACTGCACCGTGTCTCTTCCCTGGAGCCCCTCCTTTCTGTTTTCTAGGCTCTTACCCAGAGCAAGTGTGATTGCCACATCACACAATGGCTTCCCAGCCACACCATGCTGCTTCCTGCCACCCTTTTATCTCACACCCATCCTTCCCAAAGCTGCTAGAAAATTCAGTTTGGCTATTGCCTTTCCACTGAGCACCCCAAGGGCCTATCTTATAGCTAACGGGATACAGCAGGAAGTAAAAATAGGAAGTGGGATTATGGGAAAAAGAACTGCCAAATCCATTGTTATTTGCTGATGATACAATCGCATACCAAGCAAACCCGGGAGAATACATCGACAGGCAAATATAGCTCGTGGCTTTTTTAGTTGGCTGCAAAATAACAATTGACACTTATGTAGAATAGAACTCTCGCCAGCCCTGTCCTAAGTACTCTGTGTGGGCTCCCTTACTCCCCTCTGTTCTCGCTGTCTTATTTTGCAGGCAAGTACAGCAAGACCTGGGCCGTTGGGAGGCTGGACCCAGACCAAGGCCCGTTGTTTAGTTGCTCTGCCATCAACAGTTGTGTTGTGTGCCAGCAATTCTTCCTCACGAAATGTGTTAAGAGGAAAGACATGGTCGCCACAGCCATCAGAGATGCCAGCATTTCAGCGGGTGCCTCATCAGCTAGGTCCCCAGACAGCGGTGCTCTTCTTACCCCCAGAGTCTTAGGAAACCTTCACCAAGTTCTTACCGATTTCTGGCTGTCATGTCACTAACAACAAAGGTCCTGGATTCTAGCTAGGAGTCACCTGGAAGAGAATGCTACAATAAGCCCCCATCTCTCTCCCCTTCTAGGAACACATTTTGGGCACAGCAGTCTGCTTTTCAGAGGTCGGCTCTGTCTTCCACAGACATCCTCTGACTTACATTTTTGTGTTGAAGGTCCCACCCCTAACTGAGGAATTATTGGCAACTGATAGCTGATGAGAGAGGGAAGTCCTTTTATTTTTAAGTATTTGGCCCCTGGGAGGTTGGCCACACCCTAGTGGATGGCCCCATAGGAGCAGCCTAAATTAGACTTGATGGTTTAAAAAAAAAAGGACTCAAAGTTGGGTGTGTAGGGAAGAGGGGTATTGGTCTGGGAGGAGTTGGGTGAAGGGGTGTGAATATGATCAAATTACACTGTATAAGATTTTCAAAGAACAAAACCCTTCAGAGCTCTTGAAGAAAGGAGAGAGCGCTCGAATGAACACTGCTGCTTCTGCTGCTCGCCTAAAAGCAACTCCTTTTGAGTTTCCATGCTTAGAACCACATCATCTGCAGACAAGGAAGCTTCAGCTTCTTCCTGTCTGTCCTGTGTGTAACCCCCTTGGTCTCCTTCACTTGTCTAACTGTTCTAGCTAAGACTTCAAGTAGAATATTGAGTCCTAAATGAGATATCTTTATCTGCATCCTCTCCCAAGGCCCAGAGATCATCACAGAAGAGGGGGCAAAAGATTGAAAGGGCCCAAGGTGATAGAAGATTACAAAGAAATAGTGTTCTCCAGACACAACAGGGAAGATAGAAACTCACAGAGAGTTTGACAGCATACACAAGACTGGTTCAAGCTTAGCAAGACAGAATCTCAGTAAGAGGACAAAGGTGGGCACAAAGTCCCACCCATAATTATTTGTAAACAAAGACTGTGTTTTTGCTTCCCTGTCACCCAGACCCAAATAATCACACAAAAACTATATTAATTACAACACTGTTTGGTCAATGGCTCAGGCATATTCCTAGCTAGCTCTTATATCTTAAATTAACCCATTTCTATTCATCTGTGTGTTGCCATGAGGCTGTGGCTTACCAGTAAGATTCTGGCACTTCTTCAGCAGCTACATGGCATCTGCCTGACTCCACCATCTTTCTCCCTGTATTCAGTTTAGTTTTCCTGTCTAGCTATATTCTGCCCTGTCATAAAGGAGCTTCTTTATTAACCAATGGTAATAAAACATATTCACAGCACACAGAGGGGAATCCCACATCAATTATTGGCAGAAGATCGCTGATGAGAGGGGAAGTCCTTTTATTTTTAAGTATTTGACCTTGGGAGGTTGGCCATGCTCCAGTGGATGGGCCCATAGGAGCAGTCCAAATTAGACTCGATGGTTTAAAAAAGTAGGGGGAGGCTGGAGAGATGGCTCAGTGGTTAAGAACATTGCCTGCTCTTCCAAAGGTCCTGAGTTCAATTCCCGGCAACCACATGGTGGCTCACAACCATCTGTAATGAGGTCTGGTGCCCTCTTCTGGCCTGCAGACATACACACAGACAGACAATTGTATACATAATAAATATATATATATATATATATATATATATATATATAAATATATAGTGGGGGGGACTCAAATTTTTTTTTTTTTTTGGTTTTTCGAGACAGGGTTTCTCTGTGGCTTTGGAGCCTGTCCTGGAACTAGCTCTTGTAGACCAGGCTGGTCTCGAACTCACAGAGATCTGCCTGCCTCTGCCTCCCGAGTGCTGGGATTAAAGGCGTGTGCCATCAAATTTAAGTGTGTAGGGAAGAGGGTTGTGGATCTGGAAGGAGTTGGGTGAAGAGGTGTGACTATGACCAAAACATATAAAATCCTCAGAGAACAAAGATCACTTTTTAAAATATCATAAAATATTAAAAGAAAAGAAACTCCTTGCAGCCAGATGTTCCAGGCAAAGAACAGCTACAGTAGTAATAATCTCCCAGTGCCTGTTGGGTCCCAGGGTGGTGTTCACGGCACCATCTTGGGTTGCCAAGATAGCATGTGTTTCGTATTTTCCTCACCATTTGGGAAGTTCTCTGGGCTTGAGACAGTACCTCTTCCCCCTCTAGTCAATGTTAGGGTGTCTGATTGATTTTAAATTCTGGCCTACGACTTTTCTGCCCAGAAGTGGAGGAAACATTTATTAAGTGTGATGAATGTGTGCTCAGCATGTTAGGAAGTTCCCTAAGTCATCTTAATCCATGCCATAACCTTGTAGAGAAAGTGTTATCAAACTCCCTTTGAAGGGAGGAAATTGAGGTTTCCAGACTTGAGGAGTTCTTGGCAGATTGAATGCTGGGCTGGAACACAGTTGGCTCCAAAGCTGTGGCCTTGCTTTGCATCACACTTCTCCCAGGTAGAACACCATCCGTGCAGTGGTCTAAATCTGGATGGGGTCCTCAAAAATAGCAGAAAAGTGACTGGGGTGGGGTGCTAATGAGGCTGGGAGATTCTGAGGCATGGGGCTAGGGAAAGAAACAGGACATCTGAGGATTGCTGACACCCTTTGGGAGGGCACTAGCCTACTAATAGGAGTATACCAAACCCCATTAGACTGAGCAGTTGTAGAACACCTCTGGTCTTGGTCTGTACACAGCATGCATTGGCCCATTGGTTGGGACCCAAACCAGTGACTTTCCTGGCTAAGAGCTGCATCTGAAGACTAACGCTGAACCTCAGCACCTGTCACTTGGGCCAACTTAGATGGCAGGGACACTGATGGAACAAACAACAACAAGGGAGTCTGGTCCCCGATGCTGGCCCTGATGGCTCAGTCTGTTTCCACAAGGAACAGAGGTGGTAGGGACTCAGATGCAGCCTGGATCCTCTCTTGTCTCAGCTGTCTCTAATTCACATGCAAATCCCAGTGGCCCTTTCAAGGATGGAAGAAGCTAGAGAGAGAGACGTACAGTAGGATGGAGCCATGAGTTATGTGGCCAATGGATGGAAGGGCTAAACATTTATTGGGATTGAACATGAATGCTATAGAGCATCTTTTAATTTTTTTCTGTGATAAGTGTGGTGTGTGTGTACACACACGTGCACATGCATTTGTGTGTGTGTACATGCGTGCATGTGCATATGTGTGTGCGCCACTTCAGGGTGGGCACTCTTACTATTCTCATTGCACTGATGAGCAACCAGAGGCTTATGGAAACTCGAGCCTCTATCTTGTGGACCCTAAGCTAGTATGTCTGTTATTGTCACAGCCTCAGAGAGTCACGCAGGGCAGACCAGCTAGTCCAGGATTAAGATCACCTAGCCCTGGTCTCCCCCATCCCTGCACTGATTCATTTAGCCTGCCATCATAGTGACACCCACCCGTTTGTTGGGCCTGTCCCTTGTAGGCAGTCTCCTGCAATACTCTTCTCTTTGTTTGCTGGAAGAGGGCTGGTAGTTTACACTGAGGTGAAAATGACGTGGGGAGAACATGAGAGGCTCAGGAAAGAACCCATCAGGTGCACGCTAACTCCCGGTCAGTCCCTGGTCCTGCCTGGCTCATGACAGATGAGAGAAGGTAACTTGGGAGGAGTCCAGAAGATTAGTGGTCCGATGGATGAGATACTGACCTCCTGAAATGTCCTCCCAAGGCTCATGTGTTAAAGGTTTGGTCCCCAGGTGATGTGATGGTGCCAGCGGGGCCTGGTGGAAGGAAGTTAATTCCCTGTGGGCATTCTCTTGACGTGGCTATTGGATGTCAGTCCTTTCTTCCCTCTCTTTGCTTCCTGGCTAGCTCAAGGCAAGCAGCTTCCCTTTGCCATGTGCTTTCGCCACAAGGTGCTTTCTTTCCTCAGGTCCGAAGGCAGTAGCGTAAAATAGACCCAGGCAAACCAAGTGTTTTCCTTCTTGTAAGTCTGTCTCAGGCATTTTCTCATAGAGACAGAGCACTGACTGAAAATGCTCCTCAGTAAAAACAGTGCTCACAACCTTACTGCCCCAGTTCGGCTAAAGTTGGATGGCTAGTCTGGATGTGGGAGTTCTTAGGAAATGGTAAAGTTATTTAATTATAAGAGCATTTGTATGATTTCAGGAATGTGTGTTTTATGAGAGAACAAAGCTTTGAGCCAAGGGATGAGGACTTAACTAGCAAGGGCGTCTTCCTGGGCACAAAAAGTCCCTACTGTTTTTCCAGAAACATACCTAACATCCCACAGCTGGCCTCTGGCCGCCTCCCATAAGCCAGAAATCAGAACGAGCTGGTAAAAGACCCTTGAGAGTAACCCCGAGACTGGGTCCCAAAGCAACAGAGCATTTTTTTTTCTTTAAGGGCAGAAACTCCTGTCTTCAGAGATTGTGGTTGAGCCTGTGATGGCCAGGAGCCTGCTCCCTAAGAGAGGGGCTTCCTGAGATTGACTCAGGCCATGTCACCACAGCTATGTCCATAGACCAATGGACAGACAGACGTAGTACAACGGGAAAGGCTGTGCTACACCTGGAAGGCACAGCTGTCTGCTTTGCTAAACACCCAGGTGGCCCTTTGCAGCACGGAGACCACACGGCTCTAAAGGAGCTTTATAGCAAGCTTTGTCAGAGCAAGCACACATCTGCATGTGTGTGCACACATATACAAAAAACAGACATATTCAAATGTGTGTGCATACATGCCCATCAGGAGTGGACAGGTAGAGCCTGCCTTTGGACATGTCTCACTATTTCATTTTTATTTTTTGTATTTTTTCTTTGAGGAAAGATCTGGCTATGTAGTCTTGGCTCACTCTATAGACCAGGCTGGCCTCCAACTCACAGAAATCTGCCTGCCTCTGCCTCCAGAGTGCTGGGATTAAAGGTCCACGCTACCAGATCCAGCATGGGTTTGTCTTTAAGACAGGGCATTACTCTATAACCCCAAACTTGTGATACTCCTGCCCCAGCTTCCCAAGTGCTGGTATTACAGCTGTGTCCTGTCATGCCTAGAAAAGCAAATGAACTTTTTTTTAAAAAAAAAAAAAAAGATGTATTTTATTTTTAGTCTTTCACTTGCATGCATGTATGTGTATCATAGCTTCCCTATTTCCTGCAGATCTCAGAAGAGAGCACTGGATTGTCTGGAACTGAGAATGGTTGTGAACCACCATGTGGGTTCTGGGAGTCAAAACTGGGTTCTCAGGGCTGGAGAAATGGCTCAGCCATTAAAAGGACTGGCTGTTCTTCCGGAGTTCTGAGTTCAATTCCAAGCAGCCACATGGTAGCACACAACCATCTGTAATAGGATCTAATTCCCTCTTCTGGTGTGCATGAAGACAGGTCACTCATATACATTAAATAAACAAACAAACAAACAAACAAACAAATAATAAATGTAAACTGGGTCCTTTATAAGAGCAACAGGTGCTCTTAAACCCTGAACTATCTTCCCAGCCCCAAACTGATTTATTTTAAATAACCCTGTTTTCATGAAATAACATCACTTATTTTTAAAATTTTTTATCAGATTAACAAAGTGTTAAAAATATTTTGAAAATATTTTTAAAGATTGTTATTTTCTTAGTTCTAAGCAGTCTATCGAATTAATTAAATTGGCTTGCGATGTAGGCATTTTTAAAAATTAGGTTCAGTTTTGGAGATCCCAGGCAATTTTTCTCAGGGCTTAGCCAGTGGCTCTTGGCTATGAGATTGGCTTTTGCCATAGGCGTGTTTGTTTGATAGGACAATGTCCCTCTTGACAAGGATGGCTTAGCCTATTCTGACTGAGGATGGGTATTAGAAGAGCTGGAGGCCCGAGCCTTACAGTATTGAGATTACAAATGTATTTTATGTTACAGTCCAGAACACATAAGCACATGTATCTAGTCGCTGCAGTTTGGATCCAGACTGTCTCTGAAAAGCCCCGGTTGTGAGGGCCAGAGTGGAAACTTGAGGAGGTGGGTCCCGTGAGGAGTCTTCATGTTATTGAAATGTTATGAAGATCGTCATTACATTCAAAGGGACTGCAGCTTTTGCTGAACCTCGCGGTCAGAGAAATATACACGGAAGTCACTCAACGCTTAAGACCCCTGTGTTCCTGTTTGTTTAACCTGAAGAGGACAATTACCAACCAACCTTACTTACTCGGGATTTCCCGTGTGATGAGCTTTCACAATCTAAGCCAGTCTTAGCAGAGCAGCAATCTTAGACTATGTGTTTTTCCACATATGCCTCTGCCAGAGAGTAATGTACGTGTGTTTGTGTGTGTGCTATGATAGTTATTGCTGAAACAACATATAGCTTGAAAAGTGACCTTAAAAACAAATGTCCCCCATAAATGATGGGCACAGCATTTGGACATTTCGTGATAGTGTTTGTTTATTTATTATCTGGGTTGGTTGGGATCAGCTGGAGTCAGTGACTTAATCCTGTGTAAAACTGCTAAGATTTCTGTAAAGTGTTCCTCATTCCCTCCCCATGTGATGCTTTCTGTGTCGTTCAGCAAATACAGAGCAGAACCCTTTGTTGGAGGTATACACGGACAGACAAAGGGACAGGCAGATGCACGAGACACTTTCTGGCAGACACAGACTCAGACCCATACAACAGACAGATCGGAGACCGCAGAAGACACAGGGGAAGAGAGTAGAGAATCTAAGTCTGGGTTCACACTTGGTTAAGTGAATCCGAGTGGAAGTACTTTTAATTTCTTTCCCTTAATGTGACACCAACATATTATTGGTGACTTTGAGTTTATGAACACTGCATTCAAGCTGAGGTACCTTTCTCTCTCTTCCTGACCATGAGGGAAGTGGGCTTACTCCACCACATGTTTCCATTGTGGTAGACTGCCTCACCATAAGCCCAAAGCAATGGGGCCGATCAGCAACAGACAGACATCTTCAAACTGTTAATCAGTATGTTCACGGGATCATGTAGCCATTACCGCAGCGGATTCCAGAACACTTTTATCCTTCCTGAAATAAACTTTCCACTTATTAGCAAGGAATATTCATTTTCCCCCAGGCCACCCTCCCATCTCTAGATAATCAGTATTCTGCTCTCCATTTTCCTGTCTGTCAAAGGCCAAATAAGCCCTTTAGCTTTGTGTGACTTATCTCTAGTATTCGTTACGTGGTAGGAAGTTGACTAACACACTAGCTGAAGCAAAAGCTCATGAAGTGACACTCAGCCTTCCTCTATGTGACACATTCACACTTTCCAGCTGCTCAGATGATGGTGGCTAAGCTGCCTACGACTAGTCGGGGAAGAGGTAAGTGCAGGATGAAGAGTGGGGGTGGAGCACATGAATCATTCATCACCAGGGAAATGGAAACCCAAACCACAGTACAGCAAAAATAAACCCACTGATAATAACAAGTGTTGACAAGAATACAGAGAAATTAGAAAGTCCATCCTGCTGATGGAATGTAAGTGGTGTGGATTCTGTGGAAAACAGTCTAGAAGTTCCTCAAAAAGATAAAGATAGAGTTCTCATATGACCCATCGGTTCCACTCCTGGGTGTACACCCAAGAGAAAGGAGTCTGTCTTTTCACCCCAAACCCCGTATGTCAGTATTCATAGGGGCGTTACTCATAATAGCCAACAAGAGAACACAGATCACAGGCCCATCAGCCAGATAAGCCAGGTGTGGTGCAGCTACACAGTGGAATACTAGTCAGAAATAAAAATAGAGGCGTGGACCCATACTACCAGACCGGTGAGCTTTGGAGACTGTGCCACCAGGGCTGCAGAGATGGACCACGTGGTTAGCACAGTAAGTGGCCTGTGGGCCAGTAAGCCATGGAGGCAGAGGAGACGCTGGGCCCTGTGCAAGGAGGGCACCAGTAATCAGAGATTATTACTCATTAGAAAGATAATAGACACCTGCAAACTTCTGAGTCTCTGCTTAGACAAAGGAAACCAGAGAATCAGTGGGTGTACCTGCTTAGCCACTGAAATTGAGCAGTGCATGACCCTTGCTATGGGCAGATGCGCATTTTGGGGTGTCGTCTTTGCATGCATCAAGGAGAATTTTCCCTGCCTTGGTGCACATGGCTAGCCAGTCATTGACCGTCTCAAACTTGGGCCGAACCTGGTTATTTCTCTAACAATCAGTGAGCGCTGGTACCCAGGGCATGTTTGGGACAAGCTCTAGGGAGCTCCTGGGAGCCCAAGCTGCAGTACTTCTCCAGCTCGTGGGAAACATGACTTTGAACTAGAAGGCCATAGGCATGTTTGCTGACTCCTTCCTGGCACCCTGGTGAGCCTTGCTCACGATGTGTGGGCATCTTCTCTCCTACGGCCCAGGAGTGCCCCTCCCATCCCAGGAGCCAGCCTCAACTTCCCTTCTTCTAGGACTTGCCTCGGCCATTCCTATGGGTGCCAACGCCAGCTCCTTCTCCACGGCTTGCTCCCATCTTGGCCTCCTCGACTTCTTCCCTGCATGCTGCTTCCATACAGCTGCAGAGCGATGCCTGCAGCGACCACTTTCTGACAGCAGCCTGCAGGGTCCGGGTGGGCCCAGTTTCTGAGCATGCGCTGAATGTCCGCAGACTGGTTTGGCCCGTAGAGTGTGCTTTGCCTTGCACAATCTGAACTTCATTCATATTAATTTTGTTCTATTTTAGTTTTTCGAGACAGGGTTTCTCTCATTTATATTAATTTTGTTTTGTTTTAGTTTTCCGAGATAGGGTTTCTCTGTGTAACAATCCTGGCTGTTCTGGAACTGGCTTTGTAGACCAGGTTTATGTTGAGCTCCCAGAGATCCTGCTACCTCTACCTCCCTAGGGCTTAAAGGTGTGCACCATCACCACCTGGCTATATCAATTATTTTTAAAGAAAAGAAACACTCATTTTCTTGGCTAGTGAGACAGCCCAGAAAGTTATCCCGGAGGGCCTGGTAAGGGCTATGTGGTTGACCTGGGGCTGTTGAGTTAGCTCTTCAGTGGCAGATGTGACATATGTTCATACCCCAGGAATCACTTAGATTCCGTGTGCCTTCTACATTCTTGGGAGCTTTTCTGGAATTTATTGCCAAGGGTCTCAGGCAGCCTTACAGAGCTGAGGCCTCTCGCAGTCCCCAGCACGGAGGCACTGAGAAACATCTGTCACTTCTGTCTGATTCCCTCCGTGGCTTCCTTCTGCTGAAGAGAAGCTTCTCTGGGCCCACCTGTCCTGACCAAAGATCTTTCACTGTGTGAGCGGACAGAAAGTAGACCCCCCCCCCCCCCCCCGGCAGCAAGATCCTGCTGTGCTGTTTCTAAGAACCTCAGAACGGTCCTCAAGCAAGCCAGCCAGTCTTCATTTGTCAGAAAGCACGGGGGTGACTGGGTGGGAGGGGGCAGGGGAAGGAGGATAGGAGGGGAGGCGGTTTCTCAGGATTACTCAGGAGCAGGGTGGGCGAGCTGGCCTACGGAGCTGTTCCTGTGTCTTGACTGGACGCCACCACCGAGGCTGAGATTCCGAAAGAGATGTGTGTGGAGGGAATCCTGAGAGGATTCAAGCTGTCCATTGCAGGGCTCTGGCCTACAGGAAATCACCACGGGTACGAGGAATAGAGGGAAAGGTGGTGTTTGAATCTTTCTCTCCTGCCTTCCTGGGGGAAGGTGTTGGCCTGTTCCAAATGGACTGAGGATGACAATAAAGAAGATCTGCACCATGCTCCACACTGCAGAGGCCGCTGAGCACCAGGGAGATAAGGTGGGGCCCTCACTGTGTGCACCTCTGCTGGAGCGTCTTCAGGAAGTCCTGTACATCCAATGCTGTCGACATTTCCCAATTTCAGCTGCCATCTCCAGGCAATGGAGAGGAGACCTCCAATCCGCCCTCATGACTTGGGGCTGGGGGGTGTCAGGAATCTGGCGGTGTGGGTGCCAAGTGCTATGCTGAGACTGTCCTGACCTAACCACTCACCCACCCTGATGGTGGCAATAATTGACTATGCTTTCAGATAGTTGATTAGCTTTATGATAACTCAGAGCAGTTCCACTGAGATCTTTGGAAATGACCCTTATTTGGGAATCATTTGAATTTCTTTCAAGCACTAGTATGAATTTACTTGAAGTAAAAATTATGATTAAGAAAAAAGGTCAGGGAGGCCTGTTCTTTTCTGAAGGGAAATGAAGGAGGAGTGGATTTGGGGGAGAAGAGAAATGTGGGGGGGGGGGACTGGAGGAGTGGAGGAAGGGAAACTGTGGTCAGGATGTATGGAAAATCAATAATAATAAAGATGTGTAAAGGGGAAAAGTCAGCCATAAAAGACCACATGTTGAACTATCCCATTTATGTGAAGTGCCAGGAACTGACAACTCTATAGAAACAGAAAGTGGGTTAGTGACTGCCTAGGATGTGGGGGATGGGAGCCTGGAGGGAAAGGGAGATTAACTCATAATGGGTAGAAAGTTTGCTTTAGGAGGAATGGAAATGTTCTAGAATTGATTGGAGTATAATGTATGCATGAATGAATGTACAAAGAATCATTGAATCATAAACACTAGGCGGGTAAGTTGTACAGTCTGTTGATTACATCCTAAAGAAACTGTTAGAAAACAAAGAATGCTTAAGAAACTTACAGAAACAACACTACTGTAATATCTAAGTGTGTGATCCTTTTCTCTAGTTCCCTGTTGCTGTTTTATTTCATTTTACAAAAGAATCAGTCCATGATGGATTGGAAAAGACAAAAAGAAGGTCCCCAACCCCATCAAGGCAATGTTCAAGAAAGTTGATTTGATTACCTGCTAATGGGTTGTGATCTGGATTTTGACAAATAGGGCAGCACCTATTTCTATAGGTTCTATACCTATGTATAATCAATTGTGAATAAGAGAAAGAAAAAATGCATACAATTTATGTTCTTGTCGTTGGTTCCTAAATAGTACAGTGTAACAATTAGCTGCGTAGCATTTAGCTGCATTGGGGTATTATAGGTGATTGAAAGGGGACTAAAGGTGTCTGGGAGGATGTGCACACATGAAATTAAAATTCTATGTCATTCTATGTAAGGAACCTGATCAACCTGTAGTATTCACTGGGGGTCTTGGAACCTATGACCTTCGGGGGCTGGGAGGACTGTACTAAAAAACACTGTACTGGAGGATAGGCCCCTAGCAGGAGACCTCTGCAAGCCACCATAGGGAAGTAGAGCCTTCAGGACAAACTAAATCCTTAATTGGACTCACTCTCTGCCCGCCTTCCTCCATCACATGTTCCCGCTCAAGCCCTCCAGTACCACGCCAACATCACACCTACCTAGCTCTGATTCAGCTTCCTGCGAATGAAGCTTGCTCTGTCCAGAGAGATAGCACCCCATGGTCATCCACTTAGAAAACATGCTCTTCTCCAAGCTGTAGCTTAGACTGCACCTTCTCGGTATTGGACCAGCTTTCTCTTTGCTCCTTCAAGCCACATTCCAGCCAAGCCTATGAAAATAATCATCATGCAGCATTGCAATCACATGCCCGCCAATGTGTCCCAGGAGGCACATGAACTTCCTGAGACAGCTGTGACCTCATCTCTGCGTCCTGGCACTCGCCAAGGAAGAAATATGTGGCCGTTGATTGAAGCAGAAATTCAGTGTAGCTCACCCCGGTTTGGGTGACAACTTGGACACCAGGCAGGCAGGCAGCCAGGCATGGCTCTCCAAGTAGAATGTGACCCATCTACACCCTTGGCCTGGACTCTGCCGTCCCTTGTGTTTCTGAACCGCGTTGCCCAGCATGGTAGGCTTCCATGGCAACCCCCATTTCAATGCAGCTCAGTACTTCCAGCTCCCACTTTGGTACCAGCTGCCTCCCCATCTCACCCTGATCATTCGGGGTCACTATATATCATTCCTATGCTCCTTTGTCTAGAGAAATCCTTACTTTTCACTGTGACTCTTGAAATGTTAGTTTCCAAGCATTGTGCTCTAAAAGGATCTTTCCTCCTCTGGCATATTTGGCCTAAAACGTTACATCCAGTTGAACTCAAGCTAATATCCATCCATGACACATAGTATTATGTTAATCTGGTCACACACAACCCTTTCTTGCACGTGGCCATTTAGTGATATTAAATTAAAAGATCAAATTACCTCTGATTCAGAAAGCAGATGGAACTAAGCCCCATCTGGCCACGGTTTTGCGCTAACTAGAGGTAACCTATATTTCATTACTATTACCCACTTTCAGGCTGAGTGGGGACTGGGTTTGTTTCCACAGAAGCAATGATTCTACCGCAGAGCACTTGGGAGCAGAGCCTCCGGGAGTGGAGCGTGGGAGTTGAACACTGCCTCTAGTGTTCCCCGGCTCTGTGGGCTTCTGCACTTCTACTCTCTGTGTTTGCTCCTTTTCGTAAATAGTGACAGTCTTTATACAGATGCCAGAGGACTCCGTAGGGACCAAGGGAATCGACCAACTGCCACCAGCAAAAAGGACCACAACACAGTACCTTACTGAAACTAAGTTCTCAGTAAACTTAAGCCGTAGTCTTAGCTGCGTTGACTACCTCCCTGCATGCAACCACTGAAGATCCGAGGAAAGGAAGAAGAAACTAAGTTTCTGTGCCAGGCCTTGCTTTGTGGTGATACATGATATCTTATTTTAGCCAGTTTTATAGGGTTCTGTTCATTTGTTTCTATTTTGGTTTTGGAGATAAGGTGACACACTGGTTGCTAACCCAGTCTGGCTTTAAACACACAGTAATCCTCCTGCCTCAGCCTCTTGAGTGCTGGAATTACAGGTGTGAGCCACCACACCAGATGCTATTTTGTAATTTTTTCCCAGAAACATTAAGTTTAAAAAATACATATCAAGCCTAGCGGTGGTGGCACACGCCTTTAATTCCAGCATTTGGGGGTGAGGGTGGGGGCAGAGGCAGGCCGATCTCTGTGAGTTTGAGGCCAGCTGGGTGTATAGAGCAAGTTCCAGGACAGCCAGGGCTACACAGAGAAACCTTCTCTCACAGGAAAAAAAAAATCAAGGAATGCTATGCTACCGTCGAATGCAGGACAATACTGATGACTGATAGCTCTGTCAACAATTTCTCCTGCCTGAGAGGCACCAAAGAGGCAGTGACTAGGAGGTGATGTTTGACCTGAGGCTGTGAAAGGGCTGGCTGGCATGACCTCCTGAACATGCACTTCTCCTCACTGATAGAGAATCTTGTCCCGTGTCCACTCATTTTAGCCTTTAAACCTCTGGAGGGCCCTGCTGAGAAAGAAATTTTAATGCCTCCAAAATTATACCCAGGGATGTCAACCATGCCAGGTGGCCGATGAGGGACAGAGCGATTCCTGGAACTTGGATGCTCTGTTGCCATTGCTGCTGACCTCAACTGGTCTCTCCCAGCTCTCTGGAGCCATGGTCCTGGACTGTGGACTTCTGTGTGGGTCTTGGTGGTTTTCCAGAGGGAGGACTGCCAGGGTGCAGCGTTGAGCTCAGCCCAGAAATCTCCTTCCATGAGTCCACACACTTTGTTAGGGCAGCTGACCTAGGTGCTGACAAAAGCCACCCCATCACACCCCCTTCTATGGGTGCCGTGGCGTCCACAGTCATTTCCAAGCATCCAATAGGCTGAGGCAGAAAGAGTAGAAATTCAAGGCCTGCCTGGGATATATAATGAGTTCATGATTCAAAAGGAGTTTTTAAAAATGGATTAATTTTGTTAATGAAGTAAAAATGATAGAGCTATGGGGTAGGAAGGGAAGAAAAAGGATAAGAAGCACGTGCTTTTGCAGGGTGGAGATATAGCTAAATGGTAGCAGACTCGCCTAGTGTGTACAGTGCTCTGTTTGATCCCCATGCAGGGAAAAAGAACAGAAAAATAAAAAAACAAACCCCTCCTTCCTCCTTCTCTTCCTCCCTCCCTTCTTCTCTCTCTCCCTCCCTTCTTCTCTCCCTCCCTTCTTCTCTTCACTTCCCTCCCTTATGATTTTTTTTGGCTCTGATGGATTTCTTCCAGGTGTTTCTCATGCGGGGCCGCGCTAGCTCATCTGAAAGGATCTTGTAATTGATGTCCAAAAAAGTGAAAAGGATGGGAATATTGATCTTTTCCTCTAATCGACAGTCACTATCTGTTGCTTGATTTAATTCCACAGAATCTGATTCTAATCCTAACACTTTCTAAAAATAAAAACTTAAACAAAAACTTACTTATTCCTTATTTATTTGTCAGACCTCTGATACTAGAACAAAATAATAGAGATGAATTTTTTGTTTATTTTTGAGTTTGTATTTTTTTTTTTTTTTGGTTTTTCGAGACAGGGGTTCCCTGTAGTTTCTAGAGCCTGTCCTGGAACTAGCTCTTGTAGACCAGGCTGGCCTCGAACTCAGAGATCCGCCTGCCTCTGCCTCCCGAGTGCTGGGATTAAAGGCGTGCGCCACCACCGCCCGGCTAGTTTGTATTTTAATCAAAACTTTTCTCCCTTCCCTTTCCTCCCTCCAAACCCTCCCATATACTCTCCTACTCTTCTTCAAAAAAATTTTTTTTTAGTGTTTCTTGTTTTTATTTGGGGTGGGAGGCAGGAGGGAAACAGGATGAGAGAAAGGACTGGAAACAGGCAGCCTCCTAGGTTCCCTTCTCAAACAGGAAGCGCCGCCAATCTGACAGCAGGCTCCCTGAAAGGGCACATTCTGAGTTTGTAACAGCCTCCTGGACTGTGAAATTCTGAAGGAGAAAGCATTTGTTTCTTTTGACACATAATGCCCACCAGCATTAGGGGAGGTGGGTCTAGTCAAATTTCTAAGAACAGGTAAAGGTGACTGTGTGTGGCTTTTACTGAGATTTGCTCTCCTTCAAATTTATGGCCTCTTTTTAATCAATTGTTATTGCACGCATATATGTATTTGTATACACATAAATACTTCCTGATGAGCCTATATAATGTAACTTATATGTATGCTTTTCAGCACTGACTGTTTGGCACTGGACAGCCATTTGGTGTGTTCTTCCTGGGGAGGACCACCTCTCCCCCTCCTAGCTTTCTTCCCACCTACAGTTCTTTGTGTAGGGTTGTGGCTTCATGGGCTTTTCCTGTCCCTTCGGTATGTTCATTGGAGTCCTTCTTGTTCAGCAAACTCATGGACAGACATGCTGGTGAGACTTCATGGGAACAGCTTCTGATGTTAGTAGGAGACACAATCTCACATCAAAATGGTCCTCTGGCTCTCACAGTCTTTCCCCGTCTTCTGCAGCGTTCCCTGGGCCTTAGGTATGGGAGTGTTTTGTAAATGTATCCATTGGGGACAAATGGGCTTTACACCTTTGTATAATGATTGGTTGTGGTTTTCCGCAATGGTCTCTGTCTATTGCAAAGAGAACTTTCCTTGATGAAGGATGAAGACTGCACTTATCTGTGGGTAGAAGGATAAACGTTTATAGTTTGCTGTTAGGGATTATGCTGGTTTAGCAAATTAGTGGCTGTAGATTCTCCACCAATAACCATGGGGCATAAGCACTTAAAAGTTAGCGAGGTTTCCAGTACCAGGCATGTCTCTCTTGTTGAGCAGGTCTGAAGTCCACTTAGCCGTAGGTTACTGCCAAGATGTGTGTGCTGCTACCGCACCTGTGTGGGGGTTTTGTGCCATGCTGGTTATTGATGTGGTTCATAGGCATCAAAGCTGGGTGAGCCTCTTAGTTGCCTCCTTTGGAAACTTGCATGTACCTTCTGGTATCATGAAAGCTAGTCTGAAGGAAGGGGGCATTCAGGCTAGGTCCAGCACAGGGGCATCTGGACTGTTTCTGAAGTGTCTTCAACAACAGGGACTAATCTACCTCTGGGAGTGGGAGGACCAAAGGCAACAGCAATAGGCTCTGTGTTTGGGAAGCAGATACAATAAACTTAACGGAGTAGCTTACTATTTCAGATGTACCTGTCTGTCCATGGTCATTTGACATGCTATTCTTGGGCCCGGGGCAAGGTGGCACACCATGGCAGAAGCACATGGCAGAAGTCACTTTAGCAGTCGACCTGTTTGCAGAGGTGTCCCCTGCTCTAGATGCTGGCTTTTCAACCTTCAATTGAGAGTCTGAATCTTCTGCTTTCTGCTCTGGGCTGTAAACGCCCCAAGTCATGTGATACTGGACAGCTGCCCTATCCCTGATCTGCCTCTATCTGGCTTCTTGCTCTGCAGGTCTGTCTGTAGGTCCTGAGCCAGTTCAAAATGACACAAGGCCAAGGCCACAGAGAGTCACTTCCAGTCAATCCAATGTCCTCTCTAGTATCATTTCTAGGCTACATTTACTTATTTCTTGTGCTTTCAACAGCTTGGGAAACAAACAAAAAATGAGTCTTCTCCATCTTCTGCATAATGTCATCCAATGTTGAAGCTGCTTTGAAAACAATGAATGCATCCTTCTGAGGCTTTCCTCCAGGCTGGCCATGCTAACAGTGGCTCTTCTGGGTCTTTGCTTTCCAGAGTCTCACTACTCTACACATTTTCTGGCCTAATATATTTATTCTTGGAGAGCTTTTTGTTTTGTTTGTGTTTGGTTTTCTCCAGAAGATAAATGAGCTCTCGTAGGTTGCAGAAGCCTAAAAAGATCTGAAAGCTAAATGCTATATAAGAATCTGAATTAAGATTCTGAGCCAGAAAAGGGTGATTACTGGGACAACTGGCTTAATTTGAATGCAACCTATAAATGAGCTAATAGTATTCAAAGTTGGGTCCCTGGCTTTGATCATTGCACTACAGTTTTGTAAGACATTAACATTTGGGGAAACTCAGTGAAAGGGAAATTTTGTGCAAAAAAAAAGTTTTAATCTGATATTTAAAATGAAAACGAATTTGTGTGTGTGTGTGTGTGTGTGTGTGTGTGTGTGTGTGTTGATGAAGACCAAATTCAAGCAAAACATTCACTTTATCACTAAGCCACACCCTGCCCCCCCCAGCCCAATGAAGTTTTTAAAAACTCGTCTTTCAGATTCTGCATTAGATATAGGCCTGGGGGAGAGGGTGGGACTACTGTTGTTGTCTTGTTAAATGCTCACACTGTCAAACTGCTCTCTAAACATTTGTGTTTATACCTATAGAACTGTGCTACTCTCAACTTTGGGCAAAGCAACTTTTTGCAGTAGGTAGTGGTTAATCCAGGAGCTGATAACTTGTCAAAGTTTAAATAATTCCAAGTGCTCAGTTATGGTTGGGTCATCTGTACCAACACCCCACCATCAGGGAGCTTTGAGGAAGAGAGGTTAGAAACAAAGTAAGAACCAGCAGATGAGAGGAGAGCAGTGCAGTGCTGATTTCTGGACGTGACGTGGCTGTTACACTCACCGACCCACTGGCATGGGTTCCTGCCTAAGACCTGTACAGGATCAAGACACTCAAAGTTCCGGCATGGAAGAGGGTGGAGCCTCTGAGGCCTCACCCTTATCAGATAAGCTACTCGCAGTAGATAATCACTAAGGAGAGAAAGGAGAGTCTCCCTTGGGGACGTAGCTACTAATAAGGTTGCTCGCGCCCCAGTGGATGGCCATGGACCGGTGCACAGATCCGCAGCACTGACTGGACTCAAGAGGCTACTACTAATAATAAAAAAAGAAGACATGAAGTTTGGAGGGGGATGGGATTGTGGCGCTAGGAGCTGGAAGGAGGTAGTGGTGGGTGACTATGATCAATACGTAATATATAAGTGCATGCAACTTTCAAAGAATAGAAGGTCTTACTGGAGCTAGAGAGACAGCTCAGCGGTTGAGAACATGTGCTACTCTTGAAGAGAACCGACCTAAGTTTGATTCCCAGCACCCACACCAGGGGCTCATACCACCTATAACTCCAGCTCCAGGGAGTCTGATGCCCTCTTCTTGCCTCCCCAGACACTTGCACTCACGTGTATACACACACACACACACACAGAGAGAGAGAGAGAGAGAGAGAGAGAGAGAGAGAGAGAACTAAAACTAAAATAAATCTTTATTTAATAAAAATATTGCTTTTAGATGAATGTCATGTACACCTTTAATACTAACACTCGGGAGGCAGAGGCAGGCAAATGTTTATGAGTTTGAGGTTAGTCTAGTCTACATAGTAAGCTACAGGACAGCCAGAATACATGAAGAGACCCTGGCTCAAAGAAAATATATATTATTTTTAAAAGCACAATTTCCAGACTTCCCTTCTTTATAGAGTTTGGAGCCGACATTTCCTACCCGAGACCTTTCTGGAAGATTTGAGAGGTAAGAGAGTGGTTGTGTGGTGGGGCGGGCACCGGGCACTGCCGCAAACACTTGTCTGTGAGATCACCGTGATGGCAAGGCCCACGGCCGCTAGCCTGCTGATCCATTTCTGCCTCTCCAACTCCTCTGCTGGTGCCTAAGTAGCTGTCTCCGTGAGGAAAGGCACTCCTGGGAAGGAACGGCTGGGAAACTTGAGACTCCGCATTCCATATTTAATAGGAGCTCGGCATTTTCCCAGAACCTTTTCACAGGACACCCTGCATCTCTGCTGCGTATCAGCTAGTACTCATCATATGATTTTCCCACTAAATACTTTAGCGACCTGAATCACGATCATCCTTCCTAGGGTAAGAAACTTGTTTAGTGAGCTGGTGTTACTGGCGCATCTCTGTCAAGAGTTGCCTTGGTTACCTTTTTGAGTCACCACAACCTATTTGAGTTAGTGTCAGCTACAAAACTCCCAACCTTTGCCCACACAGTTTGCTCTCAAGCCAGGCCCTCCACTCATTCTCACCATGTTTTGTTTTGTTTTGTTTTGCAGCTGAAGTTTAACTTTGCATTACTCTCCCTAATACCTTATCTGTGGGCTCCAGGTTCACTGTGCCAGCTGTCCTGATGACCTTGAGTGTGGATTCCTAGTGGACCGGTCGTCTCTGCCCATCCTGTGCCATGTGTGCACTTGGTGAAAAAGCATCCTCAATGCCTAATTCAGGTTGGCGTGAAGGACGGAGCCACGCAACTTTCCAGGCCGGCGCTGGCCTGTCGGTCTGACTAGGTGTGAAGCTATCTAGAAACCTTCATATTTTCACTGAAGACAAAGTCACGCGTTTTAAGATGAGCCACAGAAATATGGCAAGATGCCATTAGTTTAGCATTTTCCTGACTCATCATAAGACACCTGTAGTGAGCCTAACCAGTGTAACTTGCCTTACAACTTGAGGATTCGGGTAAGAGTCACATAATTTCTTTTCCCAGACTAGTCTCTTGAACCACACATGCTCAAATCAAATCGCTGTTTGAGCTGCTTTACAAAATATCACAGACTTGATTAAAAAACAAAAACCATGAACATATTCTCCTGAAGTTCTGGGAACTGGGGTGGAGGCAGGTCACTTCCTTCTGGAGGCTTCAAGCCACGATCTGTCCACAGTCTGCCTTGCTCCGGGGTTGCTGGCATCCCTTGGCCTGCAGGCCCCTCACAATGGTCTCTGCTTCTGCTTAGCAGGTCTTCCTCTTCGTGTCTTCCTGTTTCCTCTTCTTACAGAGGGTACCAGTTGCATTAGACTTAGAGATCACATTAACCCTTCCCTCTACTCGGGTGTGCATGTATAGCTGACTCTCTCTGCCCGGTTGCTGCCAGCGGTGTTGCTTATGAAATCTGAAGGCTTCATCTGATCTTCTAAACTGATAATCAATATTCCAGAACTCCCAAAGGCTGAAGTTAGTGTCTCCAGTGTCGGTCTTAGATAAGAACACTGTATGCTTCCTTAGGCAGGTGGGCTGGGAGGATATTTCAGTCTTAGTCACGTGAGCAAGGGAGTGCTCGAGCCACCATTTCCATTTCTCCCTCCCAGCTGTCAGGCTTCTCCCTTAGGAGTACAACAGGCATTTAGAAACTTTGTTTAAAAAGCACTGATTCCTTCCTTGGGCCCACTGAGAACAGGGTCAATCCTGGCCTCTCTGTTTTCATTCATATATATATATATATATATATATATATATATATCCTTTAGTCACATTACTGTCAGCTTTTACAACACCCCGCTACAGTACGCCAGAACGTGCTCCAGTCATTGTCCTAAGCTGCAGTTACTTTGGGTTCCAGGAACAACAGGGCACATTGATAAACATCTCTACGACAAAGGACTGTTCCTCCACACTAAGCACGGGTGAACATGAGCCTCAAGATCGCTGCTCAAGTGAGAGTAATTATAAATGATGACAGGGTAGCACTCTGCAGAGAACCACCTTAAGACAAGCCTAGAAGATAAACTATTTTCTGATCTACTTGTACAACCAGAGCCCAGGCACCCAGACCAAACCTTGACCAAGATTGCTTCAATATGCAAGCCTCTTGCCTTCTGCCCCAATTTTTCCTCAATTCAGACCTAAACCTCATGTCTATCCTCTGAAAATGGACTCTGGGGTGGGTCTGCACACCTTTATCTATTCCTCTTTCCAGTGCAAACATTGATGAGATCTCCTTTCCTTTGTTGCCATTACTGATCTTGAATTGTCGTATCCAGACAAGTGGCCCCATTGGGATTCCTGAACCGAGGCCTTCTGCCACCAATCTCTCATAACAAAAGAGAGCCCATGGTGGTTTCTGGTGGAAGTCATGCATGATTCAGGTATTTCTACTTCAATCCATGAGAGATGTGGTAATACTTATCCTGCACAAAAATTAGTTCTGATTTCTTCTCCCCTAGAAGGCTCCTTACCCCTCTGTAGTTTTGCTCAGTTGCTTCCAGCAATCAACACTTCACACCAAGAAATAGAGCAGCTTCCCAAGCTAAGCGTTAGGAGGAAATGTCAGGTTTCACCCTTGGGGTACTGGCGTAGTTGCCAGTGTTCCCAGGGCCCAAGAAGACTGTTCACTCAATTGTTCTCCAAGGAGACCGGCTCTCTTCATCTTGCTTGCTGGCAAGTTTCAAATGGAAGCGTAGTGAGGCAGAAAATTTTCTGAATTCCACTTTCTAGGCACTCTGTTACAAATCTAGTCCAGATTCATAGCATTAATTAATTTCAAGTTTGGAAGTCAGAGGTCATTAGATTTAGTCCATTTGCACATTCTTGCTTTTTAAAGGCTGACAAACATTTCACACATTCTGGGTAATCGGGCTTCTTGCCCAAGTTTCTCAGAAATCATGGATGATGGCTCTGCAGTCATGTTCCCAAGTCCTAATGAGATTCATCTGAAGCCGGCGCGTAATCGGTGTGTCCTCCAGTTTGACGTGCTCCCTCTGGAATTGCCTTTCCGGCTCTCTGGTTGGAGAATTACTCCTCTTGAAGAAGAACAACCCGGTGCAGTAAAAATGCTGCCTTCTCCAATATGTACGGGGCCTGGGGCCTGGCTGTCTTTCTGTCATTTGTTTGTCTCGGCTCAGCTTGCACATTACAATTCCTGACACTGCTCTGTCGGGTTTGGTTGTGCTGCTTTGGGAATCACTGTTGGCCATCTGCCCCCCTGCCACTGTCGTAAGGGGTCTTTGGGATCCTGTGCTCTCCCTCTCTGCCCCAGCCCCAGCTCCACCCTGGGGAGGTTATTAGGCACCCCTCCTTCTATTCATGGAGCTGCTGCTGTGTGCTGGGGCCAGCACTAGCGTTCTCAGCAGTTAGTCCAGGGAACAAGGCCGGATGTGCCGCCTGCTCTTGCAAATTCAAGAAAAACAGACATTATTCAAATAATTGTATGAATATGTATGAGATCACAGTTCCAGACCTGGGCAGACACACTTATCACTCTCAGAGCTCATAGAAAAGCTTTATTTCCTTCAATCACATTAAAGATGAGGCAAGGTAACTGGCTCTAAGAGACGAATGAGCCATTTACTGAAGTCAGAAAGGGAGAGAGAACAACCCAGTTAACAAATGGGCAAAGAAACCAAGCAGTGATAGCACATACTTTTAATTCCAGGAGGCAGAAGCAGGTGGATCTTTGAGTTCAAAGCCATTTGGTCTACAGAGTGAGTTCCAGGACTGCCAGGGCTATGCAGAGAAACCCTGTCCCCAAACCAAATGTCCCCAAACCAACCAACAAAGGGGTGGGGAAGGCGCAAATGATCTGAACAGAATATGAATCATAGAAGATGCATTGATGGCCAATGAGTGTGAATGGTGTTTATGTGTAATCCTTCAAAACCTGCCAATTAAAACAGTCACGGTGGGGTTGGAGGTGTAGCTCAGTGGCAGAGAACTTGACTAGCATGAAAGGCACTACTTTTAGATGCACAAAACCCACAATGTTATATGCAAAGTAGAATGGCTAAAACCTAAAATGTTGACAACACCAAACGCCTAAGATGTGCAGCAACGAGACTCTGACTATCTGTTGGTGAGAATAAAAATGACACAGTCACTTGGAGAGACAGTTTGGTGATCTCTTTCAAAACCAGACACATTCTTGCCAAATGACCCAGCAGGCTTGCTCCTTGGTATTTGCTCAAGGGAACTGCAAACTTACATCTGTACAAAAATCTACATGCAGATGTTTACAGCAGCTGTGTTTATAACAGTCAAGACCTGAAAGCATCCGAGATGTCCTTTAGTGGGAGGAAGGATAAACGAACACATTCCTGCAACAAACTATTATTCAGATGACAAAGAAATGAGTTACCAAGCTATGGAGATACGAAGGAATCTTAGAAGCATATTGCTAAGTGAAAGAGGCCAATCTGGTAAGCTATATAGTGTGTTATTCCAATGACAGAATGTTCTAGAAGGCGTTGGAGAGACGGCTCAGCAGTTAAGAGCACTGACTGCTTTTCCAGAGGACCTGGGTTCAATTCCCAGCACCCACATGGCAGCTGACAACTGTCTGTAACGCCAAGATATCACACCCTTGTAAAGACATGCATGCAGGCAAAACACCAATGCACATGAAATAAAAATAAAAACAAATACATTTTTTTAAGGAAGGGAAAATAGAATGCTCTAGAGAAGGTAAAACTATGGAGGTAGTGAAAAGATCAGTATTCATCAAGGGTCTGAGGAGAAGGAAGGGTACGTGTGTAGAGAATAAGGAACTTTGACAACAGTGCAGTGGAAGATTCTGTATGATGCTAGGGGACAGTGGTTCTCAACCTGTTGGTCACGACCATTGGGGTCAAGAGATTCTTTCATAGGGGTCACTAAGACCATTGGAAAATGCAGATATTTACACTACAATTTATAACAGTGGCAAAATTTCAGTTATGAAGTAGCAACAAAAATAATGTTATGGTTGGGGTCACCACAACATGAGGAACTGTATTAAAGGATCACAGCAGTAGGAAGGCCAAGAACCACTGCTCTAGGGTGCCTGCCATAGCCCAGCTGTTTAAACCACAGAAAGTAAGTAAGTCACCACCGATGCAAATTAAACTTTGTGTGTTTAGGTAGTAACAGTGTGTGAATGTGGGCTCACCAACTCTAACAAACTTCCGTGTCTCATGGTGTTGGTAGAGGTAGAGGCTAGGGATGGGGGTGGGAATGGGCGAGAAGCTGTACACAAACCCTTTGCCCACCCCCTCCGCTTTCGTGAACCTGAAACCGCTCTAAATAAAGTCCACTAATTTTTTTAAGTGGGTGAAGGAAGGAGACAACAAGTTGCAGAAGAGATAATACTTGGGGAAGTTTCATCATTATGCAGGAAGGCATCATGAGCAAAACAGAGGAAGATGGAGCTTGGTGGGCTGGAGAGCCAAGGGTGGCCTAGACTCTGCCAGTGCTGGTGAGCTGCTAAGGCTTTTCCTTTATTCTGGAAGCGATGAGAACCCCCTGAGCAGTCTTAAGGTTATGGTGACAGGATATCAATGCCAAGACTACAATTAGATTTGTGTTTCAATATTTATTTATTATGGGTGGGGCATGAAGGAACCACCAACACATGTGTGGAGATTAGAAAACACTGCGGGGCTGGGTGATGGTAGAACATGCTTTTAATCCCAGCACTCTGGAGGCAGAGGCAAGCAGATCTCTGAGTTCGAGGCCAGCTTGGTCTATAGAGCAAGTTCCAAGACAGCCAGGGCTACACAGAATAACTCTGTCTCAAAAAAGGAGGAGGAGGAGGCAGAGGAGGAAGAGGAAGAAGAAGAGGAGGAAGAGGAGGAGAGAAAAAATTGCGGGAGTTGTTTCTGTCTTTCTGACATGTGGGAAACACAGACAGAACTCAGCTCATCACACTGGTGACAAGTACAATTGCCAGTGAGCCATCCCACTGGCTCCATGTACATTCCAGCTACCAGGTGGAGTGTGGAGAATACACTGGAGTACTGAAGGGGCCAAAGCCGACAGGAGAGAGCAGCTGATGCCATGGCTCAGCGGGAAAACAAAGGCAGCCTGAATGGTAGCAGGTGTTGTAGAGGTGGAAGAAAGGAATAAGCCAAGTCCATAGCTTACTGCGACAGAATTTGAAGAAGCCAGGCCTGTTTCTTTGGTGAATCTGTGATTGTCCAATGAGAGTTTCATGTTTTGGAGATTTCACTCTCTTTTTAGCCATAGACTTTTTCAGGTTTTTGACTCATGGGGATTTCTCGCCTTCTTAAAATCTGTCTCCTCCAGTGAGACCAGTAGGTCCCCTCTGCACCACAAAGGACTCCAGGCAGTGGAACTGCTTTTATAAAGCAAATTAGGCATTCTTGTGGCATCTGCACAGCCATTGATCTGTGTGCTGAAGTTGGCTCCAGAATCCTACACTCCTACCCCTGCACTAATGGATGTGTAAATCCCTTATACTAAAGAGGATAGGTAAGGTTACCCAGGTAATATAGCCCATGAAAAGGCTCCTGTCAGCTTAAATTATCTCTAGATAATTTAGAATGCATGTGATTGCTAATATTGTCAACTTGACAGGACCTAAAAATTGTCTTGGAGACAACTCTCTAGGCATGTCTATGAGGGCTTATCATGATTAGGTTAGCTGAGGTGAAAAGACTCAACCTTAAATATGGGCAGCACCACTCCCTAGGCTTGGGTCCTGGTCTGAATACAAAGGCGAAAGCTGGCTGAGCACCATCATTCTCTGCTTCCTTACTGTGGGTGCAATATGGCCAGCGAGCTGGAGCTGCTGCAACAGGACTACCTCACCATGGCGGACTACACCCTGGAACTGTCAGCCCAAATAAATCTCTGTGGAATATTCCTTTACACTGTGTGAATATATGTCGTTGTGACTGGTTTACTAAAGAAGCTGACTGGCCAATAGCTGGACAGGATAAGGTTAAGCACAAGGGCCAAACTAAGAGTTCTGGGAAGAAGAAGGGCAGAGTTAGAAGTGAGAAGACGCAGAGAGAAGCAAGATGGATGTGTCACACCGAGAAAAGGTACCAAGCCACATGGCAGAAGTGGAGATAAAAATACGGGTCAATTGAAGATGTAAGAGTTAGCTATTAACAAGTCTAAGCTATTGGTTGAGCATTTATAATTAATATTAAGCCTCTGTGTGGTTACCTGGGAGCGGCTTGTGTGACAAAAACTTCTACTACAATCCTCCTCTCCATTATGTTACTTTTGGTGGGGTATTTTATCAGAATAACAAAAAAGGAACTAATTAGATAGTTAATGCTATGTGGCGTTGTCATCCTGCATTGCTTAGTGAATAGAAAAAAGGTTTGTGTATCAATGTTGAGTGTAGCTTCAATTAAAAAAAAATTCTGATAGGAAGGGTGGATATGGGAACAAGGAATTTTATATCTCAATTAAGGGAGCCATTCTAGGGTTGGCAGAGACTTGACTCTAGAGGGGTTCCCAGGTGTCCAGGAAGACGCCCCCAGCTAGTTCCTTGGGCAGCTGAGGAGAGGATGCCAGAAATGTCCAGATCCTATTGCCATACTCATGAATATTTTGCATATCACCATAGAACCTTCACCTGGCGTTGGATGGAGAAAATGACAGAGCCCCACATAGGAGCACCGGACTGAGCTCCCAAGGTCCTGATGAGGAGCAAAAGGAGGGAGATCATGAGCAAGGAAGTCAGGACCATGAGGGGTGCGTTCACCCATTGAGACGGTGGGACAGATCTAACGGGAGACCACCAAGTCCAGTTGGAATGGGACTGATGGAACAGGGGACCAAACCGGACTCTCTGAATGTGGCTGACGGTGGAGGCTGACTGAGAAACCAAGGACAACGGCGATAAGCTTGAACTCTACAGCATGGACGGGCTCACTGTGAGCCTTATCAGTTTGGCTGCTCACCTTCCTGGACTTAGGGAGAGTTGGGAGGACCTTGGACTTAACATAGTGAAGGGAACCCTGATGGCTCTTTGGCTTGGAGAGGGGCGGAGTGGGGGTATGGATGGAAGGGAGGGGAGGGAAGGGGGAGGAGGAGGGGAGGAGATGGAAATATTTAATAAAAAAATGAGGAAAAAAATTCTGATGAGCTAGGAGGGACTCGATAGGGAAAATGCCTCTGTGCAAACCTAAGGATCTGAGTTCAGATTTCCAGCACCCACCAAAAGCCAGGTGATGATGCGCATCTGTAACCTCAGCACAGCAGGGGGTGGCAGGGACATGCAGACCCCTGGAGCTCATTGGCTAACCAGTCTAGACAGTGAGTGAAGTTCAGCTCCAGTAAGACCCCGGTTCAAAAAATAAGGTGGACAGTTTAGAAGAAGACACCCAACACTGTCCTCGGGCGATGACATGCACATACCCACATGAATATATATGTATATACCACACGCATGCAAACAGGATTTCTCTGTGTATCCCTGGCTATTCTGGAACTCACTCTGTAGACCAGGTTGGCCTTGAACTCAAGAGATTTGTCTGCCTCTGCCTCCTGACTGATGGGATTAAAGTCGTGTGCCACCAAGGCCCGACCCCTACAAATACTTTTAATCCAACGTTGGTTGAGTCCAGGGATATAGACCCCACAGATCTGGTCCAGACACTGTTCTGGATATATCATTAGCTCACCGAGTCATTCCGGGAACCCAAGGACATCCTATGGCCATCATCAACCTTACTGACAAATAGGGAAACCTAGGCACAGAGATCATAGGACTTGTCTGTGTTCACTCAGCTGGGATTCAAACTGTAACTCTGGAATCCTGGCTCTTGGCCATTATGCTGACTGTCTCTTAACTATGTTCTTTCTTTAAGATTTTTCTAATTGGTCCTGAACAGGACATTTCTTTTATTGCTTATGTCTCAAAAGTGGAGGGTGAATATCTGCATAATCAAATAGAACATGCACAACCCTTGCAGAAGGGAACGCAGAGGAAATTAACAAACTGGCCTGCGGGCTCATCTGAAATACGATGTGGAGAGACGGATAGAGAGACAAAAACCCAGACGGAAGAGAGCTAAAGTAGCTGTAGGAGTCGCTGAATGCAGCCGATGCTAGCAGCTCTCAAGGGCATCTGGCAATTTTCCTAACAGTAAGAAGGGGGATATCAATCTGCTGAGAAGCATGATAAAGCAAGACGTGAACACTTGATTCCTGACACGGCATGCTGAAAGAATCTGGAGAAGATCAAAACCTTGGCCGGACATCTGATGCTGTGATTCTGAATGAAGAGAGCTTGTCTTGTCTCAGGGGAATGTTTTAACTTGCCTGACATGACCTTATGGGCTTGTCTGGGGGTGGACAGGACCTTAGCATCTGCATTTTTATAAAATTCCTCAAATGAATTCTGGCAGGAGTCCTCAGAAAGCAGACTGGTACAGAATCAGACAGCTGGTGCTTAGAAGAGTTCTCCTGATGTCCTGGTGGTGTGTGTGTGTGTGTGTGTGTGTGTGTGTGTGTGTAGGCAGATGTACTCCCACTGATACATGGAGATCAGAAGATGGCCTGAGGTGTCGATTCTGTTGGAACCAGGAACGGGCTGAATGGTTCACGTGCTTCTAAAGCACCGGTCTCTGTCTCCCACGTATCTCCACGGAGCTCTGTAATTACACATGTTCACTACCCCGTCCAGCTTGATATGAACGTCAGGCCCTAACACCTCTGTGGCAAGTGCTTGATCCATTGCACCACCTCCCCAGCCCTATCCCAGCGAAACACTTACCTAGAGACAAGAAATCAAACTCACAAGCACAGAAGTCAACCTGAAAGCCCTAGAATTATTAGGATCTAGGTGAAGCTTGTGTTCTTGGTTTCGGGTGGGTCCACAGAGTTCTACAAGGAAGATGCTGTGCCCTCTTTAGACGGACCAGAGGATGAGAGCATGGAAAGGCCTCTCCTCAAGGAAGAGCAACCTCACTACATTCCCCTTTACCAATAATGTGAGATAAGACCACATGGGAAAAAGGATTTACACCTTTGGAAACAACTTTGGATCATATCAAAATGAGTGCAGATGGTGTCGTAATTAGTTTTCACTGTCAACTAACCGGATTTGGAACCGCCTAGGTGAAACACTTCTGGGTGTGTCTGTGAAGGTGTTTTCCAGAGAGGTTTAGCTGAGGTTGAAGGCCCGCTATAGATGGCTGGCGCCGTTCCACAAACTGGAACCTTGAGCTGAATAATAAGGCAAGAAAGGAGGAAGTCAGCTGAGTATTCATCTCTCTCTACTTGCTCACACAAGGCAGCCAGCGGCCTCCCATTCCTGTAAGCTGTGCCTTCCTCGCCTCATAGAGTGGGCCCTCAAACCATCAGACAGAACAAACCCTTCCACCTTAAGCAGCTTTTGTCTGGTATGCCATCACTGTGGTTAGAAAAAACAGCTAATGCAGAGAGTTTGATGATGATGGTGAGGATGATTTTGCCAATTATTATGACATCAACACTCCCCACTCGAGTCAAGAATAATTCCTTTGGTCTAACAATGGAAACCCCTTCTTCCCACCATTCCCTCGCCTGAACCTCAGGGAAAAGGAAACTGAGAAGACTTTACAAGGTGCGTATCGTACATCCTCACTGTACACAATGAAGCCGTGTAGAAAGAAAAGCAGGATGGCGATAGACGTATTATGATCGCAGTTCTACCTGAACTGCACAGAGCTGTGGGAGTCAGAGCAGAAATGATCAAATGGTTAGGGATGCATTTAGGGAGTGGAGTTCTGGGCACTTTATTACATAATCAAAAATAACTAGTGAAGTAGCTAATCAACAAATGCACATGGCCATGCTGGACCGGACTGGAAGAGCATCAGGATACAAGGATTGTGACAAACACCATTTGAAAATGATCAAAATTATTTTAAAAGGTATATATAGAGAAAAAAATCACCCAAAAATAACCCCACCAGTCAGAGCTAACTTCCATGGGTAAACACATTTTCCTTCTCAGGTCTTTTTGTAATTTATTTTTATATAGCTGAGCTCATACTGAGTCTTTGATTATTTTATATCCTCCTTTGTTTCTCATAGGGTTTATTTATATATTTTTAATGTTTTATGCTCACAGCAAAATTGATTCTGACTTAACATTATGACATAGGCGTATTTTTATTTCATAAAAAGTTTCATGATTGTAATTTCTACAATCAGCATAATATTTCCTTATATGGATGTGACATGGTTTACTTAGCCGCCCTGGAACTGGACAGTGAGGTTATTTCCAGTTTGGGGAGTGGTAATAGTGAAGCAAGGAAGAGCACTTCAGTGCATAGCTGCCCCGCGACCACCCACACTCACACAGCAGAGCACATGTTAGCGCTGCTTCTTGAGACTGGAGGATTAGAAATATTGACTGGACAAGTACAGTTTACAGCTTATTTTCCAAACCACAAATTTGTAGAAGCTTCATGAAATTCATACCCTTTCTGAGAACTGAGAGGTTCTGTACAATCCCCCTGCTAACTGTAGTGGCGAGAACACTTGCTCCCTGTTCCTACCCACTGACACATTGTATCAGTGAGTTTTCCGGTATTGTAACAACATACTCAAAGCTGTGGCTTATTTTTTTTTTTTTAAGAGAGGTCTACTTAGCTAACATTTTAGAATCCAGAAGCCCAGCACTGGGTGACTACACTGACTCCCTCTGGCGAGAGCTCTTTGACTGGGCCACATCACGATAAAGAACACCACGGTGGGAGTTCGTGCAACAGATAGAGACCAGTAGCGGGAGAGGAAGCCAGAACAATGCTTGAATCTTGGAAGAACGATGCAATCCTCTAGGAAGGCACAACCTCACTGGGTCTTACCTCCTAATAGTCCCACCTTGTCTCAGCACTGACACTGGAGGTCAGGCTTCCATCATATGGGGTCACAGTTAAGACATATCCAGATCCCAGCAGCTCTCCCCTCCTAACCTCTATGACAAGACCACCATGGCAAGCGGTGGGATGGTTGGTCAACAAGCTCTGTCCAGATGGGTCCACAATACTCACAAGGTCTGCCAAAGGAGAAGGGGGCCTGAGGAGACCCACAGAGACAGCTGTTCGAGAACTCCAACTGAGTAGCTGGTTTTAAAGATGAAGGAAAGAGCCAGGAGTCAAGGAATTTGGAAAAACTTCAAAAGCCTTAAAAAAAAAAAAACAACAACAAAAAAAAAAACTTAAGAAAGTGGATTCTCCCCAACCCCAAGAGCGTCCGGAAAAGCACCTGTGTAACCGCGTGAAACCTCTGCTGGACTTCTCACCACAAAACTGGAAGACATTAGTTTGTGCTGTAGCAGCATTGGAGATTTATATTTCATTTCATTCCAATAGTATTTATTGTCATTTTAATGTATTTCTGATTGGGGATGGAGTGCATCTATTGGTTGTTTACTCAGAAAGTACCTTGTCCTAAGAAATGCTTCTTCTAAGCATGTGGACAAAAGAGAGCTGGATAAGGAGTCAAACTGAGCCCTACGAAGCATTTCTTTATCAGAAGATTCTGCAACTAGAGGGAGAAAAACGCCTCCAATTCTGTGGCTCTGTTGGTGCCTAAGGAAGAGGTGAGTCACAGTGCTGCTCTCTGAACCAAGCCTGTCCGAGAACTGGGTGGGATGAGCAGAGGAAAACAAGGATGGAGGTGGGGACACTCTGCTCTTCTGGCTGTGACCCTTTTACTGAACAAAAGATGCCAAAAGCAATTCAGTTTTGTTTCCGTTGCTTACCACTAAGGCTTTTTTGCTTTTGTTTTTTGTTTTGTTTGTTTGGCTGTCTGTTTTTTGTTGTTTTGACAGTCTCTGATAGCCTAGACTGGCCTTGAACTCCACGTGTAGCTGAAGATGACCTTACACTTTTGATCCTCCTACTTCTGCCCTCCAAGTGCTGAGATTACAGGTGTGTGTGCCATCATGCCCAGTTTATACAAACCCAAGGTTTCACGGGTCACGGGTGCTGAATAAGCACTCGTCCTGCTGGGCCACATCTGCAGTTCCCACTAATACAGTGATTTTAAAAGGAAAATTGATGATGATGATGATGATGATGATGATGATGATAATGGTGGTGGTCGTGGTGGTGGTGTGTGTGTGTGTGTGTGTGTGTGTGTGTGTGTGTGTGTGCGCGTGCACACGAGTGCCTGTTGCGGTCAGAGGGGTCCAATCCTCTAGAACTGGATTTAGAAGCAGCTGTCACCCAGCCATCGTGGGTGCTGGGAACTGGACTTGGGTCCACTGTAAGAGCAGCAAGAGCTCCTAGCCACTGAGTCACTTCTACGTGCTCCCTTCCCTCACACTAATAGAATCTTAATACAGAAACAGGAACTTGAGCTGGGGTATGAAAATGGACAAACTTCACAGAACCGAATCATGATAGGGAGAAGGGGCTGGCGATGGCCACTCCCAGATCCTAAACTATGTGCTTAGGAAATTTGATATGAAAATAAGAGAGGGACAGAGAGAGGGAGAGAGATTATCTCCAAAGAAGCATGATTAAGTTATCCTCTGGACAGATACAGTATTAAAAGGGGTCTTCTTGTTAGCAGTCAACAGCCATAAATGGCTAAGTCATGTCCTTTGTGTATAAACATATCTTCTATTAAATAGCAAAAGTCGAGGGCTGGAGAGATGGCTCAGAGGTTAAGAGCACTGGCTGTTCTTCCAGAGGTCCTGAGTTCAATCCCCAGCAACCACATGGTGGTTCACAACCATCTATAATGGGATCTGGTGCCCTCTTCTAGCAGAACACTGTATACTTAATAAATAAAATCTTTTTTTAAAAAAAGGGCAACATCAAAAAAATTTAAAAAAAAAATAGCAAAAGTCGAATTCTCACCAGACATTGAAGATCTGCACCCACAAAGACGCCACAGAATTCTGGAACTTAGAATAATGATACCTGGTAAAGAGCGCAACCAGCCAAGCAAATAATGTTACCCCTCCCTTTCCGTCAGAGAATTAGCATCCTGTTCTCACCCCACCCCAGAGGAGCAAAAGTCCCAGTTGTGGAGACAACCGTGCCTTTCCTTGACACTGTTTCCTGCTAATCCCCTGAGGCTGACTGTCACTGGCATGTGCTGATACAGCTCTCAGGTCATCTGTTCTAGAGTTGGTTATGGGCCAGTAGATCACTCCATGACCGTCACCAAATCAAACTCACGGTTACATGAAAGATTTAGGATTTTGTTCTTCAAAAATTCCCAAGCCTGCCAAACTGAAGTGTGTGGTGCTCAGCCATTGAGGTTGTTATTTCCTAAACTTTCCCAGATAATCATTAAAACTGCAGATGCCAGGGCACCTCCCTGGAAGAGTCCATGGATCTGAAGTGTGACCAGAAATCTGTATTTTTATCACACTTCCCAAGAGATTTCTATTATCAAGCAAGTTCTGGAAATTCTTCCCTGAGACAATTTAAAGATACCCAAATCAACAGGCAGTAGTTTGGTTTTTGAGGTAGTGCAGCCATGCGCACGAGGATCTTCACTGTCAACTCAAAAGAGGTCTTCCAGATATGGGCAAAGGAAATTCTCTCCCTAAGAGACACCTGGAGAGCCTTTGTCCTTACTTACTCCTTGTCCGGGACACTGGAATGAGGACTTACTCCTTGTCCGGGACACTGGAATGCTCACAGACTATGGCCTTGACCTCACCATCCCTATCCAGCTGGGTGTGTTTAAAGGTTGGACCAGAAGCCACTGGCAGTGGCTTCCTTCCCACAAACTGTAAAGGCTGGCATGTGTGACACCTGCCCTGTTTCTCGCCAGCATTGTACACCAGGCGTGTTAGAGCCAGTTGTTAGTTGTAATAAAGAAGCTACACGAAGACTTGACCCAGAGGCTCAGGCATAGCCAGGAATCCTGGACTTGAAGTTGTTACCAAATTCCTCTCTATGCTCAAGCTTCAAGCAGCACTTCCATACCCACCCAACTCACTCTTTTCTTCCATTGCCTAATTTCATTCACTCAGTCAGCAGTCTTCCCCCAGCACAAATATAACCAGGAGGTGTTTCGATGACACTGAGGCTCAAAGAGATGAAGAAAACGGCCAAGAGATAGACACAATGCTGCACACCTGTAATCCCAGTATCCAAGAGGCTAAGATGGGCAGGACAATATCAAGTTCAAGGTCAGGGGCAGAGAGAGGTACTTAGTGAATTTAAGATCAGCCTGACCTAAACAGTGAGACTCTGTCAAACACACACACACACACACACACACACACACACACACACCACACAACAAACTGCATCTATTTAGTCAGACATTAAATAGCCAAAATTTGAGCACTAGGGTGTTGGAGCTGCAACCATCACTTCAAGCTGCTTCCCTGATGAAAGAGAAAAGAATCACACTGCCACATTTCTCTTCAAAAGAAACAAACATCTCCATGGAAAAGAAACAGGAAGACATGAAACTTGCCAACAAAAGCAGCAAGAGAGCTCCCTCCAGATGAAAGGAAAGTTGTAGAGCAACTTGAAAATGGTTACAAAACAACCCAGAGCAAAGCAAAGGAATTAGGAGAATAGGAGAACAGAAAGAGAAACATAAAGCCCTAGAAGTGAGAGCTGCAGGGTCTGAACAGATGGGAAAGCTAAGGACAGGACACAGTTGAACAAACAATTAGAGCTTTGGAAAATGCAACTGAGGGATTTTCCCAGAACCTAACACAAAAGGTTAAAAATAATTATAAAACTCTAATTACATGAGCCACATACAGATTCCATTCTCCTAAACCCTGTCCCCAGAGCCTTTGTATTAATTTGGCAAAAAAAAGTCACCCTTGACTGACTCACAGTGAACAATCTCCACAGCTCACTCTCAGGCAACAGCTGATTGACTGAGGTCAATCCCTGAGATTTCTGACCTGGAGTTCATAAATAGGTCTTGGTAGCTGTGCTGGCTAGTTTTATATCAACTTGACAAAAGCTAAAGTTCTTTTAGAAGGAGAATCTCAATTAAGAAAATGCCCCCACCATACTGGCCTGTGGGAAAGCCTGTGGTACATTTTCTTGAACGATGATTGTGAGAGGGCCTAGCTCTCTGTGGGTGATGCCACTCCTGGGCTAGTGGTCCTGATGCTGTAAGAAAGCAAGTTGAGCAAGCCATGGGGAGCAAGCCAGTAAGCAGCGCTCTTCCATGGCTTGTGCTCCAGTTCCTGCCTCTGGGTTCCTTCCCTGACTTTCTTTGATGATGGATTGTGATGTAGAACCAGAAACTGAAATGAACCCTTTTCTCCCCAAGTTTCTCTGGGTCGTGATGTCTTATCACAGCAGTTAGAAACCCTGACTAAGACACTAACTCTCTGGTGAGTGAGTCATGAGCTATCCAACCCCCATTTCCTACCATATGACAATGTCACTGAATAGAATGACTTCTAGAGAAAAGGAGATGAAAGTGTAGTCATCCCACGAGGCTCTCTTTCTCCACATCTCTTCTTCCAGGCTGTATGTGACTCACTTCCAACCCCCTCTTTAAAATTATAACAATTCTGAATTCTATTATTTTTCTTCCAATAGAATGAATAAAATACTAAAACTGACATTTTCTTTAACTATTTGCAGGTTTTCTTTGGAGAAAATTTTTTGGCTATTTATTCATTGGGTTTTATGTGGGGTTTGCTTTGAATGTGTGATATTTCTAGACCCAGTTTCTAGCCCCCTTATCCTAATTCTCTTCCCCCACTTTAACAACTAAATGCTTCCCCATCTTAACATACAGTTAAGCAAGGGACTTCAATATCACCAGCTCTGCCTTCTCAAGACAATCTCTTACTCTAAAGTGGCCACCTAACCCCATCACTGCCTGCCAGCTAGATCTCAAAACCATTCACTGGGTTTAACAGAGAAGAAATTCTCCCCGGCCCTTACAGGACAGCAGGCCACCCACCCTCATTAGCTGTAGAGTATAAATTGGAACAAATTCTCTGGAGGAGAATTTTGAAATACATTTCAATAATATCAAAAAATATTCTGCTTCAGGGGCAACAATTATACTCCATGGATAAAGGAGAGGAAGAATCAAGGATAAGGTCAACTGCTTCTTTAAACACCGATGTGAAATGGGGCTTGGTGATGCATTCTTGGAATCTCAGCACGTGGGAGGCTGGAGCAAGAGGATGCAGAGCTTCAGGCCAGCCTAGCTATACAGTGAAACCCTGACTCAAAGAGATAAGCAGATAGGTAGAGATAGATAGATAGATGGATGGATAGACAGATCAGACAGACAGACAGACAGACAGACAGATGGGCCTAGAGATGGAGCACCACGAGGTCAAGCACTTTCAGGTCACAGCAAAAGTCTGATTCTTTCTGTACACTGAAGATCTGCACCTGTGAAGACAGTATAAAACCTGGAACAGTGATATCTGGGAAGGACACAGCCAGCCAAGCATCCCATAATGTTGTTTCTTCCTTTTTTGTCAAAGAATTCTCTCCCTCTCTCTCTCCTTCCTTACCAGAACTCCCACCACCACCACCCACCCAACCAAAAATACAAAAATGTCTGCAATAATAATACTCTTTAAAATAATATTTAGAGCTGAAGAAACAACTCAACAGGTAAGAAATTCCTTGCTGTATAGATATGAGGACCTGACTTTAAATCCCCAAACCCATGTAAAAGTGAGGCATGGTGGTAAATACCCTATAACCCCAGAACAAGCAGGTAGAGACAGGAGAAACTTGGGGTTCCCTGGCCAGCCAGACTAGCCAAAATAATGAGCCTCAGTTTCCTTGAGAGACTCTGTCTCAAATAACAACAACAACAACAACAATAATAATATGGAGAAGCAATTATGGAAGATACCCTCTGCCTCCTAAATGGTCTGTCTGCATAGATGAGCCCACAAGCATAGCCCACATGCAAACACAAAGAGAAAAGAAAATGATTAATAAGATGGAGAATTAAGGTAATATTAAAGAAGAAAAGGCATAAGATACACAATAAGATACACAATATCTAAGTTCATTAAAAGCATGTGTAAAGTATGCTGAGTATGTAAAATTAGATATACTCATTCCCCTGCCTTCATTCTCAAAGCAGTCAGGGCTCTCCCCTTCTGAGAACCAGGTGGGTGTGGTTAGGAAGTGGCGGCTTGTCAGTCATTTGGGAACTTCTCTCTACTTAGTACGGAGTTCTACGGGTGTGCCGTCAGACTCTCCCTAACTACATCGAAGCCCCCAACATCAACAACTTAAGAGGAAAGACTTTCACAGCTTATGGTTTCATAGTCTTCAGTCCAGGGTCTTTGGTCCTGTTGGTTCTGAGCTTGTGGTGAGACCCACGGGTGTAGTGGTGCAGTAGGCTACAACCACGGCAAACAGAGAGCAGAGCCGCAGGAACGGAGTAGGGACTAGGTTAGCATGTCTCTATCTTTTTCCAGAAGCCACTTCTCCCCATTAGATCCCTCCTCCTAAAGTGCGTGGAACCTCCCAAAATACAACAGAGCCAGCAGTCACCAGAGGAGCCTCTGGAAGCCTCTCGCTTTCCAGCCTCTGGTGAAATCTCAGTTTCTTTGTATTGTTCTTTCAACGAAACTACAGACTCATACCTATACTCCAAAGGCTGTTTTCTCTTCCACAATGATATCACCTCCACACTTATACAGTTTAATATTTATCACCATATAGATCACATAGTGGAGGATCTCACTATATTTCCAATCTACACAGAAAATAAGTAAACACTAACTAGTAATAGCCTTTAGTATGAATTTGTTAATTGGAATATTGCCCATCTTTTTGTAGTTTTGAAAATGGAATTGCCAGCAGTTAGCATTTTGGCATGTGGATCATGAGGATCACTCTAACTTATTTAATACTTAACTTAATCTTGTTCTTCACCATTTAGACAATTTGCCTATGTTTTGTGCAATGCTGCAGTGAACATGTTGGTATCCAGGTCTCTTGCCAGCTGGACCTTGCACGATTCTATAGACATGGACCAAAAAGGGTCCTGCTTTCCCTTCTGATAGAGGGGAGACAGTTCCAGAAACAGCTACAGTATGAGTCATAATGTAAGTGTCCAGAGGGGCTGAGAGATGCATTTCAACCCAGGAAGGGAGCAGGCTTCCTGGAGGAGGAGGCATGTCAGTATCTGCCAGTATCAAGCAGAGCTGGGGAGAGGGAGTTTATCTGCTTGGCAACCACAGAAAGCTACACGGGAGTGAGCTACTCCCATGGCTCCTGACAGCTATGAAAACAGGGCTTTGCATAGAGTCAGAGAGTCTGGGTTTCCAATCTCTGACTGACTGGCTTAGGAACAAGGCAGCTCCCCCATCAGGAGGGCAAGAACTTCTAATCCCTGCCCTCTTCCTCATCCTCCCCCCCGCCCCAGGAAAAGGGCAGAGGGGCTATTCCCCCAACTGTCCTGGCCAGGACAGCAAGGCACACACCCACAGGCTCCCAACTCTTGAGGCTTTCAATGGCTGCTGCCAAACTCTGCTGCTCCTGGAGTCAAAGGAATGTTGAGCAATCTTTGGAATTTTCTCTGCAGAGAAACAAGTACTTTTGAATTCCAAATTCCATTCAGGCCTCCTGAGCCGGCACATTGTCTGCAGGAGTCTGCAAAGTCCCAGTCTTCCTTAGCGAGAGCGTGGAGAGTACTGGGGGACTTTTCCCTGTTTATATTCTTCTCCCGCTGGCAGGGCTGTGAGACACCATTGCGATGAGGTCATGGGGCCCTGCCCCTCTGCATCTACGGGTGGCTGAGCTGCCAGAATCTTGCTGTCCGGTCCCAAAGGCTCAGTGTATTCAAGGATATGCTGGGGGATGGGCAGGGTCAGGAGGGCTGAAAAGCGGTCCTCAAACCGCTGGAGCCCCAGCCTAGGCTGCACTCTCAGAACATACCCTCCCCATACCTGACCCTTACTTGTGGCCCTGAGTGGCCTAAGGACTTCAGGTCACACTGTCCGGTTTCCTGGGTACTGCATGTGGGGATTCGACTTGGCATCTGGGAAGTTTTAGAATCAATGCCTTGCAAGTAGTTCTCAGTTCAAATGCACCTCCTCAGAGAAGCCCATTCTGATGCCCCTCCACTAAGACAAGTTCTCCTGGTGCATACCCTTGACCTCCCTCTAAGCATTTCTTTGTTATTAACAACTGTCTGTGAACTTGCCTGATGTGTTTTCCTCTTTGAGTCTTACATTCAGACAGTGTTAGCTTCCGTGGTTCCTACCCACTTACAGCCAGGTAAGCAGACGATCAATGGAGAGACGGCTCAGTAGTTAAGAGCCTTTGCTGCCCTTCCAAAGGACCCCAAATCATTCTAAGAATCTCTGTTAGGTGGTTCACAAATGCCTGTAACCCCAGTTCCAGAGGATCTGACACTTTCCTCTAGAGTGCTCATGCACATGCGTGTGCACACACACAGCAAACACACAGATATATACACATAAGTAAATGCAAATCTTAAAAAACATCATAGTGCTGTCTGGTATATAAAGTGTAGGCTTCCCATCCACTCTGGTCATATTGCAAGTCCCTAGCAAAAGTGACCTAACTCAAGGAAAGTGGGCTTTGCACTCACTGGTCCTATTAACTGCCCCTTTGTTATGCTGGCTCTGGATGAGCCCTGATCCCAACTGTACAGCCTTCCATTTATCCTAGGTTTGAGCAACCCCTGAATGTTTCAAAGCCCACTACACCCATTCTTCTGTTCATACCTCAAGGCTAAAAGAAGTGTTTCCACAGAAGAAACTCCTGTCCCAAAGGCGTGGGCCCAGGGTGCATGGTTTCGAGTAACTGGGCAGGAGGAGAAGGTGGGAGATGGATACCAGCTGGAAGGTGGAGTCTTGGGGAAAAGGGGGGGCAGTAGGGCAGCACAGAGAGCCTGGCCAGGCCTCTGATACAAGGACACAACCTCTTTAGAAGGCACTGGAAATGAGGCAGAGTATGTATGCTCTGAGGACTGGATCAGAAACCTGCATTTCATAAATCAGATGGCTTTAAGCTTGTATTGTCTAGGCTACTTTTCCTTTTTTTTTTTTTTTACCCCCTTCAGGGAAGCGGCGGAGGGTGAGGGGAGTCGGAATAGTGCAACTGGCCTCAACCGTGCAAAGGGGACCTAGGAAATGGGTTTGTAACTAAGTGTGTATCTGGCCTCCAGGTGGGAAGACCTTAAAGAGGAAGACACTGAGGGACAGAAGAGCCATTGTTCATTGCCTCCGAACCCTGCCAAGTACCTGTTGAGATCACAACTTTCTGTAGAAAACCTGGGGCTTTTGCCATTGGGAGAAGTAGATTACCTAAGCCACTTCCCAGACTTCTTGTGAGATTGCTACATTCACACAGAGATCTAGGAGATGCATCAGACAACAATACAGAGATTAAATCAGGAAGCCCCGAATGTGCTAAGTACTGTGAGAAAAATCAGGGATGGGGGTTTCTCGGTTGAGGCAGACAGTAGTAGTGACAGCAGTGGCAAAGGCCCAATGTGTAGGGAAGAGGAAACTGAATCAAATTGACATTGGGAACGTATACCCCATACCAAGGAGACCTGTCTTAAGTATTGAGAAAATGGCAGCAAAGTGTTTGGTTGAAAGTGTCACCCCAGCCCCTGGCATCTGTATACCCAAAGAGTCTGAATGTTCGGGTGGAAGTTCCGCCCCAAGTCCCCTCCCCTGGGAGTTGGCTCAGTCCAGACCCCACCCCAAGAAAGCCCGCCAAACGATGACCCCTCCCCAGAGATGCTCAAGACCACTCCCACGGGGTATTTAAATTATACCCCAGAGAACAAACGTGGTTTTTCGGTCTTCCATCCCCATCTCCTCTTTGGGGGGCTGGAAGGCCACCCGTGAACGTTGGTACCCATTAAACCTGGGCTTTTTCTAATTCAGTTTGATTTGGTCTGATTTGGATTATTGTGTCAGCAGAGAGGCTTACTGGGGTGCGGAAAATTTTTACAAAGGTGGGATGGCGGGGTTGGGAGACGTCCTGAAGATGAGTAGTGGGCATGCAGGCTGTCTTCCCAAATGCTGAATAGACTTTCCAGAAGGAAGTCCAGAGCCCCAGAGGGTTGCATCCCCCTGGCTTCTATATTGAGAAAGAACCAACAGACAATGGGAAATACGGAAAGCTTCTATGACAGCTTCGGTAAGGGATCACAGGTTAGGTCTGCCTGGGAGGAGGAACAGCAAGCACTGAGAAGAGGGGGGTTCTGGATAGAGGAAAATAAGCAGGATTTGTTGTTGGTTTTTAAGACACGGTTTCTCTGTGTAACCCTGGCTGTCCAGGAACTAGCACTGTAGAGCAGGGTGGCTTTGAACTCGGAGATCCGCCTGCCTCTGCCAGTGTTGGAATTAAAGGCATGCACCACCACACCTGGAAGGCAAGATTTGCTGATGGCTTTGATGTGGGATGTGAGACAAAGAGGACTCCATGGCTTTGGGTCTTACTGCTAGAAGGATGGAGTTGACTTAGATCATGAGTGTCATTAGTTACTGACCACCAACCTTAGGGCAATTCCCCGGCCAACACCTCTGCCCAGTTATCTCATTCAATCCTCATAACCCCAAGAGACAGGAACTGGACCCCTCGATCCAGGGAGGACACTAATCTGAACTATGGCCGCTAGCATATGAGTGTGGCGCTCAGAAGCCCTGGGTGGGTTTGACCCACAAAGCAGATGTACACTTCTGACTTCAAGGGTCTAGACGCTGGTTCCTTTGTCTCACATGACTATGCCTGGATTCTGCCCCAACACTGCACACCCGGTCCTCCCCTACAATCAATCTCTCTCAAGCTACAAAGTTTTCCCAAGGCCCCACGTCTCCCTGTGTGTGTGCTGGGACTTCTCTCAGCTTATTCTTGGACTTTTTAGAAAAAGGAATAGCAGAGTAATCAGGTCCAAAATATTTGGAGACTACCTCAAAGGCCCTGGGCAGATGGATGAGCCATGACTCAGGGATGACAGGTGGGAGATAATGCAGGGAGGCGCAGCAGCTGTCCAGTTTTTACTGGCCTTTCTATGAGCACAGCCGGCTCTGAGACAGGTCTCTCCAAAGGCAGCAAGCTGGAGCTGCTGCTGCCCAGTCCTCAGGATTGCTTTCCCTTTGACGTCACCAAGTCCTACTTGCAGGCAAAGCACACAACTTGGAAACTGATCTAATTTAGGGTAGGGGTACAATGCTTGTTGTGGCGTGTATGTGTGTGTGTGTATGTGTGTGTGTGTAAGGCATACAGGAAAATGGGAAACGTAGACATCCATTCTGTGACTTCAGAAACTGAGTACTGTCACTCCAACCCAAAGATGTCCTGCACATCTTTGAAGAGTGGAAAAAAAAGACTGTGACCTGTGGAAGCAGATCTCTGCCCAGCCAGAGTCTGTCCCTGGGCTCCATGTTTAGCAGCAGGCTGCTAAGAATTGATGTAGCAATGAGCCCACATTAGTGACCTGTGCCTAGCCGAATGTGCGGCAGAGTTGGGGATATAGTCCCGTTCCCTGCCTAAGTCCAGGGCTTTAAGCATTTATGAGCACTACTCTGTGCTAGGTGCTCTCAACCACTACCTGCTTCGATTTACCTAACGGTCAGGTCCAGATGAAGCTGAGGTTCAGAGAGGTGGGACCTGTCTGGACTTCCCAGTGCTAACAGGCCCCAGATTTGTGATGTAGGTGGAGCTGTGGAGCCTGCCAGAGCAGGTGTCTGGGGGTTTGACAGGCACATACTCTCCCTGCCTGACATACTGGTAAGTATCCCCAAGGCTGCAGTGCACCCCCTCTATACTCTCTCTTAAGTCATGTTGCCTTCTCTACCTGTCTGAGTGCTGTGTTTGCTCAGACTGCAAGGATGGGGAGCCAGTGCGGAGATGAGGGGATGTGGGCACGTATCGAGTGCCGTGGAGGCAGGAGATGGAGCTGTGACAGGGAGGGGCTGTGGTACAGACAGCCTCTGTTGGTCTGGAAGACACAGGAACAGTGTCCCACGAAAACACTGCTGTTTGCAAACCAACACCACAAGCTGGGGAAACAGCACATCTTTGTCTGTTCTGGCTGCTGCTCATGTGGCTTCTTTGCCTCCACCCCATCCCCCCTATCCTAGCTAGGGTCCTTTTCTTCTTTGTCATTGTAGCCTTAGAACCAAATAAAAGGGTGGCTGGGAGAGCTGAAGCCCCAGCTTATGGCACTGGTATCCAGTCCATGGCTTCTCAGGTCTGACTCTCCAAGCCAAAGGTCATGGGAAGAAGATATGCTTCAGACGTCAGGGACCTTCCTCAGCCTACTGGCCTGGGCCTCTGCTGCTAGGCCAGCAAACGCTCAGAGCTCTCCAGCAACAAAGTCACACCTCCGTGTCATGTCTGCCCAGAATCCCGGTTCTCAGAAAACCTCTCTAATAGAGAACCTAAATCCAGAAAGATTAGATGACCTGACCAAAGTCACACAGCTGGTGACTAGCTAGTTTCCCATTTTCTCGGAAAAGACATCTTTCTAGTCTGTCTCTCAGTTTCTCTCTCTGTCTCTGTCTCTCTGTCTCTGTCTCTGTGTCTCTGTCTCTCTCTCTGTCTCTCTCTCTGTCTCTCTCTCTCTCTCTCTCTCTCTCTCTCTCTGTGTGTGTGTGTGTGTGTGTGTGTGTGTGTGTTTATGAAGGAGCGAGAGCGAGATACCGGGGGCTGAGGCTGAAGCTAGAACTTGTGCATACTAGGTAAGTGCTCTACCACCAAGCCGCATTCGCAGCCCTTTTCTTCCGTATGTGGGTCCCTCCCAGACCCCAGCCCACCCAGGCAAAGCCAGACAGGGCTGGGCTGAGCTTTCTCCACACATGTGGTGCTTATCACGCAAGCATTGCCTTGGAGGGTTTCGCAATAAGCCTTGTGTTTTGGTCACCCCAGTGGGATTGGAGCTACAAGGGAGCAGGGGGCCTCTCATGCTTTTCTCAAATGGCTGCCCAGGTCACCTCACCTATGCTCAAAGCTGAGGTTCACCAAGTGCCCTGCTCACTGCAGGAGGAAACGCATGAAGGACTTGAGGATGGCCCAGATGTTTTGTCTCTGAAGATGGAAAGGCAAGAAGACGTTTGTAGGACCCAGCTCCAGGAACAGGACTTATAAAACAGGGAGGTGGCCAAATCATTCACATTGGTCTTGGAACAGGCCCTGTTCATAGGGCCAATTGAAACACACAGAACTGAAGGCCAACCATGCTCCCCAGAGGCTCCGGAGCATGGCCCAGCCTAGAGCTGGCAGTGGAAGGGCCAGGCCAAAGAGGTAACGGGTGCCTCTGATTGGTGGATGGCTTTCAGAAAGGCGACTCTGGCTTTCCTGGGATGCCCTTCTAGAATTAATTTACCCCGCCTCCTCTCCATTCAGCCACTTAATCAGCCCAGCCTCCCCATTGTATCCAGCTTCCCATAAGCCCAGTGAGGTTTGAGGAGCCTGCTGTGGAGCAAGGGAGGCAGCCCCTAAAAACAAAAGTCAGGGTCTGCCTTCAAAATTCCGTAAAAAGGAGAGGGAAAAGAAGCACATACAGATCAGACTGTAGCTGAGGATGAGTGCATGGCAAGCGGCCGCTGATACAGCACAATGGCAGGGGAGGGGGACAGTCATTCACTGGGCTAAGCATCAGACTTTGAGTTTTTATTTCCTGTCTTCCCCGCACCATCCCCCACCCCACATGGAGTCCAGTGGAGACAGGGATCACAGCCAGCAGCGGCGACCAGGGAATAACCGCCTAGTAAATCAGGAGTCTGAAGCTTCTGCAGCATCGCAAGGACAGTCCTGGATTTATAGCTCTTACAGGGCACAGCACTTTCAGGGAATTCACTCTGCTCTGGGGACACTCACACTGCTGACATCAGCTCCAGGACACAACGACATTAGGCTGTAAGCGACTTGACAGGCTAATAATTCTCAGTGGCTGCTAGCACTCACGGTTTCAGGCAAGATGGCACACGGGCAGGAAAAGACAGTGTGAGCTGGCTACGTGAGACAGTGTCGTGCTGGAGGCACAGAAAGGATTCGGGCTGCTGCCCACTGACATTTTCCAAAGCAGATTCCTTGGTTCTCACTTCTGAACCTTCACATTTTCCTAACTACTGGAACTTCCCCACCTCCTCTCACCAGAAGCCCCACCCTTATTTTGAAACCAGATTCTAAAGAACCAGTTGCAGGTTTGACTAAGGCTAGTGGGCCCTGCCTGAAGATGTGCAGTGTGGGCGGTCCAACGGTCTGTCTGCACTAACAGCATAACTCTCTGGTCAATTCTTACGTTCAAAAATGCTCTTACACCCAGCAAACCCTTCTGAGTACCCGTATTGGACTCATCTCTGGGGTACATCATCAGGAGATGGGGTGCCGAGTGGTTAGTTCTATCGACTCCTTGCCCTCCCCACCACAGTGGACTGCCTCCCTACAGAGCCAAAATAAAACCTTCCTCTCTGAAGTTGCTCCCTTCAGGAATTTTATCACAGCCACAGGAAGAGTAACTAATCTCAGCCTGGAAACCCTCCTCCCCCACCCCCCCACCCCCGGGAAGAGTCTCAGAGAGAGCTTGCTGTCCCGTGGGCAGTCTGTGGGAGATTGTCTTCACTGCTTTAGTTGATGTGGAAGACACAGTGTGTTAGGGTTTCTATTGCTATGAGAAAAACACTATGCCCAAAAGTGAATGGGGGGAAGAAAGGGTTTATTTCCTCTTATAACTCTCAGATCACACTCCATCAGGCAGAAACCCGGAGACAGGAACTGAAGCAGAAGCCATAAATGTGTGCTGATTACTGGCTTGCTCCCCATAGCTTGTTCAGGCTGTTTTCTAAAAAACCCGGGCCACTTACCCAGGGGTGGCAACACTCATGGTGATCTGGGCCCTCCCATATTGATCCATGGGTCAGGAAAATGCCCCCTAGACTTGCCTATAGGTAATCTGATTGAGGCGTTTTCTCAACTGGAAAATATCAAACTAGTGGTTCTTCTAGTTTATGTCAAATAACAAGCAAACAAACAAAACCAAAAACAAACAACCAGGGCACACAGGGGTCCCTGAAAGTAGGGACCTCATTGCCTGATTTGGGGTCCTGGACTATGTGAGAGCAGAGAAAGCCAGTTGAGCACAAAGCATGCATGCACCCACCTCTCTCTGCTCTTAGATGTGGATATAATGTGACTAGCTGCTTGGAGCTCATGCCTTGACTTGCTCTGAACAATATACTGCAATCTGGAATCGTGCATTCTAAACTCCTCCCTTATACTGATTTTTGTCAGGGTGTTTTATCACAGCCGCAGAATGGAAGTCTCAGCCTCTGGCCTTGCAGCTCCACACCCACCGGGATGCACTGAGCCTCGCCGGACAGCCTCCAGCCGATGTTCCAGGAGCACAGGAGGAGGGGTTAAGTTTGTTGCTGCTGCTGTTGCTGATAGAAGCTGTAGTCATAATTTCTGAAAATGGAAACAAGGAACGTAGCTAATACATGGATCATCTCATATAGTTACTGCCCCACCCTCTGCCCTGTAACAAGAATAGTTTTAGTAATGCTCCTTAACAAATTCCTGACTACAGTATAAAGTTAAGAACAGGGAGCTTTTATGTACGGGAAAAGTACTCCAATTTCTTCAAGAATCCAGACTTCATAAGGATTGGGACAAGTGAAGAAAATAAAATAAAAGAGAGAATTTCAGAAAGAGGAAATGGCTTCAGTCAGACGTGGAAGGCTGAGAAAGTGAAAGTCAATGTAAGGACACATGGCATGACGCTTGTCACATGCCATCCTTGTGTCTTCCCACAGCGGACCTCGCACCTTTCCCACTCACTCAGATGCAGGCGCCTCAGTGCAGCCATTCCAAATCAATTAAAGCTGTGGGGAGGGGGTGATCTGCCCCTCTGTCCAGGCTGGAGAAGGATCAGAAAATGGGTCAGGCTGGAGCAAGTTTGTGCTTTGGAGAATGGGCCACAGGACCTATTTCCACCATTTTCACTTAGAGAGTATTAAGTCTAATGGGGAAAAGCCCTTGCCCGGGTCCATGGAGGCTAATGACAGGGGTGTTGGACCCAAGCCTCCTGTCCCTGAGGAATAGGTGTACAGTTTACAAATGGTCTGTATGATGTGGGACTGGCACACAGGGCTACATCTTCACAGGGTGACTTTTGAGCTCTGAGTTTACTCTGCACCCTAAGACTCTCTCATTCTTGCTTAAATTCCCTTGCCTCGTGGATTGGAAGCCTGTGGGGGTGGTGAGTGGGGATACTAGAGAGGGAGGCACACCTAAGTTCATAGGGACTTTGGAGCAGATATAACTGAGTTCTTTCTACTTTCTTCAGGATCTAAACCAAGGGAATAAACCAAATGACAGATCCTTTCTCCCCTAACATCCACGTACAGGAAGCCCTCATAAGTGTTTGAGGATGACCGTGTTATAATATAAAAAGTGATATTTATAAAACATAATTATGAAAGATTGGTATATCCCGAGTCCTGTCATTAGAAAATATCTCCTGGCAGAACATCTTTGAATAAGTATGGAGCTGTGTGGAATGGGTACCCTCTTAGCCTGAGAGTCAAGGGATAGACTACCTACAAATGACAAGCAAGAGCACTTGGAGGGGATCTTCTCCACGGCTGAATTGAGATGAAGAAAAGAAGGAGGTTTTACCAAAGATCTGAAAGGTCAAAGGTCAGGAGGGCCCTAGGGAGGGGGCAGGAACACAGACAGGGAACTAGACACAGCTGCAAGCACCCCTTGTCAGGCTTCTCAGGTTCCCGCTGGGGTGGACTTATTGCTTCTTTTGGTCTCTGTTTTCCTAAAAGAGAGGTTAATAAAGCGAAGTAGAGAACCAGGGAAGCTGGGACCTTTTGAAGACAGGCTCTGGGGCTCACAGGGGGGAGAAGTGAGGGGCAAACTCTGTACAGACGAGCAGATGGCAGCAAGAGGGTTCGGAGGGGCAGTGAGATGACTCAGTGGGTAAAGACACATGCTGCCAGCCAAGCCGACAACATGGGTTCAGTATCCAGAACCCATACGGTGGAAGGACACAGTGAACTCCTACAAGCGGGCCTCTGACCCTCTGCACACTGAATTAATATAATATTTTGAAAAGAGAGTACAAAGAATAATTCCATTTTCAAGAGCCATCTCAGGGTATGGGAACATCCCTTAGCTGACAAGGGACAGAATTGAGTATAGACACGCTGGACACTCCCACTGAATCTCTATGCTACCAAAATGGGAGCCTCACCCATTCCTTCCTCAGCTCACGGTTCTACGTTCTACAGACTAGACAGAGAAGCTGTGGCCTAGCCCACATGGAATGGAATTTCCCCAGAGGGGCTACAGACCGTCCCCCAAGTCAAAAACCAGTCTTGTAGATCATGGTGGGGGTGGGGCAGAAAAAGAGGACCTGATTACAGAGGGTCCACAGAGTGAGAAAAGAGGGGGTGAACCCAAGAAATGAGCTACTGTTCCTCTTTGGGCTACGGCTGACATCCTTTTTTCCAACCCCAGTAGTCACTTCTCAGAGCTCCCCCTTTCTGCGGCAGCTGACGGTTGCTCAACCTTTGCCCCCTGGTTTCCGGCCTTGATACCTACATGGTTCTCCTTCCACCTCCATGACACCAGTTCCTCTTCAGGTCTTGTTTATTCACTTCTCTTCCTACAGTAGACCGTGTGCCGTGCCTAACATTCTCTCTCTCTCTCTCTCTCTCTCTCTCTCTCTCTCTCTCTCTCTCCCCCTCTCTCCCCCCTCTCTCCCCTCCCCGCAGTTTTTTAAAATATTTATTTATTTATTTATTATGTATACAATATTCTGTCTGTGTGTATGCCTGCAGGCCAGAAGAGAGAACCAGATCTCATTACAGATGATTGTGAGCCACCATGTGGTTGCTGGGAATTGAACTCAGGACCTTTGGAAGAGCAGGCAATGCTCTTAACCACTGAGCCATCTCTCCAGCCCTCCCCTCCCCCAGTTTTTTGAGACAGAGTTTCTTTGTGTAGCCTTGGTTGTCCTGGAACCAGCTCTATAGACCAGGCTTTCCACAAACTCACAGAGAACTGCCTGGCTGTCTAACATGCTCTCATGGGCTCCTCCTTGGGCATCCCCATGTTCTCCAGAAGCACTCTCACTCCTCACAGACGTGGATCACTTGCTTATGGTGGTTTCCAACCTTAACTCCTTTGGCCCTGATCAATCCTTAATTCTAGGATACCCCCACCCCTTAAGATAGCCTGCCAAGTGGGCCTTCTAGACACCTTACTTAATCCCCCAATGTAACAAACTCTTCATGGAGGGAGAGAGAGCCATGCTGGGAGACGACACTACAGCAGCTGGCCCTGCAGACCAAGCTGCTCTAAGTGCTGGTTTCTTCTGGTTTCTCATGTCCACTCTTCAGCATCAGGCAGCCAGAGGCTATCAGGCCCTCTGTCTGACTGCTCTACCTCTCTCCTGTGGTTATGCATGATTCAAAGATCCAAGGCAAGAACAAACTGACAACTCTCATGGACCTGCAAGAGACTTGGAATGGTCGTAGAGAGAGGAATGGCAGCTCATACAGAGGAGAGAGGGGGAGAAAAGGCTGGGCTATGCCAGGCAATCAGGGACCCCATAAGAGTTTGGGATTTTGGAATGCAAACCAGTGAGAGTCATGAGAAAATACAAATTTAAAAAACAAACATTTAGCCATTATGTGATAATCACATAAGAAGCATCAGAAGGAATACTGGCAGGTAGAAGCTCTAGTGGTGGGACGGTTCCAAGGCTGGACCTTCTGAGGCCATCAGATGACCTGGAGGATTCTCACTGCAGCTCTTTGCCCTGGATGTTAGTCCTATGTAGGAGGGTGCAGGAGCAGAAGAGACCAGCGGAGTCAAGACCCACTCACTTGTATAACCCAGTGGGTGATGGAAAATGGTTTGTAGGAAGTTCACCTATGGCTCTAATTGTGTGGAGATACCAGTAAGGCCTCCAGACAAAGATCTCAAGTCACAGAGGGTTGCCAGGTCAAACAAGGATGCTCAGATAAATTTGAATTTTAGACAAACAACCAGCAGTGTTTAGTATAAATCAGTCTTTAAAAGTACATGGGGGGTATGCCTGTGTTCTTAAAACCACTCACTGCTAATTGGAAACTCAGATTTAGCCAGACATCCTAAGTGTTTGTCTTCCAAGACTGACAGCCCAACAGGTAACTGACTATGCAGCTCTGAAGCTCAGGAAAGAGGAGCACAGGGGACAAGGTCAGCACGGAGGGCATGTGACATATCAGACAAATGGGGGCAGCTGTCAGTTAATGTTTGGAAGACACACAATATCTGCCACAGTAAGCATCTCATTGACTCCAGTGTTTAGTGTTTGAGAGAGGAGGAAAACATCACAAAAGCTAAGGTAGAAGAAAGGAATGACTCACCATTGAAAAAAAAATCAGACATCCAGAACTAGAGTATTCCCCAGATGGAGAAGGTCATTAGTGGTACTGGAGACTACAGTTCACTTGTATTGTGCTGGAGAGGAAAACATCACAGCCAGCTGTAGGGCCAGTGGTGGGTGTTCGCCATGTCTTCCAAAGAAAGAGCAGGTGGTAACAGGGGGAAGAGGTTGGATAGAAGAATGGCTTGATTTGATATTAGAGCTGTAAACTGGTAAATGTTAGTGGGGAGAGGAAGTTGTTAGAAAGTAAGGGAAGGGGGGGGGAGGTCCCAAGAAAGAAGAGTTAGATATAGAAGGAAAATAATAAGGTCAGACAGGGCACGCAGTGTACTTGAAGCCAGGAGGCCAAATGCAGAGGAAGGGTCCAGCAGGTTGGTTTATGGGACAATTGGCGGCGTTTCTATCTATTCTTCTATTTATTATCTGTTTTGTGATAGTGGGGATTGAATACAGGGCTTTACACATTCTAAGCTAGAGCTCTGCCACCACGTTGCACCCACCTTTTAGTTTTTTAGGAACTGGTCTCTATGCAAAGGCCAGGCTGTCCTGATAGTGGCGTGAACCACCATGGCTGGCCCACTTTATTGTTGGAAGGAGAGACTTTATCATCTGCTGAGAATCCAGATGCTGAAGGCTTAAGAACAAGAAATGGGATTTGCAAAGGCAATTACTTAAGGAGTGGAACAGATGTCCCGAGGAAGGCAGAGCAGGCTCTCCTGAGGCCCGGATCAAAGAGACCATGATGGCAACAACTGTCTCCAGCAGAAAGTCACATGGTCATGTAGCCACCATTCCAAGGAAGAGAAGACCTTGCATACCCATGTTTGGAATTGTGCCAGAGGGTGTAACAAAGAACTTGTGCTGTAGAGGAGGCTCTGAGCTATGAGACAGGAAAGTGAACAAGGGTGGGATTCAGACAGCGAGGAAGAAGGCAATGGCATTGAACCAGGAAGCTGAGGGTTAGAAGGATGTCAGGGTGAGTGACTTCAGAGCTGAGCTAGTTCTGGGTAGTAAGAAGGTCTAGAAAGTGTAATGGGAAAGAGTAGCCAAGATGCAATGGGCAGAGATGGAGGCACCAAGTACCTAAAAGGCTAGAACGTGGGCTGGGCCACTGAGGTCATCCATGATGACAGCAGAGCCTCCCTGTGTCCTCTGCGCAATCCCATCTCTCCTGACATCACCTCTCTGTTGTTCGCTGTAAGAGTTGCCATGGTGGTGGGTGGGGAAAAAAAGAGGAGGTGGTGGCTAAAGCTGGGTGTGGTCTGTAAAACATTTTCACGGGTAAAAAGATGTCATTTGTGTAAGTTTCTAATTCTTTTGAACACTCATAGGCAAGGAAGTATACATAGCTTATTATCAAGAAGCACTAAAACTAAGAATGACTTCTAAAACTCGTTTCTCTCTCGTCTAAGAACTACTACCCTAGTAATAACTCAGAATGTCGTGTCTCTCTTCCCATGCCTTGGCATCTGCCCTTGCGTCCCTTCAGCCACTCAGATTGGACAACGCAGTCTCACTTCCCACATCTAGTTACTACTAATTCTGCTTCTGTCTTTCTATTCTGTCATCTATTTCCTAACCTCTCTGCTAATCCCCCACTGGCCTCTTTGTCACTCTCAAGAGGCATAGGCAAAGGAGGTATCTCCACTAATGATTCACTCCCCAAATGACCTCCCACACCACTGCCAGTTTAACTTTCCTCAAATCCTTGTCTGCTCCAACAAGTCCACTCTTACAATTCCTCAGAGGCGCTAACAAAAAGCAGACCCCTTGATATGGTATGAAGACTTCCGCTGACCCGAGGAGGGGTATTCCCTGCCTCCACCTTCCATTCCGTCTTCTAGGTACTATGCACCAGGTACTGTGGTAGGTCATATTCCCACTGCCTCTGGGTCTTTGCCCCCACTGTCCCCTCACTCTGGGGTGCCCTTGTCCTGTTGTTCTTTGGGATCTGAGTAGCTGTGAGGTCCTTATTCTGTTGCTCTTTCCCATTCAGTAACTTGTCCTAAGGCCTGGCAGAGACAACGTTTGCTGATCTAAATTAAGAGACTGCTCCTGAGAAGTGTCAGGTGCTCTGAGACACAGCTAGTCTGGGACATGTCTCAGACCAGACACATACTCAAGAGTTATGTCCAGACCCCCCAGACACCAACCAGCTGATGTTAACTCCACTAGGGTCCCCAAGCCACTGCTTAACCAAGTCTTTTTAGCCTAGCCTTGGCATGGCTCCCTCTGTGCAGGGCCAGCAGGAGGAAAAGAACACTTAAAGCAAGCAGGGGCAGGGTGAAGAACTGCCGGTCTGCTGGAGTGACTCATGTGACAGACAGCAGGAGGTCCCCTGAGATGCACAGCAGTCTGAGGAAAGGCCTCCTCCCTATCTGGAAACAGAGACCCTTGGGACTTAGGGGTTGTAGGTTCAACAGTATGGGTGTGTCAGCAGTTGAGTGATCACCTTAAGAATTGCCACTGGGCAATTCTCTAAGTGTGGTCTCCAAGACAGCAGCTTCTGAGGCAATGTAAGGAAAAAATCTGCATACACACACACACACACACACACACACACACACACACAAACACACAGCTCTTCCCCACCTCATTTGTGTGTGTGTTTGGGGACGGGGGGGGGGGGGTCAGTATGTGAAAGGTAAAGGCATTAAAATAAAAAGCTAGAATGTATCCTAAATTCCGAGACTGAGGAAAATCCCACTAAGACTTCATTCTTCCTATCAGGAAATGGGGAATTCCCAGAAGCTCAAGGAGCAAACAAATTAAGAAGATTCCAAGGGGAGGGTTTCATTAGCAAGGGCCCTCCCCTCCTGAGGCAAGTCCCTGCTGTTCCCCTGGAAGTTGAACTGAGTGACTGCTGGGACACAGAATGCCCTTTGCAGGCTCAGTATGTCATTCAGTGCTTCTCAGTTCTTAGTGGGGAGTCCCCGCAGCCTCTCTCAGCTCCCTACAAACCAGGCTCCTCTTCCTGGCTCACTCGGAGCCTTCCATCTCCCCAACAATTTTCTCCTCTGGCTATTTTCCTTTCATTTCCCTCACCTAAACTAGAAAAAATGTTGAAGGGAGGGCCAGGGCCCTATTTTGCTTTCTCTGGACTGGTTGTGTCTCCAGAGTATCAGGGAGAGTCAGGAACACCTGGCCCATGCTCTCTGCGGCCGCCATGGGCTCTGCCTTGGGACTAGTCCCTGAACTGTTCAAGCCCATGCATGCTCCTCTGTACTCTGGGGCTGACCCTGCACAGCTCTGCTGGCTTGGCAGATATTAGTTATACACTCAAATATCCATAAAGCACTTTGCCAGGGCTGAAGAGGTACTGGTGGGAAACACGCATGCCCTGAGAGATGCCCACCTTGGTGGCGAACACAAGAAGCAAACAAGCAATTAACATAGATTTTCTGCCATGCAGAGAAAGTATAACAAGGTGAGAAGTCACGAATGAAACAGCCCTATCTTAGCAGGTTCAGGAAAAACTTAGAGGAGGTGACTTGAACAGAGACCAAAAATGGCCATGGAGTGAAGGTGATAACTTGGGGAGAGCTTTTCCAACAGAAGGATGCGCTCAGACAAGGGAGGCCATTGAGGTGAAAGGAGGGGCTACAGGAGGTTGGGGAGATGAGGTCAGAAAACCCCCAAGGCCTTTTTTATCTATCCAGGGAGCTTGTGTTTTAGTCTAAGGATCAGTTTTGAGTAGAGAAGTAACAATCTGTTTTACACTTTTGAAAGATTTCTCTGTGTGAAGAATTGCCTGCGGACGTGGAGTCAGAACAGTTAGGTCATTTCCCAGCACCACCAATGGCCATCACTCCAAACTCTGACATCCAAGAGCCTGGAACAAACCCCAGGCCTACATCCTCACCTCTCATCTTCCAATCCCATCACAGACTGTCCTGGGGCCAGCCCTAAGGAGGGATTTCACTCTAGAGCTGTCCATGATGGTCCATGTCGTTCTCAAGAAATGTGACACTGTTCCATACTAGCCAGGGCTCCTGTGAAGGGAGGGGCCCAAGGACCGTCCTCTGAATGGCCCTCCTCTCCCATTCTATCCCCTCTCTGAACTCTGCCCAGGTACCCTCTCCTCCCTCACTGGCATCTGCTGCCATGCTTCCTCCTACCTCCAGCGCAGGCGCACACCCCCCATCAGTTAAGTCGCTTTGTTCAGCAGTTGAGTGGGGATCCACTCTGGGCACTCCTCTGACATCTGCTCAGCGAAGGTGAAGAGACCACAGACTTCCAGAGGGAAGACAGAAAAACGTCTCAGAAAAGTTTATGATCTGGTGTTTTGAAGTTGTAGATGAAACAGGACAAGGGAGAAAGGGCCAACTCTGGCCAGGAACCTGAATTACTAGATGCTCCTCAGCCTCAGACCCCAGGGTCCACTGACCCCTTGCTCTCCCTAGCTACCAATCCCTCAGATGTCACTAGGAATTTAGTGGGTCTCCGACTTAACTCTTCTTGCTCTCTTTCTTTATCTTTTCTAGTACTGTTTGTTTTGGGGTGGGGTGGGGTGAGAGGAGTACTAGAGAATCAACATAGGACCTTATCCACACTAAGTAAATTCTCTACCACTGAGCTGTATTCTCACCTCATTAACTAATCTCTTAATTCCCAAACCTGCTCCTCTAATCCTTAGTCTACACAATTGCCCATGATAGTAAACTCTATGTGGCCCTAGTTGTTCTCACTCTCCTGGGGACCCCTGGTAATCAGTGTCACTCATAAACATTCCCTTAAAGTGGTATTAAACCTCTACTCTCTCTGGGCCAGGCCCTTCGCCCTATCATAATGACCGCGGAAGGCCAGCGTCTCTTCACTAATGAGTCTCTGATAGCTCTCCAGTCACAAACACAATCATTCAGAGAAAGCTGAGTTACAAAAAGCAGGATGCTTGGAAGAACTGGGCACAGTGAAATGGGAGAGGTTCTCACCTCAGAGACCTGGACACTTGTCCCGGACTGGCCCTCAGGCAGCTCAAACAGATACTTCCAAGTTTGAGCTCACTATGTCCTGCCCCAGGACCTGCTTTCTCCATAAAAGGCCTGTTTGATCGAAAACCAGGAAGCCATGCCTGTGCCTCCTCACCACCCACCCCAGCACCCACCAGTCCTCTTCACTGGAAAGTGCCTGGGTCTTTCCTCTCTGTCTCGGCTCCCCCACATCGCTGGATTAAAGCACCATCCCTCCATATCCATCATTTCCCTTCCAGTCCTCTCCCTGCTGTGCTCTATGCTCCAGTTACTCCAGAATTGTCAACGTGTAAACCTACTCATTTCAAGTCGCTGCTACCAGTTCCTCACTGGCTTCTTGTAACTCTTAGGAGAGCTTACTAGCCACAAAGGCCCACAAGGTAACCCAATCTCCCACCACCCAGTTTATACCTTCTACTCCAGGCTGTAACAGTCCTTCAGTTCCTAGAATGCACTGTGCTTCCTACTTTCTGTTTCCTCCAGTCAACACCCTTGCTGCCTCCTCCCCACCCCAGCTCCCTTGCCTCCCCAAGCTCTACCCATGCCCCAAGAGCTCAGCTGAGGTATTCCTTCCTCCAGTCATCCTTCTTGATCTCTCTAGGCCAGGGAAGGTATTCCTCCCATGACAGCACCCCGAGTCACCCTGAGATACTAGCTCCCTTGCAGTGTGTGTGTGTGTCAGCTCCTCAGGCTGACAGCTCTAAGAGTGTTTGCCTAGCGTGAATTAAGCAGGAACTTCAGAGTAAGGCGTAGGGCTGGCACACACAAGCTCAATGGCCTCCCCCTTCCCCGGAAATAAAGCCTCAAATTTATGATTCTCCTGTCTCAACCCCCTCAGTACCGAGATGGCAGGCATATTTCATCACGTCTGACCAATAAATATTTTTCCAATAGATGAATGGGTGAACCCTGGGAGCATCTGGAAAGGAAGAGGCATTCCAGAGTAGGAAGCAATGCAAAAAGGGGGTCCGATAAAGGCTCAAGCGTGGGGATGGCCATGTGTCACATTCAAAGTGCAAGAGGCCAGTCTATTGGGGCAAATGTCATAAGGAGAGTAGAGAGTAATGAGGACAGATGTTAGAGCCAAGCTAAGACATGAGCACTTTATGGCAGAGGCGTTACTGAGCATCAAAGCCAGGATGCGGCTGGCACAGACATGTGTAAGGACATCATGCTACAGCAGCTTACAGTCTGACTTGTTTGAGGAGAGAGGAGAAACTTGGAGGGTATCCCCACTCTTGAGGGTCAGCAGAGGGCCTGTTCAGAACTCCTTCAACCAGACCTTTCACCTTCCTGGCCCTTCTAGGGGTGGGAGGAAGGCAAGCTCCTCTTGCCAGCACTTGCTCCTCAACTGGACAGAGACAGATTGCCCTTCCTGATGACTCACCCTGGAAGGCTCAGCTCCCAGCAGAATGGCATTGTTGACAGGAAGAGGGGCCAGACTTTCCCTCCTCCAGCCTACTTGCTGGACCCCAAGACAACATAGTGTGTGGAGTAGAGAACACACCTACATCATGTCAGCCGTCTACAGGCTTGGACCCACCGTGCCACGTGTCCCCTGGCTTAACAGTTGTCGGTGACTCAGGCAGCCGTAGAAACTCTCAAGAAGTATGATGCAAGGACATGAAGAAGAGAGGCAGCACCACTTCTCTCTATTCTCAGGCGAGGGAACAAGGCAGATACACCGGGCAACAGGAGTTGTGAGAGCCATATTTAGAAGGGTGCGAGAGCCAGTGCGTGGCTCTTAACTGGGGACAGCATCTGGTGAGGCTTCTTTAGAAGTGAGACATGAAGAAAAGGAAAAGGGACATAGACCCCCAGAAGAGTTTGGGCCAGGCCCAGTTCAAAAAAGCTGTCACTCTGATGTGGGAACTGCAAGAATTACCTCGACAGGCTGGCTACAGCTCCAACAGTCGTTAGAATCTAGAATGTGTTCTCTATAGAAGAGCTATGTCACACGGGTGGCCTTCCTGGGCTAGGTGAGCCTGGAAGTCTGCTGGAGCAGGAAACGTAAAATAAAAAGAGAAGGCTGCAGACCCGAGAGACAAGGAAGAAGGGAGCTTAGAGCATTTGCAGGGCTCAGCATCCGCATGCATCTTCTCAATCAAGGAGAGATTAGCAAATGCTGAAACAAAGGACAACAGTAAATGGCAGGAAGGGAAGAGAAGACCTTGCCTTAAGGAAGTAGTTAGCTGGCCTTAGCAAGCCTAGGACTTAAAGACAGAGGTGAGACATGGAAATGAGTCCTTATCTGGGCTGATGGCTGAGACACTGAGAAAAAGAAAGATCCTAGGAGAAGGGCTAGGGTCAAGAGGAAGGAAAAAGCACTTCCTCCCACAGTCACCTCCGTGTACCCTGATGCACAAGATCCCAGGGAACTGGGCTTCCTTCCTGTCCATGGCTCTTCCTCCTTGCTCCCTTCTCCCAAGCATTCCTCCGGGTTCTGTCGCACCACGGCTGCTGGTGCAGAGCTGGGCTGAGGGCACAAATGAGAAGCAGACTAGTTTGTTCTCTGCCTGGAATCCTCTTTTGGCAATAGCCTCAGAGCTGGCTTCGTCTGGTCTTAGCTTACATGTCACACCCTCCAAGAGGCCTTCTCTGACTTCTTTGATTTAGCTGGTCCTGGCGTCTCTATTGTTTGATTTCCACATAGCACTTACTGCTACCTGGTATTTTTCTCTCTCTGTTTTGTCAAACTTGAGAATTGTGAGGAGAAAGACCAAAGATTGTTCAACAGAAGCAAGCTCAGTTTGGGGGTGTACCCAGGACTGATCTGTACAGAAAAAAAAGTCCCTGATTGTCCTGTGCAGGTTAGGATTTCAGTTTGTAGTTGAAGAATAAGTTCCTGCTTGCTCTGTTAAGTCCTTGCAAGTTAAGATTTCTACTTGTAATTAAGAATAAATTCCTGTCTCTTAGATTTGATATAAACTGCAAAACATGTTTTCAAACCTACACTAAATTAGTGATCCATTCACATGATGCAAATCCTTACCCTTGTTCCTTTCCTTTCATTGTATTTTTCTAACAATGTTGGCCAGCCAGCTCTTTCATCCCTGTGAACACTTAATCTCTCTTATAAAAGGGACCTACCTCGAAAAGCTGTCAGGGGCTGCTCTCTAACCCGACTTAAAGAGAGGCAGTCGCACTGGCCAGTCCCGGGTGCATCCCAAAATATAGCTTGCTTCAACTGGACAATTGTGCTTTGGTGTTTCTCCTCATGATTCTCAGGTTTAACAGTTTTCACATTTGGTTTTGTTTGTGTCTTCATGCATAATAGACACTCCTCGAGAACAGGGACCTTGCCTGTGTCATACACAGTCGTAGTGGCTATATTCACAGCACACAGAGCAATGCCTGGTTCCAAGCAGGCGCTCACATGTTAGTTTATTTGTGAGTAGTAACTGCTAGCATTTGTTGAGCACTCACCACATGCCAAGCACTTTGTTCATGTGTGACCTCAAGAGTCAGCAAACTGAGGGTTTCAAGGCAAATATGGTTCTCTGAAAGGTTTTACAAATATACCTTAATGGAGCACACCCCTTCATGCCTGTGCTGTCTGCAGTTGCTTCTGCGATGCAATGATAAAACTGAGTAGTTGTTACAAGGGCAGCATGGCCAAAAAGCTAAAAACATTTACAGCAGCCTGGCACTTTGCAGAAAAGGCCTGCTGGCCCTGTGTAAACTCACACAATCCCCTTCAGCACCCCTGAGGTCAGGCTGTTATTGATGCCATTTTACAAATAAGGCGACCTAGTCACAGAGAGCATGGAACAGAACACAGAGCTAGTAAGTGCGCAGGTGGGAATTGAACCCAGGCAGTTTTGACTAGGCTCCTTGCTAGCTACAGTGTTTCATAAGTTTTCTAGGAATGGAGAGGGGAGAAGAGAATTAAGCTTATCTTAGAATTCTGGAAGTAACATATAAAAAGAAGAAAATGGAGGGAAAAAAACTATGGCAACAGAGTTCTTAGGACTACATGCGATCAGAATATTTTTTATTGTTCTGGGTCTTTGTTGTTATTTGGGTATTGTTTGTTTGTTTGTTCACAGGACTTTGTTATATAACCCAGGCTGGCCTCAAACTCCCATATCCCCTGCCTCAGTCCCCCTAGAGACAGGATGGCTGGTGGCTTCCTCCACACCTGAGTTTGGGCCACTGCTTTGTTTCATTAGGGTTTTAGCTAGTATGTTTGTTTTAACAAGTACTAGGGATCGAACCCAAGGATTTACACAGGCTATTCAAAAGTGGTCTACCATTGAGCTGCATCCCCCAGCTACTGGAGAATTTTTGTGAGGCTTGACCCTACTCTGAGACCCAAACCTCTCAGAGTCTGTCTGCTGGAGCAGAAGTCCCACCCCTAAACATAAATAGAAGTACTCTCTTCCTCTCACAGGGAAGATGAAGTGCCAAGTATCCTCCACTTAGGACTTGGGATGCCAATGTTTTTCTTAAACCCTCAACGCCTGGTCTGGCCTGCCTACATAACAAACAAGGCTCTAGTGGTCTCTGGTGTGCAGTTGATGTACTATTTTTAAAATTGTTTTGGTAGCTACACACACACACACACACACACACACACACACACACACACACAGGCTTCTAGAAGCCTCACTGTTTGAACATGTTTGAGAACTTTTCATTCCTCTGATGTTGAAATGTGGATGCAGTTCAACTCTGTGGTTAAAGAAACCCAGAATTAGAGAATCGGTGGATAAATTGCAGTCTTAGAAACACAGCCCCACACAGAAAGTCTCTCAGAACGGCTGAAGGTTTCTCATGATCTTAAAAAATGCAAGGAAAAGGGCTAGGAGAGGATGAGGCAACTGGAGAGGGAGCTGAGCCTGGGATGACCATTGAGGTGGAGAGTTCTGGAAGGTTTAAGAGAGCAGGAAGCAGGGGGAAGCACCTTCCCTGGTTCCTGGCTTTGAAGGCTGCTTTAAGATTTACCAAGCACTTACACAGTCCATGAAACATTTCCTCATGACAAGGTCTTGAAGGAGAATCATTCCTATCCCTTCAATGATGTTACACAATTGGGTGAAAGTCACAGTTAGGGACAACAGATAGACTCCTTGATCCTTTGGAGCAATCTCTGAGGACTCTTTCAGAGGCCTGACCCAGGGACATCAGGTGGGAGCTTAGCTCCCTTTCATTCTCTGCTATGTCTTAGTGCCCCAAACCTGGCCCAGAGTAGGTCCTCAGTAGGCACATATGCAGGAAAACAAAATGCTATCTTCTGTTCGAGAAATGTCCCTAGCCTGGTGGAGGAGTGGAACAGGTACAGACAGCTAAAATAAGCTAAGCCAGGAGAAGCTACAAATGCCTCAGGGTACCAACAAAGGCACTGCCATGGCAGCTGAGAGCCTTCCATTAGGTTGTCTCCACATATGGGGAAGGAGGCACGGGAGCACATGCATGGCCACCCTCGGCCACCTCCATGTTTCCTCCAGCCGTCTGTCTTATGCTCAGTCACACTGAACCCTGTTCCTGTTGCCCCTTGTTTCTGTTGCTCACTCTCCCAGCCTTTTTCTTTTTCCTTGGTTTACTCAGTACTAGAAACTTCCATTGTAGGGCAATGATGGTGCACACCTTTGATCCAAGCACTCGGGAGGCAGAGGCAGGTGGATCTCTCCTGGTCTACATAGTGAGTTCCAGGACAGCAGGGCTGTTTCACAGAGAAAGCATAGCTCAGAAAAAAAAAAATGAGACACTTCCATTGCAAGCTGTCCCTTTTCCCCCCACCCCCTTAATGATGGAGTGCAGTAATTAACTGTTTGCTTGCCTAAATGCCTGTAGTCCCACAGGACTGTAACCTTCTTGACAGTAGACTGGCTATCTTTATATTTGAGAGATTCCAGCAATTAACCTTAAGTAAATTTCAGCCAAGACATAGTAAACATTTAGTGAGGCTATAGCCAATGGGCAAATATCCAACTTAATGAGGTCCAAGGATATTGCAATAGAAGAAAGGGCTGCAGCTGAAGGTTGGGACCACCCTAAAAGTGCCAGCCCTGGTGAGAGTGTGAAGGTGTGCTTGGAAGTGCTGACTAATAGGGTGACTGTCACCTGAGGGCTATCAGGGAGCAAAGGCACATAAGAGAGAGGGAGGAGGATGGCTTTCCAGGTCCCTAGCGCCTTTGGAGGAGGTTGCCCATGCTACCCAGGTTCAGCTTAAAAACTGGGTCACAGACAAGTGTGAGTTTCTGGCACACAGGTTTGGTATTCTGCCATAATTTACGACTTCACCCAAGTGGTATTGTGCCTGTGAGAAGCACGTGGCCCTACAGGCCGCAGTGAGATGGCCAGAGCTCTACACTGAAGCCAGGGAAGAGGAAAGGTCATCTCCAGCATTTGGAAATGACTTGAGTTCTTGGGCTCCATTCACATGTCTACTTGACAAAACCTCACTAAGTATCAGATACTTAGCTGCCTGGGGGAATAGAGAGATTGCTCAGTCAGTGAAGCACCAGTCACGCCTCCCCATAGTTTCTGAGCCAGAATCTAAGGACACTGTCCTATTCTCAAAAATATTTACCAAATGAATGACTGGATCTGATCCTGCCCATGACTTCCTGGCATTCTGCATGTACAGTCAGATTTCACATGGATGGTCTGTGGGTGCAATTAATAGTGCTGATATGGCCTCTTACCCACTTTCTCTATCTCACCCACTAGCACCAATTATTCCAGGGAGCTGGCATTACTTAGAGCCCACCACACGGCCATCACCATCTCTGACTTCTGTGCGCACACTACTGTCTCTCTAGGAATTCTTGCTTCCTACTTCCATGCCTGGATCACATTTGCCTTCCATGAACCTGCAGGATCTCCTCCTCAAAAAGCATTTCTCTCCCTCTCCCCACTCAAGCACCTCTCACTGTGTGAGAACAATGTAGTGTAAGGTGGCCTCCTCCACTGGGAGCTGTATGGAAGTTAGGATGGCTCTGGATTTTTCTCCTAGTGTGTATAGGGCCTTGCAATGCTTACTCAAGAAATACTTGCTAAGTGAATGCTGTGGGTGACACAGGGAGACCAACCACCAGCGGTTCCAAAAGTTCACTCTGACAGTCACAGTTCTCTCTTGCAAAAAGGAGTGCTGCCCTTTGGGGCCACAAAGTACCCAAGCTGACATGAGTCTATACTAGAGAAGCTCTCCAAACTCAGCTCTGGGAAGGTCTCCTCTTTGAAGCTGGAGTTTTATGTTTTAACTTTTAAAACTAGGCGTATGATCTATAATTTTATTTTTAAAACTCTAGGAAGAACAGAAATATGATTTCTATTGTTGTGTTCTAAAAATACATCCTCTAATCTCTCGTTTGCTTCATAATAAGCTAGTTTTGGCATGATACTTTCTTTACAAAAGTGAACTCACAATTTAATGAAATAGCACTTTATGAGCCGTAAGGGAAGCAGATATCTAACCTCAGCTGGGGCGAAGGGAAGGGAGCAGGTCCTCGAGAGGCTGTCCCAGCTCTAGAGAAGGCCCAGGGCCAGGCAGGGCTTGGGGCCTCGGAACTCCTAGAGTTTTAGTATTTCAAGAAAGTTGGTGCCAGAGGCCAGGTGTCAAGCATCCTCAGTCAATCAGGAAATACTTACTGAGCGACTCCATCGTGGAGAGTGGTGGCAGAGGGAAATACAGCACATGTGCACCCCTCGTTTGCTTCCGCGGTGCAGACTTTTGGACTGCACCATCGCCATGATTTCAAGGAAAACCTGTAGCTAGCAATCCCTGAGACCCAAGTCTTCAACAGGGGCTCTGCTATGCATCGTTTTGACTTTCTATCACACTCTGAGTCAAGCTGTACAGGTTCTACCTAATGAATGAGGAACCTGAAGGTCGAAAGGGTTTCCCACATTATCCCTGGCCTCACATCTAGGAAACAGCAGATCTGGGATCTTCAAGTAGATAGCTCTGGCTTCAGAGAACACTAGTGCATGGCTTCTAAGGTTACAGAACATTTTGGGGGTAAATTTTCAATTTTACCTAATCATTAATCATATGAGATTCAGATTATGATGATCCTCATTTCACACATTAAAAAACCAAAACAAAACAAAATCCCTGAGGCTTGGAAGGTTTAACTCATCAAATGTCCCTAAGAGTAAGTCGATAAAGTTAAGATTTAAGCTGAAGCCAAATCCTCAGTTCCTGCTGCTACAGTCTAGAAGGGACTAGATTATCCACCCTGGGACCCCCAGCTACTTCTAGATCAGAGTGCTATGATGAATTCCAGAAGAAACTTAATTCCAAGAGTATAGTTCTCACCTAGCCGTCCCAAAGGCCTGCAGACTATGCAAAGGGTTCTGCCTGGACTTTGCCTCAGGCCTCTGTCCTGGGAGAAGAGGCTGCTCTAGAGTGAATGGCTTGTTGTTCTAGTGGCCAGTAGCCCAGAGCTGAATGCCAGCATGGAAAGGAGGAGTGAGAACTGTTTGGGGCTCCAGCAATCAGGAGGCTTTCTGATGAATGGACAAAATGGTGGTTTTGGGTCTTGCGGGTCCAGTGTGGTTAGGAGAAATGAGAAGGTTCTCAAGAAACGAAAGCGTTCTGCTCCTGTCAGCAACTCTCCACCAAGGGGTGGGACAGAAACCTTTCCTCCACTGATCTTGATTGCAGGAGTAAGGCCCTGGGTCCCCACATGAGAGCCGGAAGTGGCACTGTTGACTATGCCCTGCCTTCATATGTCAGTCCCCAGTACTCCCTGGTGCCGCCACTCTAGAGTCCTCCTTTAAGGGGAGCCCGGGGTGACCCTGCTTAGACAGCAGCTGTTGTACCCTTTTAGCCTTTTCAACCTGTGAGTAATGACAGCTCTGCCTTGCTGGGCTTACTATAGCCCCAGGGATACTGGGACATTGTGCAGATAGCTCAGCAGCTTCCTAAGGAAGGTGCTATTGGTTATCCTCACTGTATAAATGGGGGTACTGGGTCAGAGAAAGGACACACACAGTCAGGACCGTGCACAGAGCTAACACAAGGTGAGATTATAACCCAGGCACGCTGACAGCATAGCTAATGGTCTCCCCTGTCATATCCACATCTGAGCAATGCCATGACATTTCCTTCTCCCCCCAGGGAGAGATGCCCAGCACCAGCAAACAGCAAGGAGGTTTTTGTTGTTGTTGTTGTTGTTGTTGTTGTTTTCAGCTGGCTGAAGGCCTAAGGGCTGGCTGGCCAGGGAAACCACGGAGATGAGCAGGTTAGAATGTGAATCTCCTAGCCCTCATATGGGCCAATCCTAGGAAGGTGTCTTCTATCTCTTATTTCCCCAGCTACTCTCAGCCCAGCTTCACATTGGGGAATCCTCTTCTTGATTTAACAAACCAGCTTAGGAGAGCCAAGGCAAGGAAATCATATAAACAGAAAACAGATGTGTGCCTCTGGCTATATCTAGACTTCAACTCTTCCAATTCTCAGTCTCTGCTCTGTTATGGGTTTCTGGTTATACTGGGTAACTCTGGACACTGGGACCTTTTTCCACTCTCATTGCCTTTTGACACGTCTGTCCTGAGTAGCCTGTCAGCTGGAAGGGCATACAATTCACCTGGCCCGAACAAGCACAGGCCAGCTCTCAGCCCGCACTCAGAAATGTTTATTGCATTAGCAGACAACAAGTTCCTTATGTCCTCATTCCAGGTAATTCTCCGCTTCATTTGCTCCGAGGCCACACAAGGCCAAAGGTTTGAAGCAAGCTCGGTGCATGGCCTAGACACCAGAAAACATGCCTTCTTCTTGATGATCCTCTTTTTCCAAAGAAGGTTAGAAACTTTCGAGAAGGTTCCTCTGTTGGAGTTTTTTACTTTAAGCTATGAGGAGGGCACTAGATAAGCCAAAATTGAACTGTGGTTAAACTGTGTCTTAATTTTTGGTTAGAGTCACCAGCTCTAAGGAGTTCTGGAGACAAAGCCATGGGTAGGAACCTGGAGCCTGGAGAGGCAGCTGGGCTGCTGAGAAGACAGGCCTTTTAGCAGAGGCTGGCAAGTCTCCTGCAGCATGAGCCTGGAAGCCAGCATGATTTTCACCGTTCCAGTAATGATAGACACAAAGGACAGTTGGTTTCTTCGCAGTGGGGAGAGATGGGCTAGGCAAATATTGGTAGCCTCCCCAGATATTAACTACTGGCTCTTGGCAATTTTCAAATCCAAAGTCTACACTGTAGCCCTAAGCACCAGAAAGTTGGAAGCTACCATTCCCATTTAAGTGACAGAGAAACTTGGTCCCAAGTGTCCCTCCATTATGGCTGCTCTGCCACCCTTCCTGCTAACCTCTCCTATGAAAATAGGAGATGCCATTTAAAGGGCAGCTGGTAGCACAATAGTCCATGTGGGAGCCTCCACTTTCCTAACGTGGTTAACCTGGTGTGTGTGTGTTTGTGTGTGTGTGTGTGTGTGTAGGGGGTGCCTAGCACACTCCGACTTTCATGTAGTACTTTGCCAAGAACACTGAGACACAGAACAGCATTGCATAACCCTAGGCTCTAATACCTACTCTGGTCCACTTCCATGGGCACATTTTTGTAGAAAAGAGGAGAGAGAAGAGAGATGCAGAGATTGGGGGTGGGGTGGGAAATACCCTCTATGACAGAAGTCAATTCACTAGGAAGATTTCCAGAGGAAACTGCCTGACAAATAGTTTAGAACCATCTACAGACGAGGTTTCCTCCCATTTCCTGCCATCCATCTCCATCTCTCTTTTCATTCACCCTCCCTTCCCTTGACTCATTTCTCTAGCAAGGAGGGTCTCTCCCAAATTCCCTCTGCCCTCCCCCAGAGTCATCTGAGTGCTGCCTCCCTGGTGATGCTGCATTTTGGAAATCACGGAACTCCAGATTTCAGATAGTGCCAAATTCCTCTGTCCCTCCCTGAGGACCTGGCTCCGGACATGACTTCCCCAGGAGTCAGCAAGGAAGAGTGCAGATGATCAGATCACCCCAGACTCTACCCCCAGCGGCCCCATCCCAGACCACAGTAATTCTTGTGTGGCTCTGGAAGAGGCAGCTTGGCTTGTCTGGGTCTCCATTTCCTTATCTAAAAAGGATCAATTCTGCGATTCCATCACTTCCCTTGCATGCATGGGCTTCTGCTGGCCCATCTGGACCCACAGGACAGACTCCTAAGGTTCGACACTGAAACCCAGGCAAGACTCCAAGCAGTCAGGCAGAGGAGGAGGTACTAGAACCAGTCCCTTTGGGTGGTCAGAGAAGACCATTTGGAGCAGCCACTTCAAACACATCGTTAGCTCATTCTTGACTACACTTGACTTGCTTATGCACGGAGACAAAGCTTGTCTGGCCACCAGAAGCACAACATCTTATTTTAAAACAAGACAGATAAGGTAGCCCGAAGTCCTCCTGTGGAAGTATAGTTCATCCCTCGACAAGTCCACAGGAACAGAGATCTTGGCATTGTCTTTGAGCAAATGAGCAAAGAAGAACAGAAAAGAGATGAGATTTGCCTAAAGTTCCACAGAAGGTGAGTGGTAGAGGCGGGAGACAATTCTGCATTGAGATTTCCAAGTCCACAACACCATTGTTGTGTCATTGCCTGAGAATAAAAAATAGTAATAAAATGGAAGCTGGTGAGATGGTTTGTGGTTAAAGAGGTCTGCTGCCAAGCCTAGTGACCATAATTCAATCCCTGGCACCTGCATGGTGGAAAGAGAGACCCAACTTCCACTATCTGTCCTCCGACTCTCCCACAAATGTACACACACACACACACACACACACACTGCATAATCTCTTTCAGTTCACACCTCGATAAAAGGGAAATCAATGGTTCCATTTTATAGGTATTGAGACCAAAAACCAAAATGTGTATCTATAGTCACACAGCCAAAAACTGGGCAGAGATGTCAAGGGCAAATAGCTTTTAAGTGGTGGAGTAAGGTTCAAACCCTACTATGTGAAGGGTTTCGGTAGAGTAGGGAAGGGGATTCCACACCTTGTACTAACATGGTGGATGACTGAGCTTGTCCTTATGCTGAGGCAGAAGAGGCACACACTCTTCCAGAATCAGCTTAGCTCTAACTCCAAGCTTCATGAGCCTGGGCAGAACCTAGTTCATAAGGGAGGATGTAACCAGTAAAAACTGACCCTCTTCTCAACCACTCTGCAGGCTTATCATGCTTACACGACTTCTTCTAGCTTCTTGTCAATCTTAAGAACTGAGGTTAAATCTTTATTATTCTTTGGTTATTATTATTATTAAGACCTCTTAAAAGAACATTCCCTCAATCCTTGACCATATCTCCTATGGCTGAATGCTGCCGCTGCATTCCTCCGGGAGGTCCTGAGTACCAGTCCCTACCTCAGCCCCTCAGCTTCCAATGGCTCACAAACCCATGACAAGGAGTAGGGACCACATCATCATGTTCACTGTTACACCTCTAGGGTCCAGCATGTGACCTGTTTTGCAGTAGCAGTGAACATTTGTCAAATGACTTACTCCTTCATTCCATCTGCCCAGTTAACTGAATTCCTATTATGTGCTAGGACTGTCAGTTCAGAGGTAAGTGAAATGGAGTGCCACCTAGAGGAAGTCTCCATCTCAGGATGCAGGATAAACGTAACCACGAGTATCACCTGAAATACCGCAGTGCTTCTCAACCTTCTTTAAAACAGTTGTGGTGACCCCAATCTATAAAACTATTCCATTGCTACTTCATAATATAATTTTGCTATTGTTATGAATCATAATGTAAATATCTGATATGCAAGGTATCTGATATGATCTGACCACCCTCCAAGGGACTAGCGACCCACTGGTTTAAAGTAATGTAGAGAATGAATGAATGAATGAATGAATGCCAACTTATGGGGAATGAGTGGGTTGAGTCCAGTGGGAACACAGGAAAAAAGAATTATCCATCAGCCAGGGGCATCCCAGAAAGCTTTGCTGGAGGAGGACGAGATGTTATTATAACACCTTAAGATTGATGGGGCAAAGAAGCCTTCATGTCAGTGGAACCAGCCTGAGCAAAGGCATATGAGAATAAAATCATTGCTTGAAGCTAGAGGAATATGTAGGCCAAGTGACAAAAAATGCCTCTTTGAGACCAGGCCACTCATCAGAGATAGGGGTAGATATGGAGGGATCGAAACACACTGAGTCAATAATGAATAGAAGGAAAAAGATCCTGATGTTGACAGTATAATTTATAGGCTCCTCTTGATTCATTTAGATTCATTATCACGCACAGACAAAATGTGATTGTCTCCATAATGCATGTCCAAATGCTTTGAGGGAAATCTGGAGCCCAGGTACACTGGCCTTTCCACCTCAGCTGGGTTTGGCAGCCCAGGAGCAGGGTACCAGTCAGTCTTTGCATCATTCATGGGTCAGCATCTGAAGAGCCTCCTGGCACAGAATATAGCACCACCCTGCTAGGTGTCACAGGACTAGGGCCCTCCTCTCCTGGCCAGGTAGCTGGATTGCCAGGCTGTTCCCTGATTCCCACTTCTCCCCACAACCAGGGGGCAGGAGGTTTAGCAGATTTCTTGAAGGGTGCATAGGAAGGAGCAAGTCAACCTGCCAACCTGCAAACCTGCCGCCTTGAAGGTGTTGAATCAAACTGCAGCAGAGAGGCCCTATTTTCCCTGGTTGGTCCATGCCGGTTCAGGTCCTTCTCAATGCACCCTGTCCATTTCCTGCTCAGATCTGAGGATTTTCGGGTCTGGAGGGAAAGTCCCTAGGGGCCAACATTAGAAAGAAGGCAATCACATGAGATTGACAAGAGTGGTGAGCACAGAAGGAGAGGCTGTGTCTTATCCAGAGAAGGGAGGGGGAGGGCGGTGGAGCCCTGGTTACTTTGCTGAAGGCTGCGGAGCTAGCACAGCCACAGAGACTGGGAAGAGAGCTAGCTAGCGGGGACGACCAGGCGGCACGCTTGGGGGAAGGGAGGCGGCAGCTCAGTGGGCCTCCCGGGTGTATGTGTCAGTGCCTGTGAGTGTGAGCGTGTGTGTTTGTGTGTGTTTGTGTGTGTGTGTGTCTGGCGGAGGGCCAGGGTGATTTCCCATAAACCACATGCCCCGTCAGTCCTCCCGCTTAAAAGGCTGTGCCGAGAGCTGGCCAGCGAAGCTCGGCCAGAGGAAAGTGAAAGTTTGCCTCGGTGCTCTGCGTGTCGCTGCCGTTTTCTGCATCCCGGGACAGCGGCGTGGCCCTCGGCCGGGGCGCAGGCTCTCTAGCCGGCAGCAAGCGACGGAGTGAGCGAACTAGGGCGGCCAAGACGCCGGGCCGGGACCCAGCTGCCCGTATGACCGCGCGGGGCGCCGCGGGGCGCTGCCCTTCGTCGGTAAGCTGCGACCGCGGCGCGGGGCCCGGGCAGGGCTAGGGAGGGAGCTCTGCAGCAGCAGGCGGCGCGGCGCGGCCCCACGAGCGTACAGCCCCTTCACGCCCGCAGCTCAGGCATCTCGGCCCTGGGCTCCGGCTTCCTAACCGCTTCTGCGCTAGGGCTGAGGCCCGCTGTAGTTCAGCAGCTGCTCCTGGGGCTACAGGTCTTTGAGGGGTAAAGGGAAGGCTGTTCACCCCATTGAACGGAGGAGAAAATTGAGCCACCCACAGGCAGGAGAGAGAGGTTCGCAGCCATCGGCACAGGCCCAGGATCTGCCAGGATGATCAACCGGTCTCCAGGTACCGAGTGACAGACCCGTGTGTGGCATCATCCCCAGTCAGCATCTTCCTTTGGCTGTTGCACATGTTTCTAGGCCCTAGTTGGTAGTGGGCCTTCTGGGTAGGGAAAATTTAGGGCCACTCAGCTTTAGAATGTCATGACCTGTGCTGAGCAACCTGTTGTCAGAGGAAAAGAGATGGGCATGCTGCTACTTGCTCGAGCCTATGGGCAGGAGCTGTTAAGGACTTAGGTGGCTGTTTGAGAAAAATGGGACTCTAGGGATGGCCTGAAGCTAACCCTAAACCTTCTTTTCTTGGAGAATTTGGTTCAATGGAATGGGGCTATTCTGGGCTCAGCTGCTGACTGAGGAGATGGGATGAGAGTTCCCAGCTGCAGAGCTGCTGGTAGGCTGCTAGAAATTTTGCCCAAAAGTGGCAGCAGATGATGCTCTGGCTCCTAGGGAGTGCAGGGTGGCACTTTCAGTGAACAGCAAGTGGGCTCCTTCTGAAGAGAATGAGAGGAAAAGCCTCGAGGGCAGGGGAAAGTTGCAGGTGTTTGAGAGAGAAGAGGAGATCCACTGGGAGAGAGGGCCCAGCTGAGAGGTAGGAGATGGAGTTAGGAGGAGGAGGAGAGAAGGAACAGAAACAACAAGCAAAAAGAAGGGCCACCGAGGGAAAACAAGGGGAAAGAAGGCCACTTAGACCAGATCAGTCGGAGGAGCCAGTCATGCCAGGTTTCTCCGAGACCTTACTGATTGGGAAGTGGAACGAGTGTGATGTCTTGAACCATTCTGAGACCGCGGCAGTTTCTTTCCAGGGCTGCTCCCATAGTCAGAGGCTGAAGCAGTGGGTGGGAGGAAGAGGCAAGCCAGGAAGAGCCTGTCCAGCCAGATGTAAGCTAGAGTATTAACCCCTAGGTGCCCATCTGCATCCTTGTCTATGGTAGCACAACGGTTACAGGTCTAGGATGGGGCCCCCTTTGGTCATCTTTGAAGTTAGTCTCTCAAATGGTAGCTGTGCATTATTCCTGTGCATTCTTGAGACGTCACCAAAAGCCAGGTATCCCTGGGGTAATATATTCACCTGGCTATCTTCAAACACCAATGACTTGAAGTGCCAGGACTGAGGTCTTCTTCAACATCTCCATGCCCAGGTCCTGTCCTCCACACCACATACACCATGAGCTGATAGGCCAACTAGCTTGGGTCAGTTACCTTCTGTACAGTCATTTCCTTTACCAGGTCCTAAGTGTGAAGTTCTGAAGAGCTGGGATGCCACTCAGAGCTAACTTTTGATTGCTCAATAGTGCCCAGCGCAGTATCACCCCATGGCTGTCTGAACCTTCTTCTACACTCTGCCTCTGAGGACAGGCCAGGACCCTAACAGACCCTGTGCTTAATGGCACTGGGTATCCCTGTGCCTCTTCTCTTGATCCCCACCTCTGTCTGCTACCCTTTAAAACCTCACTGAAGTCCCTCTTCCCTCATCAGTACCCAGCCAATGCTCCTCCCCCCCTCCCCCCCCCCCCCCCCCCCCCCGTACACACTGGTAAGGCTGCGGACTTTTAGATGTAAGCAGTGTTGTTGTGGACCGTTTCACAGCCTCCCAGGGATTTTTTTCAATGTGCTCCTATTCGCAGCATTTGTCTCATCATCTGGACTATTGGGGCAGAGCCCAGATCTAGGAGGGTGCCAGCCATCACTCCACCCTGCCAGCATTTCCCTGAATTCGGGACATCAGCTGCCAGGATGCTCAGGAGCTCCTAGGAGGCAATCTCAGGCTAGGGAAAGGAAGCCCAAGAGCCCCTCTGCCTCAGGCTGGAATCTCCTGGGATGCCCTATTGAGCCGTAGTCATGAAAGGATCTTGGGGAGGAGGAAGGAAGAAAGGAGAAAGGAAGGACCAAGTCAGGTATCAGGAGCCAGACCTGTTTCTCTAGGAATGAGCAGCTGCTGGGCCAGGTGGGTGTTGATAAAAAGGGGAGAATTTCCTTGTTGTGGCAAGAGTCTGCTGACTAGATAAACTGTCTGATGGGTCTCAGATAGGCAGATGTCAGCGGTGAAACACACCATTGTCTCTGATTAGTCAGTTGGACTCTTCTCCAAATGCAAGTCCAAAGCTCCAGGAGGTCTCCCACTTGGGTTGAGTTCCCAGTGAAATGGAATTTGGTCCCAGAGTTCCCCTCCTGTAGGGCCAGACCTGTGGATCCAGGTAGGAAGAAAGGCAGGATGCTTGTAGTCTGAAAGCTACTGTCTGACCACAATCTTGAAGCCAGCTTACAAAGGATTTGCCTCAGCGTTAAAGTTGAAAGGACAGGAAACTCTACCCTTGAGGAGTTTCCCGTCCACGAGAACTTACACAGATTGGCACACCACTAATATTATCATTAGAAGTTCTCTGTGGGCTAGAGAAATGGCTCAGTATCTAAGAACACTTGTTGATCTTTCAGTGGACCCAAGTTAACTCCCAGCACACACATGGTACTGGCTCACAATTTTCTATACCTTCAGGCCCAGGGAGTTTCAAGAAGCATGCATAAAGTAGGCATATGTGCATGCGGGTAAAACATTCATAAACACAGAACAGGACTAAATAAGTCTTTTTAATTTTATTTTTAAGTTCTGTGAGCTGGATGGTGGTATATGCCTTCATCCCAGCACTTGGGATGCAGAGGCAGGTGGATCTCTGTGAGTTCGAGGCCAGCCTGGTCTACAGACTTGTACGTCTCCATGCCCAGGTCCTGTCCTCCACACCATATACACCATGAGCTGGTAGCCTGAGAGACAACTAGCTTGAGTCAGTTACCTGGACAGCCAAGCTTACACAGACAAACCCTGTCTCAATACTCCCCCAAAGCTCTGTGTTGTTGGGTTGGCCTGGTTAACCTGGGAAGACTTCTTGGAGAAGATGGCATTTGGTTTATTATCAAGGGAAGAGCAAGGTGGCACCCTGACTGATGAGAAATCTAATTTGGAGAGTGCTACATCCTGGGGTGTGAGGCATTATGGGAATAGGGCTTTGTTTTCTGTTCTTAGTGGGCCATGGGGGTAGCTGGGGAGAGGAAGCACTGGAGAGACATGATTCCCTTCTGTCATAGACATGGCTGGGCCCCCGGCTGCTGCTGGTCTGTCTCCTGGTGGGCAGGAGCATTGCCAAGGAGGTGTCGGAACACTGTAGCCACATGATTGGGAATGGGCACCTGCAGGTCCTGCAGCAACTGGTGAGTATGAGGCCACCCCTCCTCCTCACTGAGGAAACTGAGGCAGCAGCCCCAAGGCACAGTCAAAGAGAGGGCTTGCAGGAAACAGCGCTGCCTGGATCATGGCTGTCCTGATACTTCTCTCTCTGATCTTCTCAAGCCGGGGGGGGGGGGGGGGGAGGGTAACCTTAGGTTTCCCCCTCGACTCTGAAGCCTTGTCTGGGTCCCCTATAGGCAATGGGTAGGGCGGGATTCTTATTGATTGCCTGAGTTAATGGTAGCCCAGGAATGTCCGCTATGGATTCTAAAAGACTTCGTGACCCTGCTCTGACTCAGAGAATGCCTCCTTTCGGAAGCCAGCCCGGTCTGCCTGCTGGGTCCAGATGGTTTATCCAGCTCCTGGATAGCCAGATCCTCTGACAGCCTGGCACTAGGGCCCCACCCAAATTTAGATGGGAGGCTCCAGCCAAACTCCCAGCCTTCTACCTTCACTTCCCTGACCCTTACCGTGAGGTTGGGGGCACTCTGCTCATCTGGGCCATGAAGGAACTCAGATCTATTTCTAATAGGGTCAACAGAATCATCAACAATTCTAAATGCCATCCCCAGTCAGGGTCCAGTTGCTGCCATGGCTTATGTCCCTCTCAGTAAAGAATTTATCAACAGGGTGGGGAACCAATGGGTAAGGCCAGCTCAGAGCTCTGAATTTGGGTCCTGGAGCTGAGCCTCCCAACCTCCCTCCTCAACACCACTTTTTTATAATGCAGCTTCCATAGCAAGCCAAGGTACATGAGTGGCACGGTGTTCTCCCAGGTTAAGAACTTGCTCCACGGAAAGGCTGGGGCTAGAGACTCAGACTCCCCAGAGCTTGGCTACTCTCTGCTTGAATTCTTTTCATGATAGGGTGCTAACTGCCTCCCCAAAAGATTACATCTTGTTTTCCTAAAGATAATTCCTCCTTATAAAAGACTGGATGTGTTATTTCATAGATCAAAGCATAAGGGCTTTTGTTCATTTTGTTTTGTTTTGTTTTAATACCCCCTGGACATTTGGAAGCTACAGCTTTCCTCCTAGCTGTGGCTCTGTCATTCCAGCATTGTTTTAGGGAGGTAGATGAAATTAAAACCTCATTCACCCAAAAACCAGGATTCCATTCTGAAGCTAAGTTGACTTATAGGTTCCATGTAATCACTGATCTATTCTGTCTCACAGATCGACAGCCAAATGGAAACCTCATGCCAGATTACCTTTGACTTTGTAGACCAGGAACAGTTCGAGGTGAGTAGCAGGTGTTGCAAGGCCCAGGTGTTTAGTGAGTGCTCACTCTCTGCCCCCAGGGTGGTCTCATGGAACAGCATGAATGCAGCAGAAAGCCTAGAGCAGGACAGGATGGAAATGTGAGGCGTCCTGGGCACTCAAGTGTCAACAACCAGTGGGCAGGGTCCAGAGTTTAAGTCCTTTGCTGTTTCCTTCCTTTGACCTGGCATCTAATAGGCACTCGCTAAATGTTAGGTACATTCTCTAGTTAACCCTAACAGGTCCACTCTGAGGTCCACAAATATTTATTACCCACACAGAGATTTAGGAGCATAGCTAGTCAAGTGATAGAGGCCTAATTTGAACCCAAGAATGTTGTAGCATGTTTGCTTGTTTTTTTTTTTTTTAAAGGAAGATCGTATCTCCTCCATCCACTATCCAGAGTGAGGAAGGCAGTCTAACCTCGCTTTCTACCCCACACCTAACCAATCAGCCATCTACTGCAGCTAAAACTGCCTCTCTGCACCTTAGGATGCAGTCTCTCCATCCTCGCCATCCATCCTTTGGAGGCTTCCTAACCAACTTCCCTGATTCTAGGGCACTCTTCATCTTACCACTAGGGGGAGCTCTCTGAAACCCCAAAGCCTTCATTTTCTCCTTACCTGTCAGGAACCCCACCCCATGGCTCCAAGAGAAAGCATAGACAGTCTAGTTCCAAGTCTCCAGTACCTACCCCACCATATTCCCATTTCCCTTCTCTGCTTCCTTCTACTTCCCGGTGTTTGCATCAGTTCTTTGTGGTGTCTGTCTTACCTTTCCATGTTCCCCACTGTACCCTGAGCCACACCTTTCTGGAGATCTGTGTACCTCTAGAAGAACAACCAGTCTGTCCAGAATTGCTTCCATCTCTGAGCTCTCATGCACTAGATCCATGCAACTCTGTGAAAATGCCATGGCCTGCATAGCCCCAGGGTTTCACTCATCCCTTCTCTTACTCCTTCACTTGAACCATGACACACATTTACTGGTGGGCACTAGAGAACCAACTACTGTATCCTTGGAGGAAAAGGGTAGTCCCAGTGTCTCTCTATTCTGGAGGGTCTGAGGGCTCTATGGCTGAGGACTTCCGTGAAGTAGGTGAAAGGAGAAGTCAGGAAAAGCTGAGGGACAGAGGTTGAAACTCGACCTTCCTGTGTGTGTCCATCCTGAAAAAAAGCCTCATCTTGGAAATCCAAAGCTCTCTAATCAGACTCCACCCACCCTTCACTCTAGCGCAACTCTCAGTTATGGTTGAGTCAAAGAAAAAGAATAAAAGACAAGCCACGGGGATCATGCTCAGCACCAGGGTGGTGTGCTTCCCCCCCCCCAAAGGCACAGGATGGCTGGCTGCAGCCCTCCATGTGCCTAGGGTGGTGGTCCTCCCATAGAAAGCCTGGATTCCCAGGCCACCTCAGCCAGGCCCTAAGTCCTGTCTCCTGTACTCCAGAATGATACCGTTTGCTACCTTAAGAAGGCATTTTTTCTGGTGAAAGACATAATTGAGGAGAACATGCGCTTTAAAGACAACACTCCCAATGCCAATGCCACCGAGAGGCTCCAGGAACTGTCTCTGAGACTAAAGAGCTGCTTCGCCACGGATCATGAAGTGGAGAACAAGGTAGGGTGGTTCTGGGGCTAGAGCACCCGGGAAGGGGCCGAGGGAGGCTGTGGCGGTCTCACCCTGCCCCCTATGCTTGCCTTGCCTGAGCCTCACTCACTCACTCACTCACTCATCCATTTCTTTGCTCCATCCACCTTCACCAAGTATTCACTGGACAGGAGGCACAGTGCTGGACCTTGATGATATCCTTGGAGCAGGAAATTCCCAGTTCCCACCCTTACAGAGCTTAGGGTCAAATGAGGCAGGCAGTTCTTAAACGATAGCATCTGTGAATATAACCAGAAGGACTGTTCATCCATGTAGCAAAATGGTCACTTACTGAGTGACCATTGTGTCTAAAGTGCTGTTCTGGACAACAGGAAATAGCCATGATCAAAGAAGGCGAAAATCCTCCACAATCATGAAGACAGAAGGGAGGGAATGGGTGCTGAGACAGCTAAAATACACGTATGTGAATGGATGATAGTAACAGCAGCATTGGAGAGGAGTAGAGCAGGGGAGTGGAGGCCTGAGTAATGGCTGAGAGGACACGGAGTGCAACAGGGAATGCTAACTTGCTGAGGATGCAGAGGGAACGAGAGAGTAGACAACTTTAACTGGAGCTCCAGCTCAAGTCAGAGCAGTAAGGGCACAGATGGAGAAACAGTCCCGAGCAAGGAGTGCTATGCTGAAGCCCAAGAGTGACCAGAAGGTTTGCATTCAGGGACCCAAAGGACTCAGCAGGGCCCAGGCAAGGGATGTGGAGGGGAGGGAGGTAAGTCGGGTGTCAAAGACAGTGGACTTTTTGTCTTAAATCTGAAAGAAGCCACCATAAACTAGTGAATGACACAAAGTCACTTATGATGTGAGATTGTTCTGGTGATGGTCTGGAGAGTAGGCTATAGAGAGCAAGAATGGAGATCTGGAGACCAGCGGGAAGCTCAACCAAGCTAGTGTTGGTGGTGCCTTGAATCAGGGTGGTGCAGGAAAATTGAAGGTGAGTAGATGTGCTTCCCCCCAGGCAGACAGGGCTTGGTGCTTCCTGGGGATAGAAGCGAAAGAGTTAGTCAGGATGCTTTCATCTTGAGCCCCTGGGGATTTCACTGACTTCAAAATAAGGATGACCACAGGCAGAGTGGCTCGGTTTAGTGTGGGGCGCATCAGAGAGCTGCAGGAGGCGGTCATGACTGTGACTGCTGGATACACAGAACTGTACAACTGAGAAGAGGTCCAGGACCCTGAATGAAGTGTAGCCTCAAGTAGGAGGAAAACAGGAGGGCAGCACCGCAGGGCTCCCAGATGGAAGGAGCCAGCACTTTATCAAATGAGGCTGAGTGTCCACCGGTCCACTTGATGTGGTAACATGGAAACTGCTTTGGGAAGCAGATCAGGGAGAAGAGAAAGAGAGGAAACAGAGACCACCTGGTGGAAGAACTTGCCCCCAAAGGGAACCGAAAACCAGATTTTCTGGACTGGCTGTTTGGTTGAGGAAGGGGTGGTTCTTTCCTACCAGCATTAAACCTATGCTTCCTCAACATTAAAGTGCCAGCAAATCACCTGGAGAGCTTGTTTAAAAGGCAGAGTCCCAGCGTACACCCTTAGAGACTCTATTTCCTCGGGGCCATGGGCCTGGGAAACTACATCTTTGAAGCTGCCCCACCATTGGTTGAGCTAGAAGGTCTTCAGACTCCCTTGGCTCAGTGACTATTTGTGCAGTGCATGCTGAGGGAGGAGGCAAAATGTAAGCTCAAGGAGCCAAGGTCCAGTCTCGCGGCTCAAAAAAGGATTCCAAACTCCTGACCCAGCAGGCACCTCCATTGTGAGAAACCTTGGGTGTCAGGGTTCCAGGTGAAGATGCCTGGTTTCTTTTACAACACATAAGGTCAGGTTTGAGGCAAAGAGCTTTATAAAGACACATGCCAGAAAGAGCCAGCTGGCCTGCCTTAACAGCTCCCGGGAGAGGTTTGGGTATTGTTTTCATGACATCACAGACAAGAAGATGAATCCAAGCAAAGCAGTTCCTGGTTGCTGAGTGATGAAGCTGAGCCCAGGTCTTTTCATTCACTTGTCTAGTAACTGTTTGTTATAAGCCTGCTATGGGCAGGCTGGCAGTGATGGAATCAAGGACTTTATAGTAGCCTTGGAAAACTTACTGTTCTTCACTGAATAGTTCAGAAAGTTTAAGGAAAACTTGGCATTCTGGAAATAAGCTGTAGACAACACTGTAACCGCACATAGCACAACTTGCTGTGGAAGAGGAGGTGAGCCCAGAGCAGAACCCTGAGGCACTGCAGTATTTAGAAGGCATAGTCTGGCACAGAGCCTGAAGGAGCAGCTGGTAAGGTGGGATGATCCCAGGAGGGTGTGGCTTCTCAGAACTGCAGTGGGTGTGAGCAGCTGGGCCCACTCAACAGGCAGAGCAGGGCATCCTTGGCACTTTCTTCAGAACGTGGCCCCAACCAAGGAGCCTCATTTCCTCTGGCCTCCTCAGATCTGTTCTCTATACCACACCAAGATGATTTTTCTAAAATTCAGGTCTTATACCACCTCCTGAGAAGTTTTTTTCAGTTTCCTATTGGCTCTGTGGATAAAAATTACAAGTTCCTGGCAGGGTCAACAAGTCCCTGGCCTTGGCAGAACTCTCTGCAGCTTCATCTCTTGCCAATTTCCTCCTAGATGACAGCACTGAAACCACTCCAGCCTCCTCTCAATCTTTTGACATTCCATGCTTTCCTGCATCAGGACCCCTGCATCTTCTATCATCCCTAACCCCACCTCCTTCTCTTCCCTTGCTCATCTTTTAGCTGCCCCTTTGGCAATCTTCCCCCTGGGGCCTCGTTTAGCTCTCTTTAGTTATACTCATTCAGATGTCTCAGGGCACTCTCTTGTAACAATGTGTTTAGTGCTAGCATCTGCTGGAATCAGTGTCCAGCTTGGTCAGGAAGACCACTTCTCTTTTGTCCCTTGCATGATGCCCAGGTAAATTACCATACACTTGGCATTTAAATATGTGTTATATGGATTTGTGAGTGAATGACATATTTCTCAACCTCAGGACAGATCCTCCAAAGCAGAGGAGATGAGAGGGAGGAAGCAAAAGTGGAAAGAAAATCCATATGAGAAAGCCCAAGAGAATTTGACAGAAGTAATAGTGAGAGGAGGCCCATGTTCAAGCTCACTGAAGGGGTCTCTGCTCTTTTTCCAGGACTGTGTGCGAACTTTCCACGAGACTCCACTTCAGTTACTGGAGAAAATCAAGGATGTCTTTAATAAAACAAAGAATCTCCTTGAAACAGACTGGAATATATTTAGCAAGAACTGCAAAAATAGCTTTGCTAAGTGCTCCAGCCCAGGTAAGCACAGGAGGGCCAGCTACAGGGAGGGTGTGTGTAGGGTGAGATAAGGGGACAGGGGGATCCCAGAGGCAGCCTGGCTGCTAAGTCTGTTTCTGTGTGTTTTATGTACTCATGTGGCTTCATGTACTGCAGGGTCCTGGGCACATGTCTTTGCTGACATGTGTGTGCATGTACACTGACTTATGCCTGCATGTACTGTCTCACTGCCTTACTTGATGTGGCAGCGTCAAGAAGGCTCATGCTGGTGGCTGTTATGGTACTGAGAGGGAAAGGGGACCTTTCTCAGAAAGCCATGTAGGCATGGTGGCTTCTCCCCTTGGCTCTGCAGAGTGGCTGAATAAATGGGGATTCCATGGAAAGAGCAGGTGCTTCATCTGGCAGTCAGGGTCCTTGTTCCAGGAGCCCTGCTGCAAAACACCAGGATACCCTGGCTCCAGAAGTCCCCAGGATGCCTTGGATGTCCCCTCAAGGGACAAGGCTGAATTTGAAGTCTGAACATCGTTCAAACTCTCCCTACCTGTGTACCCTGCGTGTCCTCATCTCTGCGTCCTGTGCCACATGTGTCCTGCATTCAGCCTCACTCCCCAAAGCAGGGGATGAGGCCCTGCGACGGGACAATACTCAAGTCCAGCGTTAGTGCTTCAATCCCAAAGTCCCAAACTTTGTCTGCTTCCCAGAGCCAGCCTTCTCCTGCTGTGGCTGTGGCTGTGGTGGTCTGGCTCCTGGCTGTGCATGAAACCAGTGTCTTGGGGGCTTCCGAGTGTCTTGTGTTAATTCAGGAGCTATTGCTCAGTCCCCTAGCCTGACCGCTGCTTACCCCTGGCTTGGTATTCAGTCAGCTAGAGCCCCAGTACACTGTCCTGTGGTCTTCTTCAAGTCCTCCTGTTTGTCTGTGCCTTGCTTTTGGTTCCTTGTCCATGATACCTCCTTGTCCAAAATTGCTCCCTGCTGCCTGAGTTCTGTGTCATGATCATTTATTTATTGCTGCCCTGCCCTCTCCCCAGCCCCAGGGCTGGGTTAGAAGAAGAGGGTCCCCTTCCCATGCCCCAGGGCCTTACCCCCTCTTACCCCTCTGGGAGAGCTGTGCTAGAGGCTGGTGACTCTATCTCCTCCCCATCTTTCTCTCTCCCCTTCTCTGTGGTTCTTTCAGATGTGGTGACCAAGCCTGATTGCAACTGCCTGTACCCTAAAGCCACCCCTAGCAGTGACCTGGCCTCTACCTCCCCTCACCAGCCCCCTGCCCCCTCCATGGCCCCTCTGGCTGGCTTGGCTTGGGATGATTCTCAGAGGACAGAGGGCAACTCCCTCTTGCCCAGTGAGCAGCCCCTTCGCACAGAGGACCCAGGCAGTGCCAAGCAGCGACTACCCAGAAGCACCTGCCAGAGCCTCGAATCACCAGAGACCCCAAACCATGAGGACAGACTCACTGAGGGTTCAGAGCCTCATCCTTCTGCAGAGGCCCCTATCCCTGATGTGGAAGCCATCCTTAAATCTTCACTGGGCACTAACTGGGTCCTAGAAGAAGCTTCTGGAGAGGCTAGTGAGGGTTTTTTGAGCCAGGAAGCAAAGCTTTCCCCCTCCAAGCCTGTAGAGGACAGCATCCAGGCAGAGATGGACAGATCCAGAGACCTCTCAGCATCTTCTCCACTCCATAAATCAACAGAGGACCAGCAGCCAGCAGAAGCAGACACTCCATTGCCAGAGGTGAACGCCATGAGACCCACTGGCCAGACACAGACTCACACTCCTGAGAAGACAGATGGTTCATCTACGCTGCCTGGAGACCACCAGGAGCCAGGCTCTCCCCACATTTCGACACTGGGTCCACAGGGCCTCAGAAACCCAGCCACCCGCTTTGCTCAGTCACTGCCTCCCAGAAGCCACTCTTGGGGCATTGTGCTGCCCCTCAGGGAGCTTGAGGGCAAGAGAAGTACCAGGGATCGAAGGAGCCCCACAGAGCTGGAAGGAGGACCAGCAAGTGAGGGGGCAGCCAGGCCTGTGGCCCATTTTAACTCCATTCCTTTGACTGACACAGGCTATGTGGAGCAGCAAGGGGTAAACCCTAACCCCAACAAGTTTGTCTTCCACCTGCTGGTGCCGGGCATCATCCTGGTCTTGCTGGCTGTTGGGGGCCTCCTGTTCTACAGGTGGAAGCGGAGGGTAAGGAGAACCCCAGGAGAGGGGGACATGCTATATGGCAGGTTAGAGGACAACCAGGTTCCAACAGGCTCTGCAGTTGCTGGGAGGTGGGGATGACAACCCAAAGGGTAGAAGGTGGTGATGGAGTGAGTGTTGCTTCAAGAATCAGGGGTACCAGGTGTGGTGATGGCATGTGCCTTTATCCCCAATAATCTAGAGGCAGAGGTAGGCACATCTCTATGAGTTTAAGGCCAGTCTGATCTACAAAGCAAGTTCTAGATCAGCCAGAGAGCCTGTCTCAAAAATAAACAAGCAAACAAATAAATAACAAAATCAAGAAGTCTCCAGCCTCAATATCATTGAGAGGGAATGAGAAAAGATATATACAGAAAAGAGAATTCTTGAGCAACCAGGTGGAAGAGGGAAGGGAGAGGAGGGGAAGGCTGTTCTGGAAGTCTGAGGGCCCATGGGTAGTATTCTGCCTTGGAGGGGACAGGAGAAGGAGCACCCATCCTCAAGAGGCCCTGGAGTCTCCCTTAAATTAACTGTGTATGCTTTGGTGTAGCTACAGGAATTCTCTCTCAGTAATGCTCGGGGGGGGGGGGGGGGGGGAATGCCAGCACCTCTGTGAGACAACTCTTTCTTGTTCCCAGAGCCATCGAGAGCCTCCGACATTGAATTCCTCTGTGGGGCAACCAGAGGGCAGGTGAGAAGTTGGAGTGGGACTGTGGGAGGGGCTGTTTACCCTCTAGATTGGAGGAGGGGCTTCTCTCCCTTGCCCTAATAAACCAGAGCTGCAGAGCAGGGTGGGTACCAAGAAAGAAGGGCCTCTCTCCTTCCCACGGCAGCTGGGTTTTCTCCTCATCATCAGAGATGTGGGCAGTTGATGGAACCCAGGTGCAGGGTTTGGGATAAGCTAGAGGTTCCCTCAATCCAATGTGCCTCACAAAGTCTTATGTCAGCCCTGTTTTCTGCCTGCAGCCCCTTGAGGACAGAAGATGAGACAGATGGGGTGGAACTGCCAGTATAGAAAGGATTCCAAGGTAAGGCTCTAATTTTGATACCCTTTATCCTTTATAAAGAACTATCTCCAGTAACCCTCCCCTGCTGCAGAAGCCACCAACTCCCACACATTTAACTTCCTCTCCTCTACCCCACTCCCATTTCATTCATTCTAGCAAGGCCCCTCCCTTCCAGGCCTCAGGTCTCCCCTGTACTCCTGTGCCCCTCCCCCACGGAGACTTAGTTACCGCTACTTCTGCTTTATGTTTCTATTCTTGCTGTTGACACATTCAATCCCAAAGCAACCACATTCCTCCTCCTCTAATGAGGCTTTTACAAGGTCTTTACCACCCTGGGGAATTTTCATTAGCCTCTGCACGGCGGCCGCCAGCCCCTTCAAACACATGCACTCCCAGCTTAATGCTGAGCCCTGAATTTCTCAGCATCCACTTCTTGCCAGACTGTGCCTCATTTGGTCCTGCTCCCCAGCCAAGGTCATGGCTGCCTCCCTGTTTTATAATCATGGTGCCATAGAGATTAGCCTTGACAAGGCTGTTAAGAGGTCATCTGGCCCCGAGTTCCATCCTAAAAGGGCCCACTCTGCATCCCCAACAGGGAGTCAGCCAGCTTCCTGTCACACACTCCCAGTTCCAGGCAAGTTCCCTGCATGCCAGTCTGTTCCACCTGCACACAACACAGGAGTTCCTCCCTTATGCCTGCAAAGCTGCCTTCCCTTCTCCCCGTCCCCAACTAATCATCTCATCTTCTAACAAGGCCTGATATTTAAAGCCAGCCATTCATGTCCCCTCTAAGAATCCCCTGTGTTAAGTGTGGCCAAGCCCCTCAAACATTCCTTATATGATATGGTTTTCAGACCCCTCACCATCCTGGACACACTCGTTTGTCAATGCCCCTCTGAAAATGTGGCGCCCAGCCCTGGACACAGTACTCCAGATGTCTGACTGCTCAGAGTACAGTGGGACTCTTGCCTTCCTTGATCTGGACAGTACTCTTCTACTCGTGCAGATTAAGATCACGTTAGTTTTAACAGCTGCATCATATATTGTCATATGTGGAGCTTGTGGACTATTAAAAACCCCAGTTCACTTTCCCATGAGCCTCTGTCCAGCAGAACTTCGCCATTCCATACTTGGACAGCTTAACCTTTTGAGCCAAAATGTAGTTTATGTTCACCTTTGTTAAAACTACTTGTTGCTTTCTGCTCATGCCCTGAGCCTACTGAAAGTGTTTTAACTCCTAATTTGGTCACTTTGTAACTCTTGGTTGTGTCCACCGCATACTGATGAGTGTCATTTATTGTCCTTGCCCACAATGTTGATGAAGATGTGACCTATATTCTTCCTATCTGAACCCAGCCCACACCAGCCTATCGGGAAGCTTTCCCTCCTGAAGTCTCCACATCCCTCCAGTTGCTCTTTTAACTCTTACCCCTTCTGCTCTTTTTGTATATAGCTAATACTATATCAGTTTGCACACATTTGGATGTTGTTTTTATGCATTTTAAAACCACATTTTATGTGTGTGTGTACATTTTTGCACTACTAAGAAGACTGTAAGCCCCTAGAGGGCAGGAACTACCTTCTACGTTTTCTGCATTTCATTTTCAATCCTTGATTCTAGGACAGACAGGGCCCCTCCATCCTTGTCAAAAATTCCATAAACGCTGCCTGACTGGTTCCAGGTCTAAATCATCAACTAACCCTGGCCAGATTTTACTAACTGACCAGCCTTCTGGCTGACCAATCAATAAGTCAACTCATCTTGCCAGCTGGTTGGCTGATTGACTATTCGGCCAACTAGCTGGTAACTGTTAACTGACTAGTTCTTGATTGGTGAGCTGACTGGCTAACTGGATGGCAGAAGGCTTAGCTGATTTGCCAATTGACTGGATGTCAAACTAGTTGTATGACCCATTCAAATTTCCAGTTATATCCCTTGCTACATGTAAGCAAACAGTCCCGTGTATGTAGGATGAGGAATCTGGACCCCCTTCTCCAGACAGAGGAAATCTGACAGATGCTCAGAACCAAGGAAATTTATTTGAATAAAAGCAAGCAGTAACCCATATATAGAATCCTGGGGCCCCCTTGGCAGTATGGAGCATGGAGATGGTGCAATGAATTAGCTGGCTCACTGGAACACATGAGAGAAGGATCCAGAGCACATCAGAACTGAATCAGACAGTCAAGGTTGCTGGGGACTTTGGGGTTCAGTGCTGTGCCACCCTTACCAAGGGCCATCAGTTTTCCTCCTCCCTGTCCCCTGTACAGACTTGCCCTCCGCCCTGAGCTCTCTATACTCCAATCGTTCTTTTCCTGATTCCTAACTCTCAACTCTGCCCAAGATTTCAAGTTTCTCACTGTGGGATTTCAAGGTTTTGCTCAGTGGGTCCAGATCTAAATTGGTCCCCATGCAGGTTCCAGGAGCCTATGGGAAATGAGTGTCTATGTCCAGATTAACTAGTACTCTGAGGAGATGATTGGAACACACAGAGTGAATACTGAGGGAGGGACACAGAGCTGCAGAAAACTCAGGCCCTCAACCCCAGGGAGCTGGGAGTTGGGTCACAGGCTAGGGTATGCCCTCTGAGGCCTTCTTCCCTAATGGCCCTGGCAGAGCCTGTGGCCTGGCTGTACCAGCATGGCTCATGTCCAGTTTATAGTTCCCCCTTGTTTCCTCTCCAGCATGGGAATGGGCTGGGAGCCAGAGGCTGTAGGTCTCATCTTCCCTCCTTACCCATCATAGACTTGACCTGTGGGGGTATGGACATTAGGGGGGAGGCGCCACACAGGGTCCAAAGTTAAACTGTTGGATGGAATCCAGGGGATTTCTGCTGTGGAACGAAGCGTTCTGAGGATGCTGGGCAAGGGGACAAAGATGGGGGTGGGGTGGGGAGAGGGCAGGGCCTTGGCTTCCACGAATGCTAAGAGGCAAGTACCTCACCCCATCTGGGAGAATGCAGGACTACTAAGGGTTGCCAGGCTGAGCCCTCCCTCTTCATAGCATTGCCCCTAGTCTCTGTCCCTCAGGCCCAAACTCTTTCTATTCATTTGCCTTTGCCCAACTATCTTCTGTGCAGACCCCTCTGAGGAACGGTATGGAGGTGAATATCAAAAATTCTTTGTTAGAACTGGCAGAAATCACCCTTAGTTCATTGGTCTAAGACGAGTGAGAGGACCTTGCTTGAAGAGGGGTCCAGTAGAGAATTCAAGAACATGTTCCCAGTTCCCATCTGCATGAGCAATAACCCCTCTACCTTGTGACCTAGACTTCCTCCGGCCCCACTCCCTCATTTTGTGGTCACTGGTCCCCCAGGAGGAGAGGTAGGAGGTGAGGCCAGTCAGGCCAGAGGCTTGGACTGCTGCCAGGCAAAGCTGCCTGGTTTCTCTGTGGTGTCTGGGGTGGCCTGGAAGGCCAGGGAAAGGACCAGAGGAAGTCTTGCCTGAAGCCGGCCAACAGCCCACAGGAATGCCACACCTCCCCCAACCATGTCCTCAGCGACCCTCCCCACACTCCCACTTGCTGACCAGCCTTCTTTCCTTCTGTTCCCTACAGCTGGGCACAAAGGACTATCTCTTTATGGAAGGAGACATTATGGGACTGTCCACCACCACCCTCTCCTGCCATCTTCCTGGGAATGTGGCCTGCCACTACCAGAGCTCCTACAGACCAAGACTGGATGAAAGCAGCCTTGATGGGGGTCTTTCCATCTTAACCCTTAGACTCTCAACTAACTGAGAGAGGGCTGGAGGATGCCCCCCACACTGTCACTATTTATTGTGGGCCCTGGAGGCTCCCTGCACTCAAGGAAGGCCAGCAAGCTAGCTCAGGACCCTTTCCCTCAGGAGCTGTACCCTCCTCTCAAAGCCAGAACCTGGCAAGGGACCTGCCTGCCTGTATGGCCCATGGGAGACCAGGGCACACAAGAAGGAGAAGAGCCTGTGCGCAGAAGACCCAACTGCTGCCAAGGAATCCAACATGGACAGGCAGGGACCTGTTTCCCAAGAGGAAAGCCTGAGATTCACAGGGCGGGACAGCATCTGCCTGATTTCCCGTAAAGGCATAAAGGCATGCAGCCCAGAAGACGGGAAGAGGAGGCCTTTGGCTGCTTGTGTTGACAGCTTAAAGGGGTCTACACCCTCAACTTGCCTACGCGCCCTCAGCTGATAGCCAGGAAGGAGGGGAGACTAGCCCTGCCTCAGGACCTGTCTGACCTGGCTCATGATGCCAAGAGGAGGACCAAGCTCTCGCCTCCTCCTACCCACAGCCCCTGCCAGAGTTCTTTTGCCCAGCAGAGGCACCCCTCATGAAGGAAGCCATTGCACTGTGAATACTGAACCTGCCTGCTGAACAGCCTGTCCCGTCCATCCCCATGAGCGACCATCCGTCCGAATGTTCTCCCACCCCCTCTGGCCTCTCCTCAGCTTCCTGCACTGAGCTGGCCTCATCTGCCGGCTGAGGGAGCCCCTAAGTCCCGACCTTCCCCTGCCTTGGCCTTTGACTGCCCAGGGTGGCGCTGTGAGAGAATTGCCTGGGCTACCAGCCAGAGCTGGTCTTTAGGCTGTGTTTCTTGCCCAGGTTTCTGCATCTTGCACTTTGACATTCCCAGGAGGGAAGTGACTAATGAAGGGAGAAGGGGGGGGGGGGTGGCAGAAAGGCCACAGGCAGAGCTCTGAATGAAAATGGGTCTTGAGAATATGTGAGAGCCCCATGGTTAAAGTTGATGTCTAGACTCTAACCGGCAGCCAGCCTCCTTCCCCTGTTGCCTCCAGCCTGGAGCTGAGCAGGTTGTCCTGTCATCAGCTCCTGGGACTGAGCTACATGCTCCAGCCCCACCCTCTTCTGGCCTTTTTTCTCCAGACCTGACCCAGGTAGGCAGTGACACCCTCCTGGTCTCACCCACCCCACCCTGCCATCTCTAGCCAAGCAAGAGAGCAATCAAGAAATGGGTTGTCTACTTACAACTCTATTCTGTTGCCCTCTGTTTCCTGGGCCAGGCCTTGCCTGTGGCTCTGAGACCTGGGCATAGGTGACAGGGCTCTCACTTGCCCCTGGTCTCTTTATGCTGCTGTGTCCCCCTTTCCTGCCCTCCCTGGCTACTGGGTCCATAATCTTTCAGGCAAGAGGGAGAGGGTGGTCTGTAGGCCCCACCACCCCATCCTGAGACAGCAGAGGGGAAGGACACTGGAGACTTTCTTGTGGGGCTTACTTAGCCTTCTAGTTATAAACTATTTCCATGCAAGAAAATACATATTTTAAAATAGAAGGAAAAAACAGAAAAAAAAAGGCATTTTCCTACCCCTCTACCTTAAACATATATTATTAAAAACAGAAGAGCAAATCCAACCCATTGCAAGAAGCTCTTTGTGGGACCTGGCTACATCAGAGCAGAGGAGCCCCAAACTCTTTGGAACCTCCACTGCATATGAACCCCTTCCCTCCTCTGAGAAAGCCCGGAGGGAACATTGGCTCACAAACTGTGAGACTGCAGTTTTTTTATACTTGGAAGTGAATTATTTTATATAAGGTCATTTAAATATCTATTTAAAAATAGGAAGCTGCTTTTATATTTAATAATAAAAGAAGTGCACATGCTGCCACGTGTGAGTCATGGGGAAAGTTGCTTTGGGGTGTGGGTGGCAAAAGAAAAGGGGAGAGGAGCAACTGCTGGGCGAACTTCCACTCTGAGATTTTTCTAAGGTGCAGGGAGAAGGTTTTCTCAGGATTTAAGTCTTGTTACTAAAACCTTCTGTATTATTGGTGTCTAAAGGCATTCATCTGCATATCTGTTTAATAGGCAAAAAGCAGCCAAACCTCAGGCCTGGCCACTACCCCTTACCCGCCACCTCAAGTCCAGCCCAGCCTGGGAAAATGACTGGTTGGGCTCTTTCCAAGGGCCCCAGGGGTCTGCAAGGAGGAATCTCCTGGACCACTGATCCCTGCTGTCCAAGGGAGAAAGAATTGGCAGGTCCAGTGGGGGTACTGAGGTATGTAGATGCTGTCCTAGGCTGGAAAGTGGACAAACCTAGTAGTGGGGGGAGCCTGCAGTTTATGTGCAAAGCCTTAAACCTGTTCTTATCAGAAGTGGAGGAAAGCCAAAGACGGGGACTTCCATGAAGAGATCTGTCAGGATAACCACAGCAAGTGAAGGTCCTGGTGGGCACAAATACCCACCGCTTAGCGAAACTGAGACAGCAGGAGCCTCCCTGTCGCTGGCAGTACAAAGGACAAAAGTTTAGAAGAGTGCTGCTCCGTCCTGCCGTACTGCAGAATCATCTGGGTTGTTCCCAAAATCCTGATCCCTAAGCCCTGCCCTATATCAACACAGCCAGAATCTCGGGGTGAGGCTCAGGCACCTCTGATTTAAGTGTGAACCGCTGGGCACACACTGGTGCACCAGGGCCTGGCTGCTCACCCAGCTAGGTGACAGAGCTGGGGTCCTACTGGTGGGGATGAGTAGTCTTATGTTGTGTAACTGAAGATGCAGGGCTGGAGGACGGGACCACGTAGAACGCTAGAGGGTAAAATGTCCTTCGTTGTGGCTATTGCTGTTTCACAGGCAGGGTCAGGAACTCTGGCTTAGAGAACTGAGTAGAAAGGCCCAGCCAAACCTCGAAACCTCTATCCGGCCGGAGACAGGAAAGTGAATCAGATGCAACCAGGAAGAAACCTGAGGTTAACCTCTTGCAGACTGTGGGCCTCAGCAAGGGGGTAGAGGGGACACTGGTGGGTGTCCCATGACCCCTTCTACAGGTTCTGAAGTCAGTGGTGGTGGGCAGTAACCACGCAGCTCTAGAGGAAAGTCCCAATTTCCAGAGGGTCAGCCCCTGTGCCAGTGTAGCACATTTGTTCCTTGGCTTTCCTTTTCAGTTTCTTGGGGGTAGGGGGTGAGCAGACTCTGCTGTCCTGGATACTGGAACTGCTGAGGGAGCAGAGTAGCTCATGCCAGTTACTGAACATAGAGTGGCTGGCTCTCCCCCCACCCCCAGATGCCACAGGCTACAGAAAATACCACAGGCTGACCCCCATGGCTCTGTCTAGAGCCCAGACTCCCAGCTCCATGACTGGTAGCTGGAAGTCAGAAGAGGTTATAGATGACAGCCACTGCAGTCCACTAGTCAGGAGGATCACAAGTTCAAAGCCAGCCTAGGCTACATTAGTGAATTCAAAACATTGAAGCGAGAATTGGAGAAGGGAAATAGGAATGGAAGGAAAGAAGGAAGGAAGGAAGAGGGGGAGAAAGGGGAGTGAGGGAGAGAGGGATGGAGGAAGGAAGGGCGGGAGGGAGAGAGATGGGGAATCTATGTCCCTCCTAAATGGGAAGGCTAAAGTTGTAGGTCAGTGGTAAAGTGCCTGCCTAGTGTGCACAAGGCCCTGGGTTTGGTCTTCAGCATTACAAAAAGAAAAAGTTTAAGGATCCCAATATATTCAAGGAACCTCCTCCTTTAGCCTTCTTTTTCTATTCTGCGGCCAATTCTGAAATCAATGAACACTCCAGGCCATCGGTTGGTGATGCTGCTGCAAAGAGATAGAGAGATGTGGGAAAACTCTGCCTCAGATGACAAGCAGCCTCCTGAACAGAAGGCTGCTGAGCTGAAGGCAAAAGCACAGAGCATAATGCTGCAGACGAAGTTAAAGGAAAACCTGATGCTGCAGAAAAGAGCATCTTCAAGCATCCTTGCTGGAAACAGCAAGAAGAGGCAAAGAGGGAGGTGAGATGAAGCAGACAGTGATGAACAAGTTGCTTCTACCAGTTTTTCTTGCCTGCAAAGCATTTAATCCACCTATACACAATTTACTCCTTTTAAGGGAAGAAGAAAGCTAAGATGTGGGGTGGGTTAGTGAGATGGTTTGGTGGGTAAAGGCACTTTCTGCCAAAGATGACAGTCTGCACTGGATCCCTGGGAACCAACTCCTGCCTATTGTCCTCGGCCCTCCACATGTGTTCTCTTTCTCTCTCTCCCTCTCTCTCTCCCCCTCCCTCCCTCTCTCTCTCTCTCACACACACACACACACACACTAAAATGTAATTTAAAAATTTAAGTGTATAAAAGGAGAGTTTTGCAAAGGCATGTTTTTTTGAAAGTCACTCCAGGAGACAGATTAATCAAGCAATCATAAGGCTAAGTCTCTAGTCATAAAATATAAATGGAGGTAGGAAGATACAGACACTACAAAAACCTATAAAAAGGAGCCAAGCCAATCTCTCAGGAAGATGAAGATGGAGAAGGCTGTAGAGAAAGGCTTCATGCAATGAGGAAGTGGTTTATTCTTCCTCCTTTTCCAAGGCGATGAACCAGAAAAGTACTCACTAATTACTAGGTATGTGTGATGCACCCCATAAAAATGCAACCCCATTCCCTACTACAGTCCTGCAAGCCAAATGCTAATATTCTCCTCGACAAATATAGAAACCAAGGCTCAGAGAATCTTAATAACTCAGCCAACTCACCATAGTGGTTAAGAGGCAAAACCAACACTCTTCTCACAACACTGTACCTAAGTGGCCATTTCATGGGTACTTCTTGCACAAATGGATAGCTTGGAATAGCTTAGTAAGGTTGGAGGGTCCCCAGGGCCTTAGCATTGTTTTCTGCTCCCCTCAAACGAATTGTACAGTCTGGAAATGACAGGAGAAACCTATGACAAACCCTTGCTCTCTTCCTCTTACTGCCAACCCTAAATTCACCAGGAAAGGAAGAGAAGCCTTCTAGGTTGTGTGCCACTTCCTGAGAGAGATCTCACTTGACCATCAGTCCCTCCTCCTGGCTTCATTTGGAGCTTTTTGTGAACCATATTCTCTCCTTACCTACTCCAGCGTCTCTCACACTCCTAGTCCCAAGTAACATCTGGGCACTGGGCACTCCAGCTTGCAACAGGTTTTGCTGTCATTCATGTTTTAGCTGATCGTGGTCTCCTTGTATTAAGAGCCAGAAACTTGCTTCAATTTGCCCAGCCAAGTCTTCAGAGAAGGTTTCCCAGGCCTGGGCTAGAATCCTTGAACTTGACATCTATAGCTCAATGTGCTCTAGCAATTCTGAGGAAATAAGTTATAGATTACAGGACCTTGCGGGTAGAGCAGAACTTACGGTATTTGGGGACCCTTAAAGGGCATCATTATCTCATTATCAAAATGTTCTGGGGGTCTCAAACCATTGGCTTTCCTGAGATGAGTTCCACACAATCATACAGCAAGTCCTCTCTGAAGAACTTCGGGCTTGAAGGTCATTAGTTCAAGTCCTATGCTATGCTTAAGAGTATTTTATATAGCAGCAATAACAACAAACCTTGATTTCCTACATTATATTAAGTGTCTGGTTTGGGAACCGATGAGATGGCCTAGTGGGTAAAGGTACTTGCTACCAGGTCTACGAATCTTACTTCCATTTCTGGAACACCCACATGGGGGAATGAGAGAACCAACTCACGGAAGTTGTTCTCTGACCTCCATATTAGCATTTTGGCAAATGAGTACCTCTGTGCACACATATAACTAAGAGAGAGAGAGAGACAGAGAGAGAGAGAGAGACAGAGAGACAGAGAGACAGAGACAGAGACAGAGAGAGGGAGGCAGGGTCTAGTTTTCAACAACAACAACAAAAAAGAGGCCAGCCATGTAAAACTGTAATAAAGTATGTCTACACACAGAGGCAAAAGCAAACAGTTGGAACTGGCCACAAGGAAGTCTGGGCATGGTCTTACTAAACAAAACTTTAAATCAGCACTTCAAATGTGTTCAAAGACTAAAGGAAAACATGTCTAAGGGACTAAAGGAAAATATGAGTATTGTGTCTTGCCAAATAAAGACTATCAATAAGGATAAGATATATATATATATATTTAAAAAAACCCAAGCCAACTAGAAATTATGGGATTAAAAATGAGCACAACAATTAAAATAAAAATGTTATCCTAGGGCCTCAACAGCAGATGGACAGCCAGAAGAAAGAGTCAGTGAACCTGAAGGTAAGTCAGCTGAACTCATCAAACATGAGCAAAGATACAGAGACCAATGGGCCCAGCATCCCAGTTCCTTCATGATGGGACTTAAAGGACATGAGAGAAAGGGCCGAAAACAGCATTTTAAGAACATATTTGAAAACTTTTCCAATGTAAATAAAGATTTTAGTCTACGCATTTAAGCTCAGAATACCGCAAGGAGGATAAACTCAAAGAGATCCAGACCTAGAAACTTTAGAAAGACAGGTTCTCAACAGAAGAAAAAGACTCATGCAGTACCAAGACCCTCGATAAGATTAACAGCTGTTTTTCTTAAACCACAGAGGCTGGAAGATAGCAAGATGGCACATTTGGAATTCTGAAAGGAAAAAACTGTCAACCAAGAATTCTATGCCCAGAAAAATTAGCCTCCAAACTGAACAAATTAAGACATTCTCAAAAGTTGAAAGTTTATAGCTAAGTCAATCTGATCTATAAGAAATACCAAGGGAGGCTTCCAGGATCAAATGAAAATACATTAAACAGTAAATTAAAACCATATGAAAAGATGAAGATGTCAGTAAGGGTTACAACAGGGCTAAATATAAAATATGTTCTACAATTTTTTTAATAATTTAACTTAAAAAGAAAATTCCCAGGCTCTGCGTCACCATCAAAAAAAGGGGGGGGGGTAGCCCCATGGAAACAAAGCAAAATGCAATGGGTATGAATTTGAACTGAACTAGACTGATGTAAAGTACTGATAGTAATTGCCAGAAATTCAGCTTGAGCTCATTTCTGGATATATGGACTCCCTTAGACCTAACAGTAACCACTAAGGAAAATGACCCATAAATATAAAATGAAAGAAATGACAAAGCGTGTGGCAGAGTAGGTTTTCTGTGCAAACCTCACTCTCTAGCAATCCATAAAAGCTGAGGGGCCAGCTAAGCGTGGTGGTGCACACTTTTAATCCCAGCCCTCATGAGGCAGAGGCAGGTGGAACTCAAAATTTGAAGTCACCCTGGTCTACAAAGCGAGTTCCGGGACAGCTAGGGGAGGTGAGGTATATAATCTTTGACTCACCTCACACCATCCTCCATGCATACCTCAAGACACCCTAGTTCCCTCAGTTTCCCTAGTGGTCCTATTTCCTCCTCACAGCAATGGTGTGGGGCTTTATAACCACGTGAGGACATTGGGGCAGCAGGGAGATGGCTTAGTGGGTACAAATGCTTACTGTACAAGCATGGGAACCTGGGTTTGGATCCCCAGCCACTCATGTCTGTCCTTTTGTCTGAAACCCCAGCACTGTGGAAAGCAAAGACAGAAGAACAGATAGTCGGGATTTGCTGACCAGACAGTGTAGCTAAAACAGCAAAGTCCAGTTTCAGTGAGAAATCCTGGATTAAGGGAATAAGACAAGAATGACAGAGAAGGACATTCAATACCCTCCTCTGGTTACTCTACACATACCAGAAAATAAAAAGAGAAGGGAATGAAGATGCTGAGGCTCAGAGGTTGAGCAGCCCAGGGACATTAGTAACTGTGAGAGCTGATGCTGAGTTCTGTCTCATTCAGGGATCTTTTCCCACAGAGCGGAACAATACCTGGTCCTAGAGATGCTGACTTCCTTTTTGTTTCATCCTTTTTCTAACTTTCAATTATGGAAAACATCAAACCTATAGCGAAATAAAAAGAGAGGAAAATAACCCTCATGTACCCATTACTTGTCTTCAGTTTGTGGCCAGTCATGATGGAGCTCTTTCCCATGAAAAGGCCCTTGTGTCTCACCAATTGTATTTTGAATCTGATCCTAAATACATCCATTCAAATGAAACTTTTTGGTATTTGTCTTTAAAGGATATTCATCCAGAAAAGCATACCCATGGTGCTCTTATCACTTTAAAAGAGATTAGTAATGCATTAATGTAATAACCAAATTTCTAAGTATTTCAATTTCTTGAAAAGTGTAAACATTTTTTAAAGTGTTTACATGTGAACCCAAATATTGTTCATATGCCACAAATGGCTGGAGCCTCTCAAACTTCTTTTCATTCAAAAATTTTATCCATTTCTTTTTCCCTTATAATGTATTTGCTAAACAAAGTAAAACAAAGTATATTCTACTTGTATTGTAGTCTCCAAGAGTCTGGAGCTCTCTAGTGTTATTAATGTATTTTTCTGCTACCTGCCTTTCCCATTATACTAACTGGAAGTTAGATTAAAAGACCCAAGCATATTCATCCTGCCTTTCCTATTATACTAACTGGAAGTTAGATTAAAAGACTCAAGCATATTCATCCTGCCTTTTTTATTATACTAACTGGAAATTAGATTAAAAGACTCAAGAATATTCATCCTGCTTTTCCTATTATACTAACTAGAAGTTAGATTAGAAGACTCAGGCATATTCATCCTCATTTTTCTTACCAGAACATTTCACAGAAGTTCTTTGTCCTCTGTTCTGGGGTATCACAGACTGAGTCTCTCCCCACACAGTCTATGATGTTGAAGCCTTTTTATTTTTATTTTTTGTATATGAACAATTATTTTAGTCCTTCTTTTAAATCACTGTCTATACTATTTTTAAACAATCTTCTCTTATTTTACATACCAGTCTCAGTTCCCATTCCATCCCCTTCTCCCACTCCCCGCACCTTTCCCCCACTCCACCCCCATCCACTCCTCAGAGGGGGTAAGCCTTCCCATAGGGAGTCAACAAAATTCAGCACATCATTTTGAGACAGGACCAAGATGTTCCCGCCCATATCTAGGCTGAGCAAGGTATTCCTCCAAAGAGAACAGGCTCCAAAAAAGTCAGTTCAAGCACTGGTCAAGGATAAATCCTGGTCCCACTGATAGTGGCCCCACAGACTGCCTTAGTCAACACAACTGTCACCCACATTCAGAGGGTCTAGTTTGGTCCTATGCAGGTTCCCTCACTGTTAGTTCAGAGTCAGTGAGCTCCCACTAGCACAGGTCAGCTGATTCTGTGGGTATTTCCATCATGGTCTTGACCCCTTTGCTCATATTACCACTTGCTTAAATCTTTCTAACTAGAAAATAGCTTAAATGTTTGATACTAGAAGAACTGTTATAGAAGATTGATTCATCATTATATAGGAATTTTATACAGTCATTACTGATCAGAGTTTTCAAAGAACACTGAATGACATGAGGGACAAAATGCTTACAGTATTAAGAGTGGGAATCAACAATGCATAAGGGGCTGGTGAGAAGGCTCAGCTGTTAAAGGCACTTTGCTGCAGCTGGTAACATGAGTTTGATCCCAGGAAACCATGTAAAAATGGAAGGAGAGAGCAAACGCCACAAAGTTGCTGCCTGGGACTTCCACATGTATACCACACACACACACACACACACACACACACACACACACACACACACCACATACACTAATAAAATATATAAGTGTACTATGTGTTTACACATAAAAGTTGGGCATGATGGTTCATACCTATAATCCCAGCACTTGAGGAACTAAGGCAGGAGAATTGACATTTGTTCAAAATCCATTCTGATGAGTTCCAGGTAAAGCAGGATCACAAGTGAGACCCTGTCTTAGTTTTTTAAAAAATGCACATAGAAAAAAGATTAGAAGAAACCACAAAACTTCAAAGAAAGAAAAAGTTGTGTTAGTAAAGACAGTTACCAAGATTTAGAATTATGGGTGATTTTTTTTCTTTATTCTTTCCATGTTTTCCAACTTGTAGTCTTACATTTATATTACTTTCATAATCAACAAAGGTATTTTGTAAATCTTCTATCTGAAGTCATCTACAGAACCACAAAATGAAACCTTGAGGTAAGATTTAAGCATACTAAGTAGTGTGACAACAGGACAAATTGCTAGTCAGTTTCTGGTTGGACACTGGTTGTTTTGTTCCTCTGAATGGTCATTTTGGTCATAGAAAAGTGCTGGTCACAAGGGGCTAGCAGGAGTAGAGACAATTTGTCAGAAAAACTGGAAGAGGGCTGGGGAGATGGCTCAGTGACTAAAGTGTTTACCTCCCAAGTGTGAGGGCTGGAGTTTGAATCACTAGAACCCACATAATAGGTAGATCACTGGGGAGACTCACCTAAGATCCCAGTTTGGAAGACAGAGATGGGAGATCCCCAGAGGAAGCTGCATAGTCATAGTCAATCCCTGGGCTCAGCTGAGAAATTCTTTGTCAATAAATAAGATAGAAAGCAATCGAGAAAGATTCTCAACATCAACCTAGGGCCTCCATATATACATGCATGCACACCTCATGCTCACATGCCTGCACATATGCGAACACACACACACACACACACACACACACACACACACACACACCAGAAAAACATAAAATAAGAAAGTAAAGGAGAACAAACCCAATGGCACAACGGCATGCCTTAGGACTTGAATCTTCAGAAAGCTCAGTCTTGCTGCCCCAGATCCTCTTTCAAATAACTTATCAAGAGGCATCACACACAGTCATAAAAACATCAGCCTTCCAGCAGCAAGGACTCTGGGAGCAATTAGGAGCTGCTCCTTCAGAAGAGCAAGCCCAGTGCAGCAGCCTGCCACAGGGGCATCCTGGAGGTCCCTCTACCACAGCGGTTCTCAACTTGTGGGTTGTGACCCCTTTAGAAGTCAAACAACCCTTTTGCAGGGGTCAACTAAGACCATCGGAAAACACAGATGTTTACATTACATTTCAAACTGTTGTAGAATACTATTTTAAGGTGTGTTGCTTTTGTTTATGTTTATTATGTTTATTTAACTCTGTGATTCTTTGTCTGTCTAAAACACCTGGTGGTCTAATAAAGAGCTGAATGGACAATAGCGAGGCAGGAGCAAGGATGGGTGGGGCTGGCAGGCAGAGTATAAATAGAAGGAGAAATGCGGAAGGAGGGAGGGGCAAGGGAGAACAAGGAAAGGAAGACAGCCAGTTACTCAGTCAGCCACGAAGAAAGAGAAGACAGAGCCCCACATTGGAGCACTGGACTGAGTTCCCAAGGTCCTGACGAGGAGCAGAAGCAGGGAGAACATGAGAAAGAAAGTCAGGACCGTGAGGGAACCTTCATCTGGCGATGGATGGAGATAAAGACAGAGCCACACATTGGTGCACCGAACTGAGTGCCCAAGGTCCAAATGAGGAGCAGAAGGAGGGAAAACATGAGCAAGGAAGTCTGGACTGCGAGGAGTGCTCCCACCCACTGAGATGGTGGGGCTGATCTATTCGGAGCTTACCAAGCCCAGCTGGAGTGGGACTGAAAAAGCATGAGATAAAACCGGTCTCCCTGAACATGGCGGACAATGAGGGCTGCTGAGAAGTCAAGGACAATGACACGGGATTTGGACCCTATTACACATACTGGCTTTGTGGGAACCTAGTCTGTTTGGATGCTTACCTTCCTAGACCTGGATGGAGGGGGGAGGAACTTGGACTTCCCATAGGGCAGGGAACCCTTACTGCTCTCTGGACAGGAGAGGGAGGGAGAGTGGAGGAGGGAGGGGGGCAAATGGGAGGCGGGGAGGAGGCAGAAATTTTTAATAAATAAAATAAATAAAAAAGACTACAAAAAAATAAGATATATAGAAGTAAGAAAAGGAAAAGGCTCTTTTGCAGAGGCAAAAGGTAGTCAGGATAATTCAAGTTAAGAAAAGCTTGCAAGAAATTAGCCAAGCTAAGGCCAGGCATTCATAACTAAGAATAAGCCTCTGTGTGTAATTTACTTGGAAGCTGGGTGGTGCCCCCCCAGAAAAGTCTAAAGAATGAAGAGTAAAACATCATAAAACACATAACAACAAACTTACAGTTATGAAGTAGCAATGAAAATAATTTTATGGTTGGGGTCACCACAACATGAGGAACTGTATTAAAAAAGGGTCTCAGCGTTAGGAAGGTTGAGAACCACTGCTCTACCAGGACAGCAGGCTCAGCCTTCTGGTTTGACTTGAGCAGAGAAAGTATTGAGATTTCCAGTTCTGATTTTAACCTTTATCTCCTTCCTGGTCTAGGTTAACCTAAATCGATGCCCTACATACAGGGTGTATAAATTATTAACCAAGGAAAGATTCACTTTTAACGTCGTAAATAATCTTTTCTGGGACCACTTTCCTCCAAAGTCCAAGAATACCTGAAACTAAACTCAGGAAAGAAACTTTTGTTTCCCTACTCAAAAGCATCTTGAAATATTTGCCACCACTTACATGCCATTCAAGAGCAGCAACAAAGTCTCATTCACAAATTCTACTCAAGCAACTCAGCCCCTAATGGAACCTCAGATGCCTTAGGACTACCCTTCCATTAACCAGTTTTCACCCTGAAAGATTCTCTAAAGGGATGCTCTGTTTTAAAATATTATGGTTTTGTCTCTAAGGTTAACACAAGCTGATTATAGGTGTATAGAATAGGAACATTTAAAAAACCTATTTAAAAAGCTCTCTCTTTCTTCCTTCTCCCTTCCTTCCTTCCTTCCTTCTTTTCTTTCTTTCTCTCTTCTTTCTTTCTTTTTCTTTCTTTCTTTCTGTTCTGAGGTTCAAACCTGGGGCCTTGTATATGCTAGGCAAGTCTTCTTTTACTACATTATATTCCTAGCCTAGTAAAAGAAAACTTTAACTCCACCATTCAGAAGGAATTAATGTCAACTGTTGTATTTCCTTACTGTATTAATATGTTAGTGTTTTTTAAACATAGTTAATACCATTACGTACTATTTTACTTAATGTTATTTATAATAATTATGAGAAGTTTTTCAAATATTCTCAGTTTCTTATAGCTGTTTTTCTGTTCTTATCTGTTCATGCTTCTCTAAGCTAATAAGCTAATCAATGATTACATACTAGGCTTCTACACAGGAGACAGGCCAAAGGAGCATTTGATGGACATGTGACCATGACTGTTTCTACCCATTAGTGTGAAACAGACATGGCAAAGCTTTCAGAAAGAAATCATGTATATTTGAGGAATGGAAAAGAGATGATGGCTAATTTTGAGGACCATATCTTTTGAATCAAACCTGGGCTACAAAATCTAACCAAAGCTACTTGGAGTCATTTAACCTTGTGTTGTACCTGCTTCCTCAACCATGTTTAAATGGGACGGAGTGTATGAATGATGTCATGTGAGTAGTTGCTGTTTATATTACCCAGAGAATACAAAATATTTCAAAGCTGTTACTTATTTATCAAATTATTTGCATTTCTTGCACAACTTAATATGAAAATGGGAGGCAAAATATTTGAAATTTAAACTGTAATAGAAAATATAAAATAAAAGATTGCCCCTACCACAGATAAGGGCATAGAAGGGGAAAGAAGGAATAATAATGGAAGGAAGGAAGCAGAGGAGGAGAAGGAACCAAGAGGAGGCAGTGGAGAGGAGGAAAGGGAGAAGAGGAGGAGGCTGGCTTCTAGCCAACTATCAGGAAAAATACAAAAGGGGGGAGAGAAGTGGGGTTTACAATTTTCCCTAAAAATCATAACCTTTAATTTCCAAGTTCAAATACTAAGGTGAAAGAACTTCTCCTGAACCCCAGCACTCCCGAGACTGCACTATGCACAGGGGCTGCCCGTGACCCAGCATGCATGGTACAGAGAAGACACTCAGTGACCGCCTAGGACTGTGGAGGAGGAGAATACAACCTTCAGATCAATTATTTCGTCTTTATAGTTTTTAACCAGAAACCCAACTCTGAACAGAGCCTTTTGTTCCAGTAAAAACATTCTCCAGCAACTTCTCAACATAATGTAACATGATATGGCAATATGAGCAGATGTCAAATAGAACATAGTTTAAGTAGCATTTGACTTTTAGGCTCAAAATGATAGTCCTGTCTTCCTAACAACTATTCCCTTCATCGTTCACATGGCCTGACAATGAACAATTTTCTCATGAAAACAACGAAAACTATTTTCTTAAGGAAAGCAGGATGTCTTAAAGGGAAGAGCAAGGAAGGGATGGAAGTTAAAGATCAACTATTAATTCCAGCCTGGTGTTGAAATATGGCTGACTGGTGTCACACAGCCGGGGCTCTCCACAGGCATTGTGGTAAGCAGCCAGGAGACACTTTTGGGGGGACAAAACTGGGGAGCCAGGGAAAATTTGAGGGCTAAGAATGAAGATGCTGCCCTTTATGCCACTTCACACCAGATGTTGCACCTCATCAATGCTCAAGGTCACCTATGAAAGTAGCGGGCAGTTTCCCAAGGGTCCTGCCTCCCATTGAATCACACTCCCATTTCTATGAGGATTCTCTCTCGTGCCCTTTCTCAGGCTTTCTCCATGGCCTGCTAAATCATGATTTCAGAAAGCATTCTTGATGCCCTTAGCTGAAACTTGTCTCATCTATCACTTCTGTTACTCCCCAGGAATCTTATGTCATTAATCACTTTCTCATGTGTCTATTTTTTCTCATGCCAAATTTCTACAATACCTCTTTCTTTCTTTCTTTCTTTCTTTCTTTCTTTCTTTCTTTCTTTCTTTCTTTCTTTCTTTTTGGTTTTTCGAGACAGGGTTTCTCTGCAGTTTTAGAGCCTGTCCTGGAGCTAGCTCTTGTAGACCAGGCTGGCCTCGAACTCACAGATATCAGCCTGCCTCTGCCTCCCAAGTGCTGGGATTAAAGGCATGCACCACCGCCACCCGGCTCCTTTTAGTTTTATAATGCTTTATAGCTATAAAAAATGTCCAGTCTCTTGCTGCAGCAAGGCGAGTGGGAGCACCTGGAGCACAAGCTCGGAAGGAGACACCACGGGTTGTAAGAAAATGGCAGACAAGCCGTGGACACGGGGGGGGGGGGGAATTGCCAGCTTTGATGAGGCCAAGCTGAAGAAGACCGAGACACAGAAAAACACCCTGCTGACCAAAGAGACCACTGAACAAGAAAAGAGGAGTGAAATTTCCTAAAAGCCAAGACTGGAGGATTACCCCACCCCACCCCACCCCGTCATCTCCAAGACCCCCTCGTGGTGTGGAGGAAGAGCCATCTCCAAGATGGACATGAGCCACAAGCTGCATTGTGAACCCGGGCACTCTGAGCCGATGCCACCAGCCTGCAGGTCTCTGAAGGGGGACCACCCCCCCCCACTAATCAGACTGCCAAATATCACTGGTTTGCCCTGGGATATTATAGAAAATTATTTGTATGATTGATGAAAATAAAACACACCTCGTGGCAAAAACAAATTATCAGTTGTTCTTCATAACATCCAGTAAACCACCTCTTTTTGTGATTGACATAGAGGAACTTGAACTCAGAGAGTTAACTGAATCAGTATGCTAATAAGTCAGGGGTTTTCATGACAAGTCTCCCAACTGGACAGTCATCTTGAAGACATGAACTCTGCCTTCGTTGTCTTCAAATCCTAGTAAACCTAATACAGGACCTAATTTAGAACAGATGTTCAAAAATGTTGGCTCGATGAATATGCATGTGTGAACACACACAAGGCCTCAGTTCCCCTTCGGCAGACAGCCTCTTTTATTGGAAGAGGTAAAAGCATCACTTCTCTGAGTTCCCTCTGACACCTGCCTCCAGTGTATGATAGTCCCTACATTATGATTGCTGGAACACCCATTCCATTCTATGCCCTTATTCACTATGGCTGCCGTAACAAAGTATCACAAAATTCCTAGCTTAACACTACTATATATAGTTTTGGGAGCCAGAAGTCTCACTGGGAAAAATCAAGATGTCTAGGGACAGTTACTTGAGGGAGGCTCTGGGGAGAATCTGTTTCCTTATCTGTTATCATTTCTAGAAGTCTACAGAATCCTTTGTTGGGAAGCCTCTTCTACCATCTTCAACGTGCACCATTCCAATGGCTTTGTCTTTAATCACATCATTTTTTTCTCTATGGTCAAATCTCCCGTTTATAAAGTCCCTTGAGATCATATTTAGTGTCCTCAGGAATGATATTATTCCTAGGTCCCAGGGACTAGGACCTACTTTTTATGGTATTCAGTCTGCCACAGCGACCACTGTACATGGAATTTCCCTCTTTGTGTGTATTTGCCTATGTCTCCAAGACAGTGTGAACAACATGAGGACAGGGCTGTACCTCAGCTATCTCCATATCACCATCTCTTATCATGGCTCCTCAGTATGGGGGAGGGGGCGGGGCATTTACCAAATTATTATTACATAAGAATCAAGTGTGATGTTCAGCAGGTAAAATGCTTGTCATATAGGCCTAATGACCATCCCAGGAACTTACGTAAAGATGGAAGGAGAGAATCAACTCCACAAAGTTGTCTTCTGAAATTTACACATGAGCCATGGCCCTCATGCCCCCCCCCCCACACACACCAATAATAAAGTTCCAGGGGATCTGGTGCCCTCTTCTGACTTTTTCAGGCACAAGGCACACACAGAGTGTGCACATACACATGCACTCAAAACACTCACACACACAAGATAAAAAAATTAAGTTATTATGTGATAAACAACCCTACACCCATGGACTACCACTGTGTCTGTGTCAAGGTCCTAACCTTCCACGTAGCACAGCATTCCAAACAAATCGGAATCTGACTTCCAAAAGAGATCTTAAAATAAATGGCAGTCTTTAATGAAACTCTCTTGGGAACATGGAGGAGGAAATTACATAGAACATTATACAGCAGAGCTTCCTAAAAATGCCCGGGGGAGACGCTTCTCACCCCCTCTTCAGGCCCCTCACTCAGTCTGTATGTTTGCTAGTCTGTCCACCATCCAGACAGCCAAGTTTCCAGCTGTTCCCAGGAAAAAAATGCAAGCACATCAGGGTTTAATTGGACACCACCCACCTCAGTTAATGGGCAAGCCTGGAAAGGAGACAAAAGCACTAGCCACTTCCTAAATTCTACCTCCCACACAGTGGGGTACATGAGTCCCCAGTGTCCAGTACCCGGTGGTCTCATGACTCTATTTAAGAACAGTCCTGCTTCACTAGAGCCAATTCAAGAGGAAGTGTTCCTCAGGGCCTGTTGTCAGACTTCTGACAAAGGGAGACACTGGCCAGGCAGCCCATGTGATACTTGCAGGATCAGGATGCATCCTAGCATCTCCAGTAGGAATGCCTTAAAGGCCCTCCTTTTCCCTCCTTCCAAGTTTAGAGTCTGAATAAAACCTCAACTGTTTCAGTATGCTCAGTTATCAATTCCTGGCAGATCTACTCTAAGCCTTTCTGAATCTCCAAGATGGGTTCCTGGGAGCTCTGCAGAGTGTGTAATAATGACAAGAGTTCACAGGTAACAGGAGGCCCAGGCATCCGCTCCTCCCAGAAACATGATAAAATAAGCAATAGTGTTGACCCAAGTTGTTCCTGGAGGGAAACTGAGTCACAGCAAGGCTAACTGACTTGCTTGAGGTTGTACAGTTAATAAGTGATAGAGTAAGAATATAAATCCAGGCATTCAGGCATACATAGGGGATAAATCTTGTCCTCCCAAGCATCTGGAATAGAAGTGGATGTGGTGGTTTGAATGATAATGGCCCCATAAGCCCATATACTTGAATGCTTGATTTCCAGATGATGGAACTTTTTGGGAAAGATTGGGAGGTATGGCCTTGTGGAAGGAGGTATGTCACTGGGGGTGGGCTTTAATGTTTAAAAAGTTTATCCTATTTCCAGTTGGCTCTCTGCCTCCTACTTGTGGATAAGGATATGAGCTCTCAGCTACTGCTGCAGCACCATGCCTGTCTGCCTGATGCCATGCTCCCCAGCATATGGCCACGGACTCAGCCTCTGAAACCGAAGTCCCAATAAACTCTTCTGTATGTTGCCCTGGTCATGGCATCTAAAACTAAGCACAGCAATAAAAGGGTAACTGAGAGAGTAGGACAAATAAATCACAGCTGCTCTTCAATTTACCACGTTCTCACTAGGATCTGCAGCCGTCCTACCACTATGAAAGAGGACTCTGGGTCACACCTACACAGAATTCCCCAGCACTGGACAACTATTCTGGTGCCCATTGTTTCCACTGCCGCTACCTCCTGTTACTCTCGGGGTGCTTCCTCAGCTGTCTGTTCCCTAGCTCTGCCTCTAAGGTGGTTTCTTGCTTCCTCTCCGTCGACACCCGAGTCTGATGAGGCTGAATGCAGCCTCCGATGTTTTGGTCCAGTCTGTCTAGGCACTTCCCTTGCCTTCTTCTTCCCCAAGGACAAGGTAATCCACCAGTCAGAGCTACTTAAATCTTTGAGGCTAAACTAAACCTTGGTTTCAAAGCTTCAAGTCTCACCAAGGGTTTTCTTAGGACATTCAGTCTAGAAAACGGTTATGATCCAATATAAGATAATATTTTTTATCTTGCAAAGTAAGTTCTGGACAGTGTATTCTCCCAAACATTAATATATCCCAAGGGTGATCTCTTTTGGCTTTTCTACAGGAAGATGACATTCCAGCTCAGCATCTATAGAAGCTTTACTGTGTTGACATTCACATTCCCTCAGGTTACAAAGTCCCCACATTGTCATTTTGAATGGTCCATGTTTCTAAAATAAATTTTGCTTAAAAATTCCTCTGTTACTTGGAATTTTTCTCCTTTCCATTTTTTTCACTATTCTGCATGGCATAAAATAGACTGATATTTTGTTGACCTAATTTTTGGTTATTTACTTCCTTATGGATAAGTTTCTTTATGTTAAGTAACTCCAGAAGATAGAACATACTTATGGCTTTTTGTTTGTCGAGAAGATTCCATGACCTCTGCCAATGTGAGGTTTATCGCTTTTATTTTGCTTTTTACTGACTTGATAGTTCTAAAATCATACCCCAATGGTGTTTTTTGCTTTTTTTCTTTTATATTTATTTATTTCCTTGCATGTGCAGGTGGGGTTCGTGTGTGTCTATCAAAGGACAACGTTCAGGAGCCAGTCCTTTCCCTCCATCTCGCAGCTCCCAGAAAAGAAATTCAGGCTGGCAGGCTCGGTAGCAGGAGTTTTTATCTACTCAGCCATGTTGCTAGCTTCTCAATGGTGTTTTCATATGAATTTTTTTCAAGCAGTAGGCTTTTTATGTGATTGTTGGTCTTCCCCCTTATTGAAGAATAAATTATTTGTCATTTTTGGAAATTTATGAAGTAAAATCTAGACATGGGCTATTTACATATATCAAATCTTTTCTTTTTTAGAATAACTTTCTAGCAATTATATATTTCACATAGTTTGTATTTCTATAGCTTTTGTTGACTATATCATCTGTAAATTCCACGATAATCTACATATATTGTATTTGTTTTAAATATATTTTATACAATCCTTTGAAAATTTTATACATTTCCATACATATATGCCATATCTACTTTTAATATTGTTCATTTTAAAATATGTGAATCCTTCAAACATGCGATGTTCATGTTATTTTTTTATCTTAAGAAATTCTGGCATATTAAAAACTGTACTTCCATATGTTTTATTTTGACCCATCTTTTGAACTGTTTTATTAAACATGATATGACGCATTGCTCTAAGGCAGTGGCTCTCAAGTTGTGAGCTGCAACCCCTTTGAGGGTCACATATTAGGTATTTACATCAGTAGCAAAATGATAGCTATGAAGGAGCAATGGAATAATTTTATGGTTGCAGTCACCACAGCATGTTGAACTTTATTAAGGGTCACAGCATTAGGAAGGTTGAGATCCACTTCTCTAAAGTATAAACTACCTTTCTGCTATAATATTGTGCACAAAACAATTAGCAAGCTGTGAAATCTTTCCACAATATCTGTTGCTCTGGCTTAGTTGTAAAGTCAGTTTAGAAAGTAGGACAGCTGTGCTAGAAGAGGTTTCAGTCTATTTCATTTGATCACTAACCAGCAAAGATGTATCAAAGTCCTTATCGTACCAGGCACTATCCTAGCACTAAAGATAACCTATAAACAAAACACATCCTCATAAGCATGATAACATGCTAGCTGGAGAGAAACAAGTTTGAAAATAGGTGATAGGTGGGTAAGTAAACAGCACGTAAAACAGGAAAGAGTGATCAGAGCTAGCAAGAAGTGAAAAGTAGAACTCTCCTGTGGAAGCTCAGGAGGATTTCACTGAGGTGACATCTGCACAGTACGTGAAGGAGGGGAGACAGGGAGCAAACAAGCATCTGGGAGAAAGAAGACTCCAGGAGTGTGAAGTTCCAAAACCAGGAAGGTGTCTAATACGTTGGAGGCCACCCCAGAGTGAGTAAAGGGTGACTGAGAAGAGGTCATCAAACAGGAAAGGGAAGTGTTTTCTAGAGAGGGGTGGAAGCCTTCAGATGGTTTTGCACAAAAGAAAGATAGTATCTGACATAACAGCTTACCAGGGTCGCTCTGGCTATGGTGAGGCAAAAAGTCATAGGAGACCAATGACAGAGCCAGGAAGATGTTAGAGGACCCTGACTGGTGTGGACAAGAGGCTAAGATAGCTAACGTCAGAGTGGTGAAAATGGTAGATTATCTATAGCTCTTCTAGCAGAAATTCAAAGGGAGGAGATAAAGGATGGCGCCATAAATTCTGGCCAGGTCATTTATTGGAAAGATGACTGTATCAGCCAGCTTTTTGTCAGTATAATGAAATATCTCAGCTTCACTTTATAAGGAAGTTTATTTAACTCACAGTTTTGGAGGCTCAAGGACATAGTCACCTCCATCAGTCCAATTCTAGCAAGGGCCCTTGCAGCTGTACTCTATCAATGAGAATGGCAAGAGCAGGAACACGTGTGTGTCCAAATGATCACACTGCCAAACAGGAAGCCAGAGAGGCACTTCAAGCAAGACTTGGGCTTTCATTCAAATGTCTTCTTTGCAAATTAAAGGAATGACCTTTGCCCCTTCCCGAGGAGGGCAGATACAATGATGTAGGTCCCACCACTTCAAGATTATCGACTCAATACCACTGCACTAAGGGCTTGCAAAGCCATGAATGCAAAGGACCTTACTGGGAGGCAAACCATCAGTAGTTTGCCATAGTAATGGTTTTACTGGGATGGAACTGTCTGTAGGAAGAACAGAATTTGGTGTTAACTAAGCTTGAAAGTATCCTAAATATATCTATCAAATAATCCCACATCTAAGGCTCATGGAACACGGCCGAAGAGGGGGCAAAAAGATTGTAGAGCCAGAAGTTCAGAGAATTTTTCTGAGAGATTGTGTCTCCAAGTAATATTGGAAACTGCACCCATAAAGTCTCACCAACATGACTGCCAAACATGAACTGGTCAAGGATGACACCAATGGGCATGCCTAAGTGGATGGGAAAAAGCCCATGAAGCCTCAGCTCTACTCAAAGAGCTATAGGCCACTGAGAAAAGCTAGGAGCAGAAGAGGCGCTCTTCCCCAGGGAAGGGCATACCAACTGGTTATCCAATACCAAATGGTCGGCCCTGGAAATATGCATACAAGTAACATTATATAGACTGAGCAGGTTATATTTAGGAATATTTATGTATATACATATAAATACATGCATGCAGTTAGTGAAAAAGAGAGGCCATGAATTTGAAGGAGGACAGGGAGGAGTATATGGGAGGGTTTGGATGGAGGAGAAGGGAGAAATGTATTTACATCATAACCTCAAAAGTAGGGTTTTAAAGAGCTATTCTAAGTAGACAGGTTAAGTTGACTCCTCCCCCATTTAGAAGCTGATTATTTTGTCAGTTTTAATGTATTTTAAATCCTATGGCAGAGTCCTATTTTCTGTGTTCTCGAAGGTAGCTTTCCATTATTCAGTGTCTATGATGAGTGTGTGAAGCCTTGGACTGCTGTCCATGCAATCTTGTAATTTGACACAGCGCCCCATTCATCTTCACTCACTGCTGCTTCTCCAGTAATGATCCGGGGCTCTTGCTCCATCTGTTCACATCCTCCTTTATTGTTCCTGGTATGCTTTAATTATTTTCTTGAGTAAATCTTGTGTCTCAAGGAAAATCCTCAAGAAACTTATTTTTGGGTCATGGTTGTGAATGGGATCTCTCCTTTTATGCTCTTATTAATAAGCAGCTATTTTTCACTGACAGAAACACAATGGTTCTGTGTGGGTTTCCTTTGGCTTCAGTCTTTGCTGAACTCATTATTTATAACAGTTTAGAGGATGCTTTTCTTGGAACATTTAGGCCTATCATCATATCCAGTGGGTTACTACTTTTTACCTTATATATTTTATGTCTTTCCCAAGTAGTTATTACCAGCATTTCTAATACCATGCCAAAAAGAATAACCCGAAAAACCTGCTGGGCTTTCGAGGAGCAGCTCCCAGTGTGACAGCAGTGCTCAGAGGGAGTATGCAGTTCTGCACTCCAAGGAGGGAGACAATGACAGTTTACTGACAATAGAAATGACTAAAATGATTGTTTGTTTAAAATTTGCTTATCTTTTTCATTTGTGATTTAATTTCACCCATTTTCTCTCTTTTGAAAACGAACATTTGCTAGTTAATGAAATGCCATGGGATTCAAGTGTAGCTTTATTTTTTCTCAGATTTTTGCATGTCTTTAATATTAGTTGGCATCTAAAACTTAAGAATTGATCATTATTCTTTCCAATGTATGTTTTCATGATTCATGCTCATAACTGTAAAATCTCTTTTATTTGGTATCATGTTTTGTTATTTTCACTAGAGAATTCAGGATACTCTTTTCATACTAGCCTCCATTTTTAGAAGTCAGGTTTTAATTATTTTTACTGTAGGTAATGGCTAGTTATATTTCTTTTCTAACTCAGTCGTAGGGCTGGAGCATTGCCTGCTCTTCCAAAGGTTCTGAGTTCAATTCCCAGCAACCACATGGTGGCTCACAACCATCTGTAGTGAGGTCTAGTGCCCTCTTCTGGCCTGCAGGCATACACACAGACAGAATATTGTATACATAATAAATAAATAAATATTAAAAAATATTCCTCAATAGTTGGCTGAGTAAATAAAATGTGGCACATTCATAAAACAGAACAGAGCTTAGTACTTATAAAAACATAAATAAGTCTTAAAATCACATACTACATGCAGAAGCAAGATATAAAAGAGCATTCACTGTATGACCCCATTTACATAAAATGAAAAATGAGCCTTTCATGACAGAAGCAGATCAGTGGTTTCTGGGGGCCAAGACCATTGGGATGAAGGCACAAGGAATCTTCCAAGGATCACGTACACATTATGTTTTGATGGTGGTGGTGGTGGTTTTGCAGGAAGACATAATTTTTATAAGTCCTTGCACTGTGCACTTTAAATGACTGTGATTTAACTGTATGTAAACGATTCCTCAGTGAGCTGAAAAGCAGGTGATCCAGCTTCACAGTACACAACTGAAAAGGCAGAGTCAATGCAGGTAAGTCTGCTCAGCCCAGAGGCAGCTACTGTGACTAGTTTCCTGCATATATTTCTCGAAACATTTTTACTTAATATAAATTTTAGATTTTTATATGTCAGTACTTTTAAATCACTTTTTAAAAAGACTACATAATGGTTCGTTTAGGGACGTGCCATAATTTACTGAGCCTCTGTTTCTAATTGATGTGTGCTGGACTATTTCCATTCTTTTTTATAAACAGTGAACATAGACTTGCTAGGCTGAAGACTGTTGAGTCACTCTCCACGGAAGCGATGCCAGTGTGTGTGTCCAGCAGCAGTGGTGCAGGCTGACACAGCAGCCTGCAGCAGCGCACGTGCTCTAGCTCGACCCCAGGGCTCCTATGAGGCATGCCACTGAACATCTTTTCCCAGGGCTTTTGTTTTTGTTGGTGGTGGTGGTTTGGGTTTTTTTTTGTTTTGTTTGTTTGTTTTTATTTTTTGTTTTGTTTTTGTTGTTGTTGTTGTTGTTTGGAGACAGGGTTTCTCTGTATAATAGTCCTAGCTGTCCTGGAACTAGCTCTGTAGACCAGGCTGGCCTAGAACTCACAGAGATCCTCCTGCCTCTGCCTCCCGAGTGCTGGGATTAAAGGCGTGCTCCACAACCGCCTGGCCTTTTCCCAGTTTTAAGAGCAATTTACATTCATAGTTAGTTTTCCCCCCCATAAACTGCTCATCTCTTCCAGTTTTTTTTTAAAATAGAGTTTTGGTCTTTCTATGTGGTTTCATGATAGTTCTATATTTATGATCTTGGCTCAGACTCTCTAAGAAATAAAGCTTAGATGCTAATGATTTATTGAGTGAGCACAATCCTAAGATAACAAGAGTGAAGGGAAAATAAAAGTAAAGCCAAGAAAGAAGGAAAATATCAAGTTGTCACCTCATCAAGTGGACCAGTGTCATGAGCCAGACGTTTCTCAGTGAACTGAATGTCAAAGGTGGGCAATTGTGGTGAAGGGGTTACGAACAAGACACCCCCAAATGGGCTGGACTGGTGCATTGGTTACTGATGTCGCTGCTCAAGCTGTCACTGCAGAAAGTGCTAGCCAGCCCTCCTTTCCATGCCTGCACCAGGCTATAACGATTCCTTTGGGAGAGGTGTCATCTCTGTTCCCAGACCAAACAAACACACAGAGTTTATTACAAGACTGGGAATGCTGCAGCAATAAACCAACACACTCAGAAAGTGCCTCTTGCTTTCATCAGCTTCATACCCCCCACCACAGCTCTCTTAGTAACCACCCTAGAATTTACTGCCTCTAGATCAGGTCTATTCTGCAATTTCTTTATAAATTTATTTTTTGTTTTAAAAACCTTAGAGCTTTGGATCTTTCCTTCTTAATGAGAATCCCATTGATAAAATGTGTGCATTCTGCCAGACAAACTGCTTTGTGTCATTTGATTGCTACACCTTGCTGAAGGTTCTACCTAAGATCTGATATGGATAGAGGCAATGATCAGCCCTTCCTACCATAGGAGTAGGGAGGAGAGGATTTCGTTGCAGTCTCTGTCAACACGTGTCCCATAGGACAATAGCTTTGTTACCCTTGTGAGATACATTGCCCTGCTCAGTGGGTGAGGAAACCAGATCTCGTGTCCAGTGGAAATCATCAGTGCAGTTGTGGTCCCCACTTAACCATCACCCTAGTGCAGTGCAAAATGAAGATAAAATACAGATGCGCACTGTATAGTTAGTATAACAATATTCATTTGCTGGATTCTAAGTTTCTGACCTTTTCCCAAACCTACTGTTACATACCGGGTCTGAGAAATGAATCACGCAATTGGAGAGCTAAACTTGATGCTAAACTACTGTCCACTTCATAGAGGGCAATAGTGGTCAAGTAATATACAGTTTGAGTGTGATTAGTAATACACTCATCTCCTTAGTTTTACCAAGATGCTGTTAATTATGGAGACACCATCCTATGTTGATGTATTATTGTTTAAATTATAGGTTTTTTCCCAGGAAAATGCTGTAAAATACAATGTAGCTTTACATATGCTATTTTTACTTGGCATGGTCTGTGAGACATCCTCAGAGTATTTAAAGAGGAAAAAAGTCCAGCAAGACAGGAATGAATAGACCAAAACATATTTAAAGTAAACTGGACTTCCAGAAGAACCTTTGCCCTATAGAATTAACCACTTCCTCAATGGCTGCCCATCCACCCAACCACCCTCACCACCAAAGTAGCTCTTACATTCTTCCGGCATAATCCCCATACAATTTTAATGGCATTTGACTAATTATGGGCCTTCTTTTCTGGCTGGACTATAAATCCTTAAGGGCATAGACTGGAAGAGACTTTGTTTCAGTTTAGACCTAGGGCTTTGCCTATAACCTATAACAGAAAAGTTGCTTAAACTTAAAGCACATTTCTAGATGACTGATATAAAGAGAAACATAATGAATCAACTCAAACTGCCTCCTTTGAAAGCCTTACCTGATAAGGTCACACCTCCACTCAACACCGCCATTCTGAACTCTGGGTCCCCTAGTTCCCGAGTCCCCACTTTCCTATATATGTGTCTATCTTCTCCACAAGAGAATGAGCTCTTTGAAGATACAGGCTGTCTTAACCATTTTAAGATCCCCAGCACGTAATACACACCCCATAAGCATTTGCTAAGCAAGTGAATGAATGAAAGAAATGCATTTACAGTGGCAGACTAAGTGAAAAAGGTCTAGCCATCTTAGTAAGAAACTAATGTGTCTGGTCACTGTGTTCAGAGAAGAGAGCGCTCTCTTCTCTGAGGAAAAAATGTAGGTAAAAAGAGGCCGGGGGGGGGGGTGAGGATGGCACATGCTTTTGACCCCAGTACTGGGGAGGCAGAAACAGGTTGCTCTCTCTGAGTTTAAGGCCAGCCTGGTCTACAAAGTTAGCTCCAGGACAGCCAGGGTGGTTACACAGAGAAATTCTGTCTCAAAAAACCAAAACCAAAAAAGTAGGTAATTAGAAAGAGCATGTGCTTTGCCAAGCAATGACAAAGTTGTGATTCTGACTCTGCCCTTGCTTTGTGCAAGTCCCTTCTCTGTGCTGAGCGTCCGCTTCTTGCACTGCGAGTCAGAAATACACAGGAGGGTAAAGGGTGAGAGCAACAGGAAGGTCTACCACAGGCCATGGATGAGGCTACAGCTGAGTTCTACACTACCATTATTCCTAGTTACTGTTATTATTCATAACGACGTAGCTATTATGAGGTACGAAGTAGATGCTGAAGCACTGTTACATTTATAGTTGAATGACCTTGAAGAAGATAATTTAGACAGAGAATGGAGTGGTTTGGTGATCTTCAGAAATCATGGTGGCAATAGTCATTCATAATGACTGCCAATTCTGTCAGGTGTGCCACACACATTTGACATAAAATGTTTACAACTGACCATCAGTACTGTTACCCTACTTATCAAAAACGGGGAAACTGAACTTCAGAGTGTCTCAAGGTCACAGAGCTAGCAGCGCTTGAAAGGCTTCAAAGCCGCCCAATCCTTCCAATTTCAGAGCACACTTAAGGCTTAACACATCTCTTGTTTTGAACAAATGAGAAGCTGGGCATATTGTGGGAATTAAACTATATGAAAGCCTTTTAACAACTTAGACTGTAAATTAAGATAGGCTAAGATGTTGATGGATTACAAGGCTGTGTGAGCCTGTTTGTCGGCTCCTACGATTATCACTCCTATTGTTGCAAACATGTCTTGGCATTTTCAACAAGAAAGCCAGATGTAGTTCTGGATGAGGACCCAGTACTCAGAGGAAAGTCTTCACCTGAACCACCGCATTCAGCAGTGGAGGCAGAGCTCTACCCGCTGAACATAATAGCAACTACAGTCTTAGTCAGAAGAGCTGTGACTGCCTGCAAGATACCCTCGAGATCAGGCCTGGCGACAGTCACTCCTAGAAGAAGGGACTGAGGGCCATAAGCCCCCACCTGAGATTCCAGCCATTCCCTCCTGTATTGTCCCTCCTTGCTGTATGTATTTCTGCCCATCTTTACAAAGTTTCAGAGGGTTCTCTGAGTACACAGAGGGTGAAAGGGAAGGAGAGAAACCCAAACATCAATGGGGTAACCATCCTCCATACTGGGGGAAGAATCTTTTGTGACGTGCTATTCTGTGGTTACTCACGCTCCTGTAAAAACCCCACCACTGTGCCTCTTTAAATAACTCAGTAAGTTCTTGGTTTACCAAGCTAGACTAGGGTAGATTTGTTCCTTCGCTCTATCACTGGAGCCCCACCTAGAGTGAGAAGACACATATTCATATTTTCCCAGGAAAAAGCCCTCAAAGAGAAAGTCCTCTGTGTCGTTGGGAAAGCTGCCTTTTGGAGGACTTCATTAGGCCCGGGTATCACATGAACAGAGAATTCCGCTGGTTTGCCTTTTCCTAGCCCCTGTCAGCTGTTTACTTTCTCATACCATACATTCTCAAAACATATGAGAAACGGAGATACCCCCCAGGCCCCGCTGGCCAGAGCTTCATCCTGCTGCTGCCCCTTTCATCCTTGCTCCTAGTGGACAAGCTCATCTTAGTCATGGATTCTTTTTCTACTATACCAAAATTTAGAAGCTGATTCTGAATTCCTGTGCGATGCCTGCTGATGTTGCAGCTGTCCTCGACTCCAGCCAGAGGCTCCTCGATGTTCTCTGCCCACCAGTGTGTTCTAGATAGACTGAGGGCTCACTTGACACAGCAGAGTCTAGCAGCATCATTTCTGGGCATCAACATGATCCAGCCTTGCTAGTCAGGAGGAGGTGGTAGAACAGGAAAGACTTCTCTAAAATTTCTCCTTTTGTATACATGCCTCCCCTGCAGAGAGTCAGGGCAGAAATAAACATAACTTTCCCTGTGTGTCTCCAGCACAGGAGGAGCATATGGTTGGATGCGACTGGCTTCTCTGAAAGCCCTTCCAAAGAACACAATCTCGTTACTCAGCAAATATTTACTGAGCAACATGGAAGGAGGAAGAGCATTCCAGGGAGAGGCCAGGGAAAGGGAAGAAACTGAATGCTCTACAGAGGACTGAGACAACACGGCCGCGTGAGGGGCACAGTGAGCAGGGAACTCTACAGAGAAAGGAGCAACTAGGTACAGCTCTGGATGCCCGGGAAAGGACTTAGAGCTTCTTCAACAGGTAAGAGGGACTCCATAAAGATGCAGAACAAGTAGCAGACATGCTCACAATGATCAGTAGAATTAAATGGGACCAAGGTAAGGAATAATAATATAAAACAGTCATCAAAAGCTAAGTACTTACTTTGCACCAGCAGACTATCAAGGACATGACATAGATTGTCTTGTTTAATAAAAGTAACAGTGAGTTCCAGGACAGCTAGGGCTGTTCCACCGAGAAACCCTATCTCGAAAAACAAAAACAAAACAGAAAAGAAGTAAGAGCACACTTACGACACAGTGCTGGCCCAGGTGTCTTCAGTCCTCACAGCCATCTCCTGAGTTGAGTGTTACTGCCTCAGTTTGGCAGATGAGGCCTGCAGCTGAGAAATAAATGTACTATTCTCAAGGTCAGGTGGCTACAGCGGCAGAGCCATGACTTAATTTCAGGCTATTCTGATTCCAAATCTGACTTTTAAGGAGATGTTAGGAAACAATCGCAGGATTCTGGGAAGTGGTGATGAACTATGGAAGGGCAAGAGAGACAGAGAAGGGAAAACAGATGTGTAACTAAGTTATGGGCGTATAATACACACGTCATGACAACTGGTAAGACTGCAAATAGTGGTCAAAGATGAGCTAAGGTTTGGAACATAGTTAGCTAACAGAAATATATATGTATACTAAAACTCAAGAACACAGGTAGAGCCGGGCAGTGGTGGCACATGCCTTTAATCCCAGCACTCAGGAGGTAAAGGCAGGCAGATCTCTGTGAGTTTGAGAACAGCCTGGTCTACAAAGCGAGTTTCAGGACAGCTGGAACTACACAGAAGAACCCTGTCTTGAAAAAACAGCAACACTAATAACAACAAAGAAGAACACAGGAAGTCAGGTAAGTGCTGTGGATAGTTTGAGATGTCCTCCAAGGTTCCTAATTTAGGTTCATAATAGTGCATTTTCCAAGTGCACTATTCTGGGATGCTGTGCGACCTTAGAAAGGAAGGTATGGCTAGCTGAAATACATCAATAGGAATGAGCCTTGGAAGGTTATACCTGATCCCCAATTCCTAATTCTCTTTCTATGTTCTCTAGCTAGCAATGATATGAACAGCCTCTGCCACATGTTCCCGCTGCCATGCCTTCCTTACCACAGTCTGAAACCCTCTAAAACCATAAGCTAAAAGAAATCCTAACTTAAAATGCTTCTGCCAGGTGTTATGGCTACAGTAATGCAAAAGCAACCAATACAGTAAGTTAAAGGATTCCAGATATGTTGAATTTGACATAATGGTGGCATAAATGAGAAGAGGTATTCTACAAACATTCGAAAAAAAATCATCTTGCTCTTTATATCTGTTCTTCATTTATCAACTCCTTATTTATCTATTTTAGAATTTTAAAAATATAATAAAATTTAGTATTTTAACCCCTTAAATGGTTTTGATTAGAAGTTTGTCTCCAGTGTGTAAGGGCTGGAGAGTCACCACTTCATCTCAGCAAGTAAAACTCTCAACAAACAAAAATCACCGAGTATTCTTGGATCCCTTAAAGCAAGGGAGTCACAGGGAAAACTATGTCCCCACGCACACACCGAAAATGTAGATACAGAGAATTACAATTTATCATAGAAACTGTAAAAGAAAGATTGCCAGGAAGCAGGGTAAGAAAGCCTAGACTATAATTGAGGACTTGCTAGCACAAAGTGTAGAACCAGCTTGAGCAATGAAGACTGCAGTAAGTCTCAGTCGGTGGAGCAGAGTGGGGAAATCTTCATTACTTTCAGTCCAGGAACTCTTCTAGCTTCTCTCAAGGACTAGAGAGCAGTAATTTCAACTTGCTGGTCAGTACCCCATTGGGGGTCAAATGACCCTTTCACAGGGATTGCCTAAGACCATCAGAAAATACAGATATTTACATCAAAATAGTAACAGGAGCAAAATTATAGTTATGAAGTAGTGATAAAAATCATTTTATGGTTGGGGTCACCACAACATGAGGAACCGTATTAAAGGGTCACAGCATTAGGAAGGGTGAGAACCAGTGCCCTAGAGGAAAAAGGAATCTGACACTTCTAGGGAAGAGCAGCCTTGAAATACCAAGGCCAGGACTGCCCTCAAGGGAACTATTTTTCCAGTGTCTCACCTAAAGAAGTTTTACCAGTGTCCAATAACATGGATAAGGGAGACACTCAGTACAGCCATTCTGTCTCTCAGTGACTAAGAAGCAATGTATGATCATAGCTCAGAGACAAGATTGCTACTGAATATTTGCTGCCAATATGTACACATCTGCAAGCATGAATGGCCTCTTTCCCAGAGTTCCTTTCAAAACCAGTACAACCCATCTGAGACAGAAAAGAGAATGAAGCCGGGCGGTGGTGACAGACAGAGGCAGACAGATCTCTGTGAGTTCGAGGCCAACCTGATCTACAAGAAAAGGGAATGAATAGTAATGAGGAAATAAACATCAATAGTAACAAAAGATACACCTAGTATATTTAAACTTCAGAAAATTAAAAAAAAACTTGAAAAGAGGATAAAGAGCCTTATCTATTCAGGAGCAAAGACAGGAATTATTATATTGAATTTTTCTAAAGCCACACAAATGAGAAGAGAGTAGAGTGAAATATTTAATATGTTGAAAGAGAGAGAAAAAATAGTCTAGAATTCTGGAAAGGGGGCCTTCCAAAGTGAAGAAAGTGGGTACAGCAGGCATATTCCTGGAGACCCAGGGCAGAAGGCTAGGGCAGGTGAAGGATAATGAGTCCAGGAGTATGTGACCAGCCTGGGCAACATTCAAGATTCCATTTCTTAAAAAGGGGGAAAAGAAATAAAGATTTCTCAAACGAACAAAAACTGAGGAAATTTCTTGACTGCCTCGCATGAATTGTTAAAAATCTTCAGAGACAAGAAAAGGGCAGAGTCCACAGACAGACGTACTAGAAAATGAAAGAACATCAGAGAAGGATCCTCGGTGTGTATGATTAACATGTGTAATTAAAGTTTTTTCTTTTTCTTTTTCTTTTCTTTTCTTTTCTTTCTTTCTTTTTTTTTTTCTTTTTTTTTTTTTGGGTTTTCGAGACAGGGTTTCTCTGTAGCTTTGGAGCCTGTCCTGGAACTAGCTCTTGTAGACCAGGCTGGCCTCGAACTCAGATCCGTCTGCCTCTGCCTCCCGAGTGCTGGGATTAAAGGCGTGCGCCACCACCGCCCGGCTAAAGTTTTTTAAAAGGTAATCGATACAAGTAAAAAGAAGGAGATTTAGGAAGACAGGGTCTCGGGATATAGTCCAGCTGATAGTGTGCCTACCTACTGTGACTGAGACTTTGAGTTTAATTATTGGCACCACATTAACCCCTATATCCGACTCTGGGGTTTTATTATTAAGAACAATTAGAATAATTAGAATTTGTGCTACAATGGACCAATTACTAGGAAAACGGCCTTCCATAACTAATACAGAAGGAAAAAGAAAAAAATTGAATAAGTCTGTCTACGAAAGAAATTAAATCAATAATTAATAACATTTCAAAACAGAAAACCTCAGGCCCATATAGTAAATACTACAAACATTTCAAGGGACAAAATTCATGAAATCTCTACAATCCCTTTTAGAAGACAAAAGTGAAGAGAATGTTCTCACCGCCTCCTATAAGACCAGCACACTCTGATGCCCAAAGCAGACAAAGGCATGACAAGAAAAGAAAGCACAAATCAAAACATCCCCACAGATATAAAAATCCTCAACAACATAATAGATAAGCTGAATCCTACAGCGCATTAAAGGAATTATGCAGCCAGGTGATGGTGGCACACACCTTTAATTCCAGTACTGAGGAGGCAGAGGCAGGTGGATCTCTGTGAGTTAGAAACCAGCCTGGTTTACAAGAGCTAGTTCCAGGACAGGCTCCAAAAGCTACAGAGAAACCCTATCTGGAAAAACAAAAAAAAACAAAAACAAAAAAAGAATTATGCACCACAGTGAAATGGGACACAGAAGTACACATTGGCTCAACATACAAAGTTAACATACTGATTCAAAAAGCAGCTGATGTGATCCATAATAAAAATTATATCAATATTTGTAGACAAAATTCAACACTTATTTATTCTTGATAAAATCTAATCACAAAGAGAACTTTCTCAGCTTGATGGAGAATGAATGTTTACAAAAACCCTAGAGTTAACCTCATAATTAAAGAGGAACTAGCTTTCACTAAAATGAGGAACAAATTAAGATGTCCTCTCTCATTCTTTTTCAACATTATACTGCAAGTGTTAGCTAATAAAAAAAGGCAAGAAAAAAACAAAAGGTATTTATATTAGGAAGGAGAAAGGGGAACTGTCTTTGTTCACAGATGGCACAATTGTGTACAAATTATGAAAGGATCAAAACCAGAGGCAAAGCCTTGGTAGTAGTAAGAGGTTATGGTAAAGCTGCAGGATACAAGGCTACGTATAGGACGGCAGCTCTTCCATACACAAGCAAGGAAAAGTGTATATAAAATGCAGAACATTCCCATTTTCTCTTGCTTCTGTCAGAATGAAATACTTTGGTACAAATCTAATAAAATACATGCAAGATCTAAGTGAGGAAAACTAAAAAGCCCATATGAAATAAAGTGCTTAATACAAGTGATGTTTGGGCAAAGACAGAAAACGTTCAGGGCAAAGAATGTGCTCAGTATGGTACTGCCATGGCATATACATGTCAGCATGCATTTTTGAAAACTCATATACAAATCCAAAAGTGAGTCCTGATTCAAGCTATAGATCTAAAACAACAGTGTGCGCTAACGGGGGTTCACTGCACGAGTTACTCTTTTCATTCCTGTGGCAGACATACCTGGGAGAACAGAATGCCTTACAAGAGGACAGACTCATTTTAACACGGTTTCAGAGGGCTAGAGGAGCATGTGACAGCACCACCTCACCTTATGAAGCAAACAGAGAGATAGAAACAGTCAAGAGTGCACCTAAGGGCTCCCCACCCCCGTGACATAGTTCTTCTAGTTAGGACTTACTTTCTAACATTTCCAGAACCTTCCAAAATGGGTCAACCAGCTAGTGGTAAGCCCCAACATATGAACCTGTGGGGGATATTTTATATTCAAAACAAAACACTTGACAACTGGAACAAATGTACCACGTTGGTGGGACATAACTGAAGACCCACCATATGGGAGGACAGCGGCTTTGTAAGAAATCTCCTTATCTCCTCCAGTTGCCCCCCACACCCCAATGTAGTTGATTCTCTCCTTCCTCCATGTGGGTTTGGAGGAGTAAACTCAGGTTGTCAAGCATGGCAGCAAGTGGTCTTACCCACTGAGCCACCTCACTTGCCCCTGTTCCATTTTTCTGTAACCCAAAAGTTGCTCTGAAAATGAAACTTTTTAAATTTAGCATTAAGCTGAATTGATGTGCATGTGAATAATTATGAAATTTGTGTAACGAAGCCGGGTGGTGGTGGCGCACGCCTTTAATCCCAGCACTCGGGAGGCAGAGGCAGGCAGATCTCTGTGAGTTCGAAACCAGCCTGGTCTACAAGAGCTAGTTCCAGGACAGGCTCCAAAGCCACAGAGAAACCCTGTCTCGAAAAACCAAAAAAAAAAAAAAAATTTGTGTAACGAACATCATATTCACTATATAGAACATTGCCATCACTCCTGGGATTTCTTCACACCTTCCCTTTGCAATTACATATCTCTAACACTTGACAGAAACTGCTATGTTCTCTGTCACTGGAGGGTGTCATCACTGGAACCAGACATCATACAACTTTTAAGACTGGCTTCTTGCACTCAGCTTAATTCCTTTGGGATACATCAAGGTTGTTCCATGTGTCGATGGCTTTAGTCCTCTCTAATGCATGGATAAACCAATTTGTTTATCCATTACTTTGTGAGGAACATTTGGATTATATCACTTTGGCAATTATGAATAGATCTGCTATGTTCTTGTACAGGTTTTTGTATGAATACAAATTTTCATTTATCAGGACAGTTACCTGTAAATGCAATTGCTAGGTTACATTGTGTTTTGTTTAATAAAAAGCTACCCAGTGTTTCCAGTAGCTGAGCCATGTTTGCATTCTCACCAGCGTGTTATGAGGGTTTTAGATATGAGTGCATGTTTGTCATCGTCTAGTATTTTACTTTAGTCATTCTAATATTTGTGTCATTATCTCATCGAGGTCTTAGTTTGTATTTTCCTAATGACTAACGATGCTGAACATTTTTGTTTTCATATTCTCTTTAGTAAAATGTCTGCTTATTTCTGAGTCAGTTTTGACAGGATTGTTTGTTTTCCTACTGTCTAATTTTGAGAATTCTTCATATATTCTTTTTATGAAAGATGTATCTATTTGTGTGTGTGTGTGTGTGCGCGCACATGCATGCATCACATGTTAGCAGGAGCCTGTGGGGGCCAGAGAAGGGTTTCGAATCCCTAGAATTGGAGTAACAGGTTGTTGTAAGCTGCCATTTGGGCGATGGGAACCAAACTCAGACCATCTGCAAAAGCAGTGCTCTTACCTTTGGCCTGGTTGGTAGATTTGAGTGTGGGGGTGACATTAAAACAGACAGAAAACAACTACTTCTTATGTGCATCTGCATATATTTTAGGTTGGGTCTTTTAAAGGGTTTTGATTGAAACCACTGTAATGGTTTGAATAAGAATGGCCCTCATAGACTCATATATTTGAATGTTTAGTCATCAGAGAGTAGCACTATTTGAGAAGGATTAGGAGGTATGGCCTTATTGGAGAACATGTGGCCTTACAGGAAGAAATGTGTCACTGTGGATGGGCTTTCAGGCTTCTAATGCCCACGCCAGGCCCAGTTCTCTCTCCTCCAGAGGCTTTCAGATCAGGCATAGCTCTCAGCTACTGCCCCAGTGCCATGTGTGCAGCCACGCTCCCTGCTATAATGACAATGGACTGAACCTCTGAAACTGTAAGCCAGCCTCCAACTATATGCTGTCCTTTATAAGAACTGCCTTCCTCATGGTTTATCTTCACAATAATTAAATAGTGACTAATAGAACAAAGTTCAATTTAGTTAGCAATTTAAAGAACACTCTGTTGAGTCTTCAAATCTCCAACATGATATTTGGATCTTATATGATTTTTTTTTTTTCTGTCAGTGTTTTGTAGTAAAAACTACATGTAGTTCCTGGACTTGTTTTAGGATGTGAAAATATTGCAGTATTTGCTATTTTAAATGGCACTACTTTTTGACTTTTACTTCCCAGCTTTTATTGGTAATACATAAAAAATATGATTGATTGACAAGGATTCTGCAAATATCTCAGATCGTATAGTTCCTGGAGTCTGGGCTGGCCACATTTGCTGGCCTGTGAACTGGATATGGCTTTATAGTTTGCTTCTGAATCTAAAACACAAGATGGAGTCATATATTCTCCATGGAAACAGACTTTTGTCCTCTGCCTTTTTGCTGACTGTAGTCTCCCCAGACGACACGTGTTCCAATGATTGACGCAACAGATGTTTACACTTTCCCACAGCTTCATTATCAATCTGTTCTTCTGCTTGGCTGCCACACCTATGCTAAAATCTACAAACCAAGACAGCCAAAGACTCCCAAGCAGTTCACAACTGTAGAGCGTTCCAGGTCCAGACATACCTGTTTCCTTTTGCTCCATAAAAACACAAAGTGCAGCCTGGCATGTGGCATATGCGAGTAATCCCAATACCTGAAAGGCTGAGGCAGGACTGCCATGAGTTTAAGGCAAGCCTCATCTCAAAACATAACTCACAAAAACTAACAAACAAACAAATCGCTGCTACCACCACCACCACAAAACAAACAAACAAACATAGGTAGAAACTGAATTAACAAGGAACAGCACGGCCTGCGGTTGGTCCCCTCAGGGTAAGGCTGCCCCAAACTGTCAGCTGAGGCAGAGGAGAGTAGCAAAAGGAGAACCCTCCACAAGGAAGCCCAGGACAGAAAGTTAGGTGTTCACTGGCCCACTGTAGAGTACTACTGCTTATTCGACAGGGTGGGAGATAAATAAATAAGTTAAAATTTATGTAGAACTTTCTCCTTACCAAAAAGAGGTCATGCACACTATAACCTCATCCGAGGAGACAGCATTTTTATTTTTACCTTTTAGCTCTCACTTTTCCCTTATATAAACATGCAATTTTATGTTTGCTCAAAAGTAGGCTACACTGTGATGCTGTTTTAAAAGTTAACTTTTTTCAGGTAGTAAAATTGTCACACATGTCACTAATTACCCTTCTATCTGGCTGCACAGCGTCACCTGTCACAAATTTTTCCTTTGCTTTTGGAAGTGTAACAGAGTGGTTAATTACACACTAACTGCGGTAGAGAAACCTGATTGGGAAATCAACCATATCTAGCTTTCTTGGCTATGGATTCTTCAGAAAGGAATGTGAGGTATTTTCCCCACATCCTCCCAAGAGAGGCCAGGACTCACATCTGGTAGGTTAAAGAGGTGGAGAGGTGGTTTTTTATTTGGGAAGTTAGCTTATCTATGGTAGTAGCTTCTAGCAACTGGGGAGAGGGTCAGAGATCACGAGTGGCCAAGGATAGCGGACATTGAGACCCAGGTGGGTCCCCTTTCCCTCCCGAAATCTAGTATGCAAAACCTGGTATGCAGATGGCTAAGAGGAACTGGAAGAAAGGCTTTGAAATGGCTAAGGGCACACACAGTGAGTGGGCAGCTCAGCAACCTACCTGGCAGAACAGTCCCACAGAAAGGAAAGGCCAGCACCCCACAGGTAGCCACGGAGCAGCCATTAACTGCCTAAGCCCCTTCAGATGAGGACCAGCTGTCCAGTTAGTCTTTAATTCGCCTGCTTAGGGATTTCACTTTAGTTTACATTTTAAAAAAATCAAATGAGTCATGGGGAAGATCCCTTAATAATTCTATTAGACCTCTAACTAATTGTGAATCTGGTTTGGAACCAGATTTAAATAAACTTCAAGAAAATAAAGAATATGGGGCTGGAGAGATGGCTCAGTGGTTAAGAGCATTGCCTGCTCTTCCAAAGGTCCTGAGTTCAATTCCCGGTAACCACATGGGGTGGCTCACAACCATCTGTAATGAGGTCTGGTGCCCTCTTCAGGCCTGGAGGAATACACGCAGACAGAATATTGTATACATAAGAAATAAATAAATATTTAAAAAAAGAAAATAAAGAATATGATCCTTTCTTTCCCACCAACTGTCACAAAGCTATCCATTCCTTTCTGCATGCCACACCATGATGAACACTCCGATTGGATGTTCACCTATGATCACTGGCTGTTCACCTCTGATGGCGTCTTGGCCCCTAAGGAGTGGCAAGGTCTGTTGGCTCAACCAACCCTGTAGCCTAAAGCCCTGGACTATGAAAAATGAACTGGGCCAAGGCAGAAATGGCAAGATAATGAGTCCGGCCCTAGCTCCCTCTCAGACATGCTTTAGAGCTCAGAGAAAGTTTCTTCACCACCACAACCCCCATCCCTCCATTTTCTGATCTGCAAAGCTCTGCAAACTGAAAGGCCTTTGCCACTTTGTAGTACTTGTTCTACATAAAATCTGGACAGATGCACATCCACAGAAGGGATAAGCAGCTTGGAGTCTCCCATGTGTTTCAGTCAAACCAGATACTATTGACCTGTTCCCAGACAAATAATGAGGTTGACGCTTGCATAGATCTGGCACTCCCCTTGCTATTCCTTCCATTTAGCAAGGGTATGCCTCACTGCCTTTTCAAGTCCTATTCATCCTTGAAGATTCAACTCAATGACTCCCTTTCACAGGGCCACCGTTACTTCTCCATCTTTCTTTCCTCTCTAATGGGCATCTACTACCAGTGAACAGTCATCTGGGTACATTCTGCAAGCTCCCTGAAGGCAGGAGCTGTACTTCACTTATCTGTGCGTTCACCCACAGGACTCAGCTCAAGATTCTGGGAGTTATTATCAGCCAGATGTTTGTGGAACTAAAATTGGGACCTAGGCTTAGGTTTGGATGCAGTTCCAAGCTATTTCAGGCCCCAGAATGGGTGGGGTAATAAAGGGAATGCTGGGACTGGGAGATAAGAGTTCTGAACGTAAATGTGATCTGGGCTTCAGAGACTGGAACAGCCCCTAGCAGCTTGTCTTCCTTGTCTAACCCATCAGGAACAAGGAAACATTGTGTCCTCAGGACTCTCTTCAAGATGACTCTTGGGCCTTTTAGGGACCTTACTTCGCCCATCCCTTCCCTATGACCCAACAAATAACTCAAAGTCCTAAGCACGTCTGTCAAAAATGGTTGGAGGGATTTTGGGGAAAGGCCAGTGTCTAGGCTCCAGGTCTCTAGCTTGAGTTACATACTTGCTCTTAGCCCAAAATGTTGTTGACCCTTTGTCGGGACTCTGGAGTGTGGAAGTGGCATGAGCTCATGCTGGAGGTCTGGGAGCTCTGTTCTCACCACTGCAGAATGGGACAAATTATGAGGGTGGGGATGAGGGAGGTTAACTCTTCTCCCTGGGAAGAGACCAGGCTTGCATGGGTGTGCTGGAGCCTGCGACTGCTCAGAAGCTGCACAGGCAGAGCTTCTGGTCATTGTGGCCTTGAGAGGATTATCACCTTCAGGGCAAGGAGGACTGCAGGCTAATCCTGGAAATCCGGACTGGCACAACGAGAGTTAGGAGGGTGAATGGTTAACAGTTTGTTGAAAAACAGGGAGAGTCCCTCCTCTAGGGGCCCAGCTGGCTGCAAAGCCAGGAGCAAAGGCTCCAAGGGTGATGCAATGGGGCCCGCCCTGTACACCAGAGAGGGTGAGGAAGGCTGACTCCCACCTAGCAGCAGCCTCCACACCACCAGCTCATGACCACTCTCTCCTCTGGTTCTGCAAACCAGCTACAGGGTGGGTAGGCTCGCAGGTAAAAACAAAAACAAAAACAAAAACAAAAAAAAAAAAAAAAAAACCTGTCTGCTTGAGCTGTGGGAAACTGCAGCTTCTGGCTGCCCTATTCCATGCAGCCTCTGAGCCTTTCGAGTCAAGTAAACCTTTCCACCAACCTTACATGTTCTGGAGTCTGTCCATCAGGTACCTAACTGGTCTAGCCAGCCATTCTCTATTTTGACTCCAAGACTACGTTCAGTTTTTGGGACAGGTGCAGGCCGAGGGTGGAAGTGTCAAGACTGTGGGAGGCACAGACAGTCTCTGATCTTGGCAAATTGGTACTTCCACCCTGTTAGCCACTTACCATCATCCTGGGAGAGGGTATATCCTGGATAAAAACCCCCAGAAGCTTCTTAAAAAACAACAACTCATAACAGCTTCAAGAATGGGCAAGCGTCTTTGAATTCTTGAGTTATACTGTTGTTCCCTTCTCACCTTTGAAAAATGACACAGTCTCCTGAGGAATATTTCTCAGCCTGGGGCGCAAAGAAAGACAGGAGAATTGGACCTCTCTAAAATATATTTGGTGACCCAGATTTTCTGACAAAGTTGTGATCTTAACTCTAAGCCCCATGAGGACAGGGCTGTGGCTGATCTGTTTTCTATGGGATCCCTAACACATCTCCTGTCATAAGCCAAGGTTATTAAAGTGACTTACCAGGCAGAGGCTAAAGTCCAAGGCCAGTTTCAAAATTTCTGCTATTATGGTAAACTCAACACACACAAACACACACACACACACACACACACACACACACACACACGGAGGAAGGGAATTTGTATTGGAATTCTGTCAGCAGTTCCTTTAAAACCTCCAGGCTTTTCTGCTGGGACTTACATCTTAGTAACTTATGTTTGTATAAATTACTTTTTGCAACTTCCTCCAAGCTCCCTTGTATTTGTTATCTGATTGGATTAAGTCATCACAAGCCCTAGATGGAGAGCTATTTCTTGTTTTGCATGGGAAACAGATCCAGAAAGATCTAAGATCATTGCGGCCACATTGTAAGCACAGTCTGAGCCTTCCTCTTCATCCACCCAGAACCCTGACACACACACACACAGAGAGAGAGAGAGAGAAAGAGAGAGAGAGAGAGAGAGAGAGAGAGAGAGAGAGAGAGTCAGACAGATCAGACAGACAGCCATCAGAAGCTCTCAAGTTCCCAGCACAGAATCTCAGAAGCCCTAAGGCAAAAGGTACTTGATCCAGCACCTTTGGATCAACTATCGTTGTTGACAACAAGAACAACTGCCCCTGCCACTTACATTTTGTTCCCTTTTTCTGTCCTGTGACCCAACTTCGTCTGTTTTGTTTGAAAGCCAATCACACCCACTCCTACTCCTCACTCCCAAACATGAAATTCAACTGCAGTGAACTGAAAATGACTCAAAATGCCCAATAACAGGAAAAACAGTTAAACTCATAAGGTAAATGACGAAATGCCAGGGCAGCATAAGCCATGACAAGTATGTAAGCCATCCCTGTGCATGGTAAGATTTTTGCAATACTGTGGTTGGAACAGAGAAGAAGCTACAATGGCAGGCACCTACCAATCACGTCTGTACAAATGAGCATCTGCAAATTAATAAGAAGCGACTGAGAAAGATGAATGAAAGATTTTTCTCTTTGTTGGTTTTCCCTATGGTGCTCAAATAATAAGTATTAAAATTTCCTAATGCATGTGGCAAATACGCTTAGCATACTAAGCCCAGAGGGCGCTGTTGGAGAGGAAGAATTCCTGCTAGCGTTGCTGCAGGGCCCTGCTGTGGTGGTCTAGAGATCTGCTCCAAGGAGACCCTCCATATCAATAACCATGCCAATGGTGCCTCCATGTCCAACACAGAAAAAGAGTGTGTGCAGGAAGGGCTTCTAGTATTACCCACATCACTACAATTATGGGGCACTTAAAGTGAGGCCTAGCTGACAAGAGGCAAAAGACCTACAGAACAACTATAGACTTTCGTGGGTACGGTGCCAGGCTATCTGGGAGTACAGAGACAAAAACTAGACTTCCCTAAGATGTAGGAGCAGTGCTCTCCACAACACATTAAACTCAAAGTGTTTCACGTTGATCCCGTATCTCATCAGCCTCTCCGTGAAGGAGTGTTTTCCTCCCCTTGTTCTCCAAATTGGTGATTACCAGCAGTACTCAGCCACGGTCCACAGGGCTCTATCAGGTCTGTCTCCAGCTTCAGCTTTTGCTCTGTGCTACTGTACCTTATGTCCTAAACACGTCAAAATAGTGCCAGTGCCCTTGGCATGCCAAGCTGTCTTAACTGTCCTGTCTTTCCTAAGACTGGCTTCAGCCTGGGTTTTCTCAACCTTACCCCACTGTCTACTGTCAAGACAGCACACGTAGCATCTCCACGTGAAAAGCCCCTTTCGCTCAGCCTGAGCCCCACAGCACCTGTTCCCAGCCAGAGGCTAGTACCTCATCTTACTAGTCTCTCAAGAAACATCTAGCACTGTTCCTAGTACATCTTCAACACTCAGGACAGCCGTGGAACTTAACCCTCATGTTACAGTCTGAGAATGGCACCAATGGGCAGTGTCAACACTGTTTGAACACCATACAGAATATGTTCGTGGACTGTAGTCATATAGCCCAGTATATGTCATATAGTACACCCATTGCATCTGGCTCTATAAAATATTACTATGCTGAATATGTCAGGTAGCTGTAGTACAATGGTCGGTACTTAAAAACTTAAACATATCAAAAAGGTATGTTTATATCAGTACCACCATGAACATTTGCTAAAAACACCGTAATAGCTGCTGTGTTGCAAGATTGTAGGAATGTTTCAATGCCATTGTAATCTTGGTTTGTTTTTGGTTTTCGTCTTGGTCTGCTTTCTATTGCTGTAATAAAAAAAATGAGCAAAAAGAAAGTTGGGGAGGGAGGAATTTCAGCTTACACGTCCTGATCACAGTCTATTATAAAACAACTCAAGACAGGAACCTAGAGGCAGGAACTGAAGCAGAGGCTATGGACTAACATTGGTAACTGACCTGCTCTCCATTACTTGCTCAGCTAGCACTCTTTATTTTTAATTCTTTATTTTTTTTTTATAAAAAATTTCCATCTCCTCCCCTCCTCCTCCCCCTTCCCTCCCCTCCCTTCCACCCATACCCCCACTCCCTTCCTCTCCAAGCCAAAGAGCCATCAGGGTTCCCTTCACTATGTTAAGTCCAAGGTCCGCCCAGCTCCCCCTAAGTCCAGGAAGGTGAGCAACCAAACTGACAAGGCTCACAGTGAGCCCGTCCATGCTGTAGAGTTCAAGCTCACTGCCGTTGTCCTTGGTTTCTCAGTCCTTGTCCACCGTCAGCCACATTCAGAGAGTCCGGTTTGGTCCAGGAAGACGCCCCCAGCTAGTTCCTTGGGCAGCTGAGGAGAGGGTGCCAGAAATGTTCAGCTAGCACTCTTAACCACCCAGGACTTCTTGCTTAGTTGTGTGGCTGTCTGCATTGAGCTAGGCCCTCCCACATCATCCATTAATCAGGAAAATGGTCCACGGACACGCCTATAGGCAATGTGATATAGGCATTTACTCAGTAGAGATTCCTCTCCCAGATAACTCCAGCTTGTTTCAAGTTGACAAAAATCTAGCCAGAAGAGTTTTGGTTGTTATTGTTGAGATGGGGTCTCACCATGTATCCCAGGCTAGCCTCAAACTCACTCTGTAGTCTTGAACTCTTGGTGATCCTCCTGCCTCACCTTCCTGACTGCTTGAACTACAGGTGTGTGCTACATGTGGTTCCATCTGATGGAATCACTGTTGTATAGTGTCTGGCATTGACTGAATCACCATGCACTATATGACTAAGCTTTATGAACAAAAGAATACCACGAATTTTGGGGTAGACTAACTATTAGATTAATCATGTGGAAAACTGCAATGCTGTTATACTTTAAGTATGATGATCTGATGGACCTTTGACCTCCAGCCATCCCTTTCTAGGGCAGGGTCTCCTTTGGTCTCCAGATCTTTTGAAAACTTACTACCACTGCAAACAACAGGTAGCCTTATCCTTAGGCCCCTCCTCTTCTCATACACTGGCCTAGGGCTATTTCTCTAGTCTCTATGTGCCTTGTGATGTTCTGAGGAGCTAACTTGCTTGCTGACGAAGGTAGTGCCAGGCATCCAGAAGGGGCCGTCTCTCCACTGAACCGTGCGAGGCTGGCGAGGCTGTCTCAGGGTTGGGCCTGAGGTAGGCATCACTCACTGGTTCTCACGGATGTTATGTTGCCACACTCCCTGGCTGGGCGAGCATTCTGATCTCCAGCCTACACCTTGGGGTATGGCAGTCACCAATACCTTCCACAGCGGCTGGTTTTCAGGAATGCCCAGACTTTGGGCTAGAATGACCCGCAGAAACCTACTGCCTCTCCAGCATCGGAGGGGTGCCCTTCCCACTGTTAAACCAAGCATCCTTGCTCATGCCCCCTAAGGCCAAATCATCAGCCTCCCTTTAAGTCAGTCACTTGGGTGAGGGGATCACGTGCCGGTCTCCATCTTGGATCACTCAATAATGCTCTACTCGCTCTAGGGCTGGTCCTGCCTAGGTCACAGCATCGGCACTGGCCCTGGGGGCCTGGAGTTAAGATGATGCTCTGACTCCTGGAGCAGTAGAGAGCCTACTTGGCCTGTGTGGATGTGCCTAGTGTTCTGATTTCATCTCTCTGCCCAGTGGCCATAGGATTCTCCAAAACAGAAGTCTGAACACTCAGAAGAGATGAGAGAATCCTAACGTTTTAAGACATAGGGGTCCTTTCAGGCACTTCAGTGACCCTCTTCTAACATCCACGTGGCTAAAGGTCTGAGTAGTTAGGACAGGCTTTTCAGAGGAAGAATTCAGCAGTTCCAGAAGGTATTTCACACCTTCCCCAACCCTGAACATAAACTGATATGGGTGGGGGGGGGGGGAATGGTGTCTTTTCAGATCACAGCTTTTTTTTTTTGATAGTGTTGATCCTTTAAAAAACCTGGTAAAGCCAGGCATAAATGGCACAGGGTAAGAGTTCAAGCCAGCCTAGGCTTCAGCAGAGTGAACCTCTGTCACAAACAAACAAACAAACAAACAAACCACAACCTGGTGAGGTGCTGGATATAAAAAAGCAGACATGGAGAGGAATTTAGGGGAAAGGTCCCAGGAAGACTTACTCTTAGCACAGTAGAGAAGAGTCTGGCTTCTCAGAGTCCACGGAAGAGAGGAGAAGGGTGAAGGAAAGGGACGAAAAGGGAGACGCAGGAGGTAGCTAGATGTGTAGCAGGAGAGAGTGTTGTGGGATCTTGTGGCCATTGAGAAATCCCAAGGTGGTGAGATGGCCAAAGTAACTTTCCGAAACATTTCAGAAATGTGATTGAAGACTGTTTGCCATGTGATGTAACCTCTCCCCTGTGACCCACAAACCTTCACTAAAAGTTCTGCTGCATGTTATAGCTTCATTTTTGTGGTTTAGGGGTGGGAGTTGGAAAGAGAATGGGCTGATGGTGACAGCAAGAGCTAAAGGAACAGTCATAAGACTGGAACGGTGAATAAAATTTCAGATTAGGCAGCGAACTAGAGCCAGAGGTGACCATGAAAGCCTAAGTACCCTCGGCAATTCACAGAAATCCTGGGGGACAACATTGTACTTTCCACAGGACATAGGAATTGGAGCCAATGTCATTTGAATGATTTGCAAAGGACAAACTAGCTCAGCTGACACCAGCTTCCAAACAAGGTTTCCCTTTCCAAATGAACGAATTCTTGGAAAACATAAAAGTGCCACATGCACCTCTGATATCCAGGGTCTCACACGGGGACTGTACACAGTAGAATCCAGAAACTGTGAGAGCCCTTCATGAACGCCCTACAAGCTCACTGCGAGTGGAGCTGGCAGGGAGAGACCAATGCCTAGAGAGAGCACACAGCGGGAGGGTCAATTTGGCCTGAGCTTTTTCTCAATCTGCCCTTAGTTCTCTACCCTCAGATCCATCAACCCTATCTTAATGACCTATTCACATCGGCACTGCAGCCAGAAGGTTTTGTAAACAGACAAGGCCCAGGAGGAGATAGTGATGGAGGTCATAAAGGGTTGTGTAGAAACCAGACGGCTCTCAGCTTGTTCTGCCCCCTATGAAGTCAAAAAGCAAACACTGGCCCTTGAAATTGGGCTTCTGGTCCAAAGGGTCCAGCCATGGTGCGGGCTGCGAGTGAGTAGGCTGTCCCAGGAAAGGTCATAAGTCCTGTGGGACTCTGGCCTATGCTCCCAAGCATTGCTCTTTATACGGTGCCCCCTCCGCCCCTCACCCCCACCTCCTTACCCCGAGATCTCCTGGGAAATTCAGAAGTCCAAGGTCGCTCAGTCCTGTGGCATCTTTACAGGGAACACACAGTAGGGCTGATGGCACCACCTGGTGGCGAACACGCTACAACTCACCCTGTGAAGCTCATCACCCAGGAGCAGCCAAGGAGGAAGGAACTGTTCTCGCAGCCAGGCCCAGCGTGGCGACGTCACCAGAGTGCGCCAATTCTCTCCGCCTCTTTCCCCACCCCCCTTGGGCCTGCCAGTACTTGACGTGGCGTCTCCGCCCTCTACCCTTACTTTGCGTGCGTGCTTGCGTGCGGCGGAGGTTGCTGCGCGGGCAGGTCGGAGCAGCGCGCTGCCGCTTCTGGTTGTTCCGTGGCCGCGGTCTCCGTCCGGCAGTCTTGGACGGCGGAGCCGACGAGACGCGCGAGTCCCAGCCCTTCAGAAGCACAAGCAGCTCGGCGCGGGGCCTGGCGGGAAGGCGGGCGAGCGCGTGGCCGAGGGTGCCGCGCGGACGGGCGAGCGCCCGTGAGGGAAAGAGGCGGGGGCGGCGGGTTAGCCGCGGGCCGGGCCGGCCGGGGGGATGTCGATGCCTGACGCGATGCCCCTGCCCGGTGTCGGGGAGGAGCTGAAACAGGCCAAGGAGATCGAGGACGCTGAGAAGTACTCCTTCATGGCCACAGTCACCAAGGCTCCCAAGAAGGTGCGGAGCTCTGGGTGGCGGCGGGGTCCCTCGCGGAAGGGGCGCGAGCAAGCCCCAGGCCCAGGCTCGGGTAGTTCGGGACTTCGGGCTAAGGGTTGGGGTGCTAAGAGACCACTGACACGATATTGGGGGTGGCCGGTGAGCGGCCATGGGCCTATCTGGGGCCGAAGAGGCCGCTCTGACCTCGCTTTTCTTTGTCCCTCGGCCGGAGTCCTCCTGGCTCTTTCTGAAGCCCGGGAGGGCCAGGCCTTGTATTTGCGGCTGAATTTTTCTGGATGAAGGGCCTTGAGGAAGAGATTGGGAGGGGATGAACGGCTCAGCTGACCCCTGTGACCTCTCTAGGTGATGGGGCTGTGCAGGTAATTTCCCCTCTAGCGAGTTGGGAAATCAGGCAGCGCTTTTTCAAGGCATCTCTTGGGGAGCGTTGGCCGTTTAACCAACAACTGCGTGATAGATTAGAGGCAAGAGGAAAAGCTGTATAAACTGGCTTTTTTAAAAAAAAAAAATCAGCTGAAGGCTCTAGAAGCAACAAAAGATTGAAAGTCAAAAATGATTTTCGCATCCCAGTCTTCCAGTTGCTTGGAAGAATGCGAGAACGGGAAATTTAAGGGTTGGAGACAGTAGACACTGCCATGGATGCAGGTTGATCCCAGTCATGTGAATAGATCATTTAGCCATCCCTCCAGAAAGAAGCTTGGGTAGGTGGGAGAGGTGGGTGGTAAGAAATGATTGCTCATTCTTTACTGCACTCGCTGAAGCAGAACAAGTTCCACCTATTGTGCTGTGGGTTGAGCTTCTCTTGCTCTTGGAAAAGGTGATCTATGGAGGGCTGAGTTTAACTAGCCCTCTCCGCGGTGGCATTGAGATCCCCAGAGCTTTCTGTCAAACATTACTCGACTCTACACCTTGGCACCCAGTTAACAGTAGACCAAAGAACCTTTGCCAAGAGGTGACCTTCCTGAAGCCAGCGAAAACCAGGACAAACATTCCCCTCTTGTATAAAGTCATTTCAGAGCTAACCCTGTCCTACAGTACTTGTTGGGGTTCGGGGCTGGTATAAATTCAGTAGAGCAAGGTTTGCAGGGGTAGTCAGCCCCGAGGTCCCTGCACCTGAAGTAGTTAAGTTGTTCTTAGTGCCTGAGAGGGCTTTTTCCCCCTCCAGGAAACGAATTAATAGACAAGTCTAGCAAAGAGAAGTCATCACTGTGTACTTAAGCTTAATTTTCTCACAAAATTGAGATCCTTACCAGTAGGGCCTTTAAAAGATTCTGGAAGATCCCTTGATCCTAAGGGATCCAGTCGACCTCGTTTTTTAGTGCTCTCATTCCTCTGATTTGTTGGAGAAGTGACCTTTTGCAATCTGCACTATTTGGATACGCAGTTCTTACAAGCAAAATGCTTGCTTAAGCATGGTACCTCAGATGAGTTAAGGGAAAGAATAGGGAAACCCTGATAGCCTAATCCCTCTGGCTCATCTCTTACCATTAGCCCACCTTCTTTTGTCTAGTTACTTGGAAGTATTTTTATTGTTCCTTTTCTTTATTTCAGTGTAACTATATTCTTGCAAGCCGATACTGATAAAACCAAAATCTGTACTATAAGTTGTAAACTAGAGGCAAGGACTCTTGCTTACCATTATCGCCATGAAACCTAGCTCTGTACCTTGCACACAGTACTCAATTGTTAATTGCCAGTCTGGCTAACCAGTAACTGAAATGCTGAATGCCAGCAGCACTAATATCCCTTTCCCTTTCTTCTTCCTGGGAGGAAGATCACAAATGAGTATTATTGTGAAGCCAAGTACTAATGACTTTAGAGACTCCCATTAGCTAAAATAAGCAAGTCTGCCAGGAGTGTGGGAAGACCCTGTTGTAAGTTTCCATTTGCTAGTATGTGCATCTCCATGTTATTAATCTTGTTCTTTGAACTTTATTGTGTGTCATTTACGTTGTACTTATATTGAAATGCATTGCAAAGACTAATTACCCTTCCCTTAATGATGATAAAAGGCATTTATTTAGTTAATGGACCAGTTAAGAACTAGTCAAGGTCATGTAGTAAATTCTAGGTAGTCTGGTTTTGGGTATTTTATCCTTCCTCGGAATTGCAGCTGGATTTATGACTTAAATCACTTTTGTACCTCTTCCATGTGACGATTATGTGACCAAGTATGGGAAAGGTGAGGGTGGGCGGAACTTGGCATGGTACTGGATAGTGTGAGAAAACAGCCTTTTTCAAATGGTGTAGTCCTTTACCCATGAGGATTCCAGCTTGACTCTAAACCAAGTAACCCGTGGGTCATTCCCATTCCTGAGGCCCCGCTGGAATTGAGGATATTCCTGGGTCAAAGAATATAGGTGACCTCAGTGCTTCTCAATAAGATCAGATCCTAGTGTACTTTTTTTTCTCACCAGCTTTTATTTATTGTTTGCTTTGCGGTACAGCATATGTAAAAGTGTATGCATCTTACTATTCAACGTTAATGATACCCAGTTTTGTATCCTTATTACAGGGCTTGTTGGTTTGATTAAGACTTGAAATAATTGGTGGTCAAGAAACCAACTATTAATTGGTATTCCCTTAAGTGAATAACTTGTGTGCCTCAGTTTCCTCATTTGCCTAATAAGTACCTGTTTGGAATAGATGAAACTAGAGACATTTGGAAGTTAAGATAGCAACAGTAATTTCTTAAAGTATATTTTATTACCTCTTTTTAAAATTTATTTATTTATTTTGGTTTTTCGAGACAAGGTTTCTCTGCAGCTTTGGACCCTATCCTGGAACTAACTTTTGTAAACCAGGCTGGCCTTGAACTCACAGATAACCTGCCTGCCTCTGCCTCCTGAGTGCTAGGATTAAAGGTGTGCACCACCACCGCCCGGCTTAAACATTTTTTACTACATTAATTTATGGAGGGAAGACACATGTGCCACATAGTGTGTGGGGAGTCAGAGGATGATTTGCAGAAGTCTCTCTTCTCATTCACCTTGTGGGTGCCAGGGATCAAACTCACATCAGACTTGGCAGCAAATGTTTTTACCTGCTGAGAATCTTGCTAGGCCTTTTCTCATTTGAGGTAGCTTGTAGGAGGTCATAAATACAATACCATAGGGAAGACAAAACTTCAGACATAATGGGGAAAATTATTAACCTTGAATATAATTAATGAGATTGGTTACTACAAGCAACTCTGTAAAAACATGCCTAAGAACGTGTCCCTCAGTAGACATGAGAAGTAATGGAAGACATGCTTTCCTGACCTAGAATTATAAAGGCGGTTATCACGGGATCTCATTGGGTTGTTTTGGTTAAACTCACATGGTAAAACTTATTCACAGCTTAAGGTGTTTTCGGGTAGTAAGGTCCGGAAAGCTTGACGTGAGAAAGGAGTCCTTGAGTTGTAAGACGTGTTGGCGGTAATTCGAATCAAATACATCTGCTACATTGTTGCAGAGACAGTAGCTGTTTTCGGACCTTCAGAAATTGACTTTGTGTCAGATTGGTGTTCCCCCATAGAACAAACCCAAATTTCCAGTTTATTGATGAAATCTCCTTTAATGGATATGTTTCTCCAAATACCTCTCAGAATGTTGACCATTTTCTGAAATCTGAGGAGGAAGGACACAGGATTTTTCTGAGTGGCATATTAAACTACTTTTGTGCATAGTTGTTGGTCTGGGTAAAGTGTATGTAGGACTAGTTCATCAGGAGCCTTAAGAAGCACTGCTCAGGCTGGAGAGATGGCTCAGCGGTTAAGAGCATTGCCTGCTCTTCCAAAGGTCCTGAGTTCAATTCCCAGCAACCACATGGTAGTTCACAACCATCTGTAATGAGGTCTTGTGACCCACAGGCATACACGCAGACAGAATATTGTATACATAATAAATAAATAAATATTTTTTAAAAAAAAAACTGCTCAGGACAAAATGCCAGAGGTAAAATCCGGGGTGCTCCTTTTCTCTTTAATTATCTGATGGTACAGTCTTCTTGCTGCTGTGTAGATTTTATACCTGTGCTCCTTAAAGTCATCAAAAAGAAATTAGATTGGTTGCCATTTCTCAGCTTTATGGTTTTTTGTTTGTTGGTTTTTGTTTTGTTGTTTTGTTTTTTTGAGATGGAGTTTCCCTGTGTAGTCCTGGTTATCCTCTCTAGACTCGGAGATCTGCCTGCCTCTGCCTCCTGAGTGCTGGAATTCAATCTCATCTTCATGTTATTCTCTTTAAAGCAGCTGCTTTGTTAGTTGCAGTCTTTGAATAGAAGTCAGGAGAATAAGATTTTTATTTTTATTTTTGAAGTCCTAGGGATCAAACCCAGGACCTTGGATATGCAAACCAAGTGCCCCGCCACAGAGCTATAGCCCCCGCCCAGAAGACTTCTTTTTCCCCAGTTTCTCCACGGACAATGGTTCCTCCTCTTACTTGGTTTGATTGCCTTAGATACACTCTAATTTCTAAATGAATTTGTTCAGAACTTTAGACATTTAACTTATAATAGGTTCATTGTTTACATCTTTGGCTGGTAAAATTATAAATATGGTTGGGTGTACACCTATAATCCTAGCACTCAAAAGGCAAGACAAGAGGATCATAATAAGTTCAGGGCCAACATGGACTGCAAAGAAAGATCCCATCTTTAAAAACAAAAGCAAATAGAAAGTAAATGTGCTTTGGATCCACAAGAAGTGTGTCACCTGGGTCCAATATGTTTCCCATTATATAGTCTTGTCAAATTATCTCAAAAAAAAAATGTTTGAAACTTTAATCCTGTTAGGCATGTTAAACCCATTTGTGGGTAGCTATGAATGTGGTACAACTTGTGGTTCAAGTATAATCTTTGAACAAGCACTGGCTAGCAAGGGGTCCAGAAGGATTTGGTTTTCCCTCCCTCCCTCCCTCCCTCCCTCCCTCCCTCCCTCCCTCCCTCCCTCCCTCCCTCCCTCCTCTCTCTCTCTCTCTCTCTCTCTCTCTCTCTCTCTCTCTCTCTCTCTCTCTCTCTTATTGTAATGATTTGGGGGTCTTTCCAAAGCAGAATCCTTGAATTATATGAAACAGAAATACCTTTGAACTGTAATTTTGAGTTTTCCCACAGAAATGTGTCCCTTCGCTCCACAGCACCTACAGAACTAGGTGGGACACTCACACTTCTGTTGAGACTCAGACTAATTTGTTCTGTGATCAGTTTCTCTAAAGATGTAAGCTCAATGCTTTAATCTCAGGGTGCATGCAAATTATTGATACTGTCTAGTGATGTATAGTGGGGCTTAATCATTTACTACCCAAAGCAGACACAAAGTTAAAAGGTGTAATAGACTAGTAGTAATAGCTGGAATTTGGGATTCTAGAAGAGAGATTAGGAAAAGAATTTTCACAAAACCATGTTTGTGGACCTCTCCAGGTACACTCCTGTTTACTTGCCATGAACGTCTCAAACACCTGTTAACATGACTATGTAATTTTGGGGGCTTTCTGGGTTGAATGTGTTCCTTCTATCAGCTCAAGCCAGTTTTCTTCTTTTAAAATGGACACCTTGTACTCACTTGTTATCATAAAATAGCTTAATCTATTGCTGTTTAGTGCTGTTGTCTCGGACCTGCCTCAGGCTTAGTTCTTTACAACCTTGAAGGATGATGGCTTAGTAAAGCATGCTCTGTTACTTGCTTTTCTCCCTGTACCTGCAAGGCTACAGAGGTGTAGGCGTTGAGACCTGAATGAAGTTGTTCATACTATATTTTGGGCAGTGACAAGATTTATAAAGTTCTGTTTTAAATAATTGGCTCTAACTCTTCTAGTACTTACTAATTGCATTATAGTGAACATTCAGGGCACAGGTTTCTATAGGCATTATAGGAATTACTTTATTGTTACTCCCACAACTGGCTTGGCTTCAAGTCCAAGCTTTTGGGCTGTGACCTGTTTTTCTTATAGCCCTAAGAGCCCAAATTTAATATATATTTTGGAGGGGTAGAGATTTGGATCTCCCCCCACCCCAGCCATACCTCATCATCTCCATCTTTAGAAGGCCCTAAGGAAAACTCATTTGGACTCAGTTGTTAACATTATCTTAAAGATGTAGAAAAGAAGTTTATTTTATATCTTCAAAATGGAAACCCTCATTTATGTTTTTAAGTCGAAAAGAGGTAACTACATACAGAATGTGTAGATGGCAGAGAATTGAAACCAGTCTCACTTTGGTCCAACTGAGGAAATGAGATTGTGCATAATTGTTCTTAACCTTGTGAGTCTTAATCTTTGAAAAACTTCATGAACTCATAATTTCTGTCCTTAGGAAAGTTCAGAGGAGCACAGAAACATGTTTGCTTCTAGAGGTTTTAATAGGGCTGCCTGGAACTTGCTCATATTATTCATAGATCCTACTTTAAATAGTCAGGCTTCTCCTCATAGTTACTTTCTTTCTTTACAGATCAAGAATCTGCCTGCTTTTTTTTTTTTTTTTTTTAAAGGTTTCTAACTTGTACTTTGTTCTTGTGGTTTAGAATCAAGCTGAGACTGGTGGTATTGTTACCCTCCTCTTTGGGAGGCCTCTCGCCTTCTCAAGGGACTCATTGCCTTGAGAGTGTAACTCAGAAACTTACACACAGAAGCCAACATTTCAGCAACTTTGGTGGAAACAATCTCAGTCCTGCTACTCTTCATATGGGACCGTGCTTTTCAAACTTGTTTAAGTCTGAGCTGATGAAATCTGATTTCTTTACATAGAGCTTTTTAAGGTCAAGGACCATGCCTTACACATAGTGTCTGTGTGTAGTGTCTGAATGTTTAGTGAATCAAATACTGGGAAGGGATTGACCCAGGAGAAAGTAAGTTAGACCATGTGGCACCTGACTTGCTTTCCCTGTCTTCTGGCCAGAGCTATTTTCTACTAACTTACACCTCTCTTATGAATGGATAAGGCTGTAACCTGGAACAGCAGGGAGAACTTAATTAGAATTCCCACTCATTTAGCAAAGCTTTTTCTAATGCCACAAATGGAAGGTCAGAGAGGAAAAAGAGAATACAGAGTACATGGCCTCCTCATTTATTAGCTTTGTAGCATGGAAACAGCCTTAGATGTAATTTGAAATTCTTACCACTTTCAGTCTTTAGCACTGGGGACCCTCTACTTGAAGTCGAGACTGATGTCCTGGATTTGAGGGGCAGGGACTTTGGTCTAGGGAGTTGCAAGCTTGAAGAATAATGAAGAGTTGAACAGTAACAGTCGGATTTGGAGTGTTTATTAGGGCTCTGAAAGTATTAACAGCCTTGCTGGTGATGCTGAGCAAATTTCCCAACTTTCTTACTCTACAAAACTGGCTGTTCATGATGCTGGACCAAAGGTGAACTTAACACCCAAAAGCCTGATGTACACTTGTCTTTGAAACACACCTTTAGAATTACAGTCCTCTGGGAATGGCGCCAGTGCTGTCCTAATCATGAGTTCTGATTCTGGTTGGCATTAAATTTTGTGACATTTCTGTAAAGCATGTGACTTTGGCAAGATTTGTGGAGAGGGAGACTTTCAAAATTCCGTTTTGGAAGATGAAATAAGTGCTTTGTAGAGATGGCAGATATGTGCGGTTGCTCTGGTAACAGATTCAGTTTCCTGTCACTGTCCAGGTGGTTCCAGCTTCTAATTCAGTACTTGGGTTTTTAGTGCCAGCATCAGTACCAGACTTCTTAGCAAGCAAGACAGGAAGATTTCCAGTGTTGGCTTGTTATGAAGAGAGTGACCCAGCTGGCTTCTCATGCTGGACTTGATGAATTGTGAATCTTAATTACACTGATCAATACAGTGGCCTTGGTAACAGCCTTGTAGCTGCTGTAGAATCTGTTTGCTTCGAGGTTGTAACAGAAAGAGACTAAGTTGGTCGGGGACATCATGTTCTCACTGTAATAAGCTGTAGGCTAAGTCCAAGGAAAAACAAATCCTGGAGGGACTGACCTCAGTACACCCCTTCTCCAGTATTTCCCAGGAGGAAACATTACTCTGGAGGTGGTTTCTGTTCTTATTTGCCAATTGAGAGTAAATGTAAGTGGGGTAAAGGAAACTTCCAGGTTATAAAGTACAGATGGAGCGCACCTGTGTTGACGAGTCCCGTCTGCCGGTTTGTAATTGGGAATGGATGATTGATGAAATTAATCTCAGCCCTTGAGTTATCCTATTTGGAGAATATGGAGCTCATAATCTTGCACATTCCTTTCTGATTCCATAGAGAGGGGATTAGCTGAGTACTGGTCATGATTGGAATGAGAGCATATTGCCAGTTTTTACTAAACTTAAACTAAACCATATTTAAAAATCAAAAACAAAATAAAAAAGTCTCTGTCTTGTTTAGATAGACTGTCATGTTTGCCTAACCTCTTAAGGATTATCAGATGAACTGTTTGTATTGACAAATAAGTATAGTTGATGTTTAAAGTAGCTTCTCCAACCTGGCAGTAGTGGCGTACACCTTTAATCCCAGCAATCAGGAGACAGAGGCAGGCAGAACTCTGTGAGTTCGAGGCCAGCCTGGGCTACACAAAGAAACCCTGTCTCAAAAACAAGCCAAAAAAAAAAAAATAACTTACTGCTGCTTTTCTCACATTCAGAGTAAGTCTGGAGCAGAAGTTAAGGAGCCTGTCACAGTAACACCTGTGCTAGACACAACTACAGATGTGTCCTTTATGTAGAATTTAGATTCCCCTGAGACTGTTATTTAGGTCATTTAAATCTACTATAGGCTCCCTTAACCTTTGGAGTTTAGAGCACTCTTAGAACTGTGTACATATTCTAGACAGAAAAAAAATACAGTAAATTAAACAATTTGTATGCAGGAAAGTTGTCAACCAAAAGCCTATCCAAGGACCCAGGCAATGCACCTGGAATGATTGCTTATCTAGAATTAAGGATGTGTTAGGGTCAAAGGAAGCCCTAAGCTGTGTTCTTTGGACTTCTATCTCCTAAAGGTCTTCATGAAAACAGGAAGATGATTTAAAAAGAGTGCTGGAGGGTATCTGTAGAAAAAACAGGGAGCACCAGGCTTCTCTTAAGCCAGTACCTTTTCTTCAGTCTAAATTACTTTTGAAATACTAAGATAATTCTAACATTTTACATACCCCTAGTTTCTAGTTGGTCAAGTCAGAATATGAGAATTTAAACTTTCTAGTTTATATTATGAATTCCTAGACTGAAAATAATAGTATTTTAAAGATTTTGAGAAACATTTTGGTGAAATTCTGACTTAAGAAGCAAAGCACAGAAAGGAATAGTTGATTATTGAGGAATTAGAGAAATAACTAAAGAAAGAAGATCAGAAGCATGTGCCAGGGAGATAGTTGATTAAACTGCGAGCCATGTTACCAGCCAAAGCCATTGGGAATAGGGCTCTGGCCTTTGGCCTGAAAGAATGGCCAGGCCTGCCTTAGGATAAGTGCTGCAGGAACAGTGGTGGCTGGCACTCAGAAAGATGTGTCTAGTTGAGGCTGGAGCTTTTCCTGCTTTTTCTTCTCTACTTGAGGGGTTTTTACAGGATTCTTTTTCTTTATGGTCTTAAGAAATTTCCACGCCCAAACTCAAAGACTACTGAATAAAGGGGGTATTATCAGGGTGTTCCAAGCTAACTTTGTGTATAGACTCAGGTCCCGTTAACAGAGTCTCATCTCTCCCCAGAAAAGTCAGGAGTCTCTACCTGGTACCAGTTCTAACTGCTTTCCTGTGGGAGGAATAAAGGAAGCCTGCTGTTAACATAAGGATCTGTCATGGTTTGCTTAGTGACGCATTAGAGCTGAGGAGATATAATCGTACATCAGTTGTCTTTCCTTACTGGCTGGAGTGGTGGCTCAGCTCATGAGCATTCATTCTGTGTTCTCCCAGAGGACAGAAATTCCATTCCTAGTGCCTAAGTCAGGCAGCCAACAACTGCCAGTACCTCCAGCTCTAAGGGATCCAAGGCTCGCATCTGTTCATATACACAAAAAGAAAAATAAGTCTTTGTTTTAAATGACCGAAGGATCTTTAAGCCTCAATTCCTGGGGTCTTAAAAATCTATTTTATAAAGCCGGGCAGTGATGATACACGCCTTTAATCCCAGCACTTGGGAGGCAGAAGCAGGCGGATCTCTGTGTTTGAAGCCAACTTGAAAAACAACAACAAAAATATATTTTACAATTCTATTCAGCTTATGTAGTTAAAACTAATACTCGATTTTATTTTTCTTCATCAACTTTTTCAGCTTTTTGAAGATATAATTGGCAAAGTTATTTATATTGAGGGGGTATAATGTGATATTTGTACACATTGTCAAGAGTTTACTCCATCAAACCAGTTTACATAACTATTCCTCAGTTACCTTTTGTGAAAGTTCCCAGCACACTGTCTAGCAGTCTCCAGGAAGTACTCCTTGAACTGTGAGTGAGACCCCTTAGGGGGTCAAACGACCCTTTCACAGGAATTAAAAGAGCATCGTGTGTGTGTGTGTGTGTGTGTGTGTGTGTGTGTGTGTGTGTGTGTGTGTGTGTGTGTGTGGTTGTGGGTCACCACAACATGAGGAACTACAGTATTAAAGGATCGCAGCATTAGGAAGTTGAGAATCTCCCCAGAGCTCTCTTCATTTTAGACATCAGAATTGTACCTTTTAACCAGCACCTCCCATTCCCTCAGCCCGGATAACTAACTGCCCTTCTTTCTATGAGTTTGACTTTTTAGGATCTACATATGAGATCATTTAGGTAAATATTTAACATACCTAACATAGCTAGGGAACCAAAATTTATTATTCACATATGTTACTTAAAAGCAGATTATGTCAACAAAAGTAAAAGCCTTACAATAAGTTTTTAGATATAGTTCTGTAGCACTGTGATATTAGGAAGTAAGAATTCATTGGTGACAACATTTTTTAATTTTTTAACTTTACCCAAAGTGAATATAACATTTTTGGTTTTTTGAGACAGGGTCTCACTTTGTAGCTCTGGCTGAAATTTGATGTGTAGTCTAGGCTGTCCTGAGACTCAAAGAGATCTGCCTGCTTTTGCTTCCCCTTTGCTGGGGTTAAAGGTCAGTGCCGCTATGCCCAGCAGTATAACTTTTTATATTGTGAAAATTTAACGTTGCTAGATCTTTCAGGCACATTTTAAGATTGAAAGTGACTTGAACTGGGTGCTTTTCGGGGTGACACACTGCAGATGTAAAAGAACCTTTTCAGTTTCAGGGCATGTTCTCTTTGTTAAATGTTAATATTTAAGAGAAAAACCACTATCCTTAGCACTAGATAATTCTTTTGGGAAATACAGTTGTTTTGTTTGTTTGTTTTTCAAGACAGTTTTTTTTTTTTTTTTTTTTTTTTTTTTTTTTGGGTTTTTTTTTTTGGTTTTTTTTTTTTTTTTTTTTTTTTTTTTTTTGTCTAACAGTCCTGGTTGTCCCATGACTTGCTTTGTAGACCAGGCTGTCCATGAACTCATAAGGATCCACCTGCCTCTGCCTCCCAAGTGCCGGGAATATAGGCGTGCGCCACCCCACACTGGATAATTTTTTAAAAAATTCATTTAAGGACTGGAGAGATGGCTCTGAGGTTAAGAGCACTGACTATTCTTCTAGAGGTCCTGAGTTCAATTCCCAGCAACCCCATGGTGGCTCACAACCATCTGTAATGAGATCTGGTGCCCTCTTCTGGCCTGCAGGCATACATGCAGACAGAACACTGTATACATAATCTTTTTAAAAATACATTTAAAATACACATCTGATGCATATTTTAAAGTATTATACCTCCTCCTGAAAATACTCAGTGAGTTTCTCAGGTGAACCCCCTTCCTATACACACACAAATCAGTAGTTAGTTTTAACAATACCAAATTGGAATCCTCCCTGTACAAAGATAGGTGGTTGTGATATAGATACGATATTAATTAGAAAGTAGTCAGCATTGGATTGCCCATACACTGCCCTTCACTCCTAACAAGGAATCAAAGAAAGTGGGAATCAGAGGAGCCTTTCTGCCTGCACAGAGCTTAAGCCCTGCTGCTCCACACAGTAGCATCTTAACAGCAGGGCATTAGCCACTTAGAAGTCATCAAAGAAGTTTTGTCTCTGTCCTTTCATTTATTTCACAATGTAGGTTCTGAATAACTGTTCTCCTTCCCCGGAGCTCACAACTGTTTGGGTATTATTCTCCACAAGCCTTCCTGCAACCAGACTTGAGTAGACTGCTCCTAAAACAGCAGGAGGTGCTTTCCATACCCAGTTCCAAAAGCAGGGAAATGCTTCTGAGCTTGTGGCCTGTTTGGGATCTTTGTTTTTGTTTGTATACGTATGAGTGAGTGTTCATGTAGAGGTCGAAGGACAACATTCAGGAACTGGTTCTGTGCACCATGTTTGTCCAGGATTAAACTCTGCTCTCTCAGTTTTGGTGACTGAATATATCCTGGAGTGATAGGTAACTCTTGTTGTAAACAACTCCAGAGAAGCCACAGTGACAATCCTTTCCAGCTTTCGCAATTCTTGGAATCACAGAAGGTTCATACTAAGATTTTTATGTAAACTTGAAGGATGGAAACTAAAATCAGCTGAAGCTGATTTGTAGGGGTTTCATTATAGCCTTTCAACTTGAAAACATAACCTGACTACAGGATGGATTGTGAAAGGTGTCATTGGCTCCTTTAGAAATAATTGCTGTTGCTACGTAGTTACTGTTTAATATAGGATCCTGGAAGTTGCTTATAGGAAGCAACTAACGGATGGCAGCTTAAAAGGGTTGTAGGTCCTGCCTTTTTGAGCCCAGGGTTCAAAACACCATTTCTTACCAGCTTGACTGCCACATGTTGGTAGCTGCTCATAGATCTGCCGTTCATACACTACTTGGCAAAGACTTTCCCTTTCGTTCTACCCAGTTAGACATAGTCTAGCCTTCCCAAATGCTGAGCTGACTCACAGCATGATTTATGTACTCACAGAACAAATACATGGATTTAAAATGTAATTGGGTTTTAAACCTCACATAAACTGTACTTCTAGACCAAGGAAGGAAATTTTTCTTTTAGATATTACCTTGTTAGGTTACGACATCACCTAATGGTGCCAGAGAATTAATTGTTTGCTTCATATTAAATTTTCTTCCCATAGACATTTGTGTGAAGTATACAGATAGGCCTGTTGTAAACAATTGACAAGTTTTCTTCTTTAAAAAAATCATCTCCATATAACCTTACTATAGAATATGCCAGTTTAACTTATGGATACCATTAGAATGAAGATCAACATAGAAAAAAAGGTAAACATAGTAAGCTGACTTGGTCTGTCCCAGGCTAGCCTGAAACTTGTGATCCTCCTGCCTCTGCTGGGATCACAGACATACGCTGCCAAAATTCTCTGACCTGATTTTTAGTACATGCTCTATGAATCTAAATAAAGTGACTTCTGTGGTGGTGGGCCAGAAGTACAGGATATTTCAGATTGATAGCTTTGAAAATGCAAGAGAAGAAAAATGCAAATGTAAATATGTATTTGCTGGAAGAAAGTTAACATGAAAACATACAGAAGCCACTGAAAATAGCGTGGATAGAAATAAGACTCTGGATACACACATGTGCTAAGTTTGTTTATGTCTGTTTTATACGCCAATAAGATTAAATAGAAGAGAAAAGAATTGAAGCATTATGAATCTTCAGGAACACAAGTGAGCCCAACTAAAATAGCAAACCTAAGCTAATGTAGTAATTGGTTGTGCAGGCTCCCAGTAAACAGTACTTAAACTGTACATCCTGTATGCAATGTACTATAAGGACAAAAAGAACTTCAAGAAAATCTCTGTGCCTTTGTGTTTGTTTGTGTGCACTGTGGCACAAGTTTGGAAGTCATTGGATAGCCACAGGTGTTGGTCCTCATTTTCCAGCGTGCTTGAGACAGTGGTATTTGTTCACTGCTGCGTGGCCTGTGAGCTTCCCCTACCCCTTACTCACATAGAGCTGAAAAGAATGAGCTCCGTAATAATCCACTCTGCTCTACGGCATATGAGTACCCCACCCCCACGTGTGCCTCTTACACAACAATGGTAAATAAAATGTTTTTAAATTTGTAGACTTACTATTAATATTCTTTTGGGTGGTTTTTTTGTTGTTTTTTGGGGGTTTTTTGTTTTGTTTTTTGAGACAAGATCTCACTATTGTAGCTCTGGCTATTCTGGAACTCACTATGTAGACCAGGCTGAAATGCACAGGATCCATCTGCCTCAGTCTCCCAAGTGCTGAAATTAAAGATGTGTGTCACTATACCTGGCTTATTATTCTTAAGTTTTGTAATGACATTGATATTTGGTAGGAGAGTGTCTTTATTCTTGAATGAATTCCAAAGAAATTCAAAAAAACTGGAATTTTCATGTTTGTAAGGTTTTTTTGTTTTGACTTCAGTATATGAAAATATGCGTGTGTGTGTATGTATGTATGTATATACCACATGAAAAATTCAAAGATCCATTCTAGGTCAAGGGTATTAAAATATTTATTATACTGTTTGACCTTTTTTTCTGAGTTAAAAATGATAAGAAATTTATGGAAATAAGTAAAAGATACAGCAGTGGTGCCAGGAGAGGTGAGTAAACAGAGCCTAAGTGATAGGTATGTTCTAAGGAACCAGGATTCTTCAGTCACCTGTTCTAATTTTCCCTTAATGAAATGCCAGCAGTTGTGGGTGAGGAGAGGGTAGGCTAGCATGATATAAGGGTAAGGCAATTAGGCATTAGCAGATTAAGTAGAGAAGGGAACTTGGTCTGGATGTCTTTTACACTATGTTGTAAATTGTTGGTGTTTTTAGAAGATTAGGAAGCCCGCCCCTGTGCTACTTAACATGTTCAAAAAAAATTTTTTACCTCTAGTTGGCAATTCCTTGGTTGACTGCAGCCCTAGGGAGATAGTCAAGGCCAGTGAAGAGTTGTCTCTTGAAGGAAAGGGGTAGTGGCCGATGGTGAGACCACTTGTGCTATGGTAATTTTTCCAGCATTGTCTCTATGATTTCAGTGACTTGGCTGTATGGCCTTGGTAGTACCTCCTCCTTCCTCACACCAACCAGCCTTGATGGCATCACATTGAGTTCCTTGAAGGGGATATTCTGTCTGGCTGTGGAATTGGATTCTAGTAGTATGTGTTACTGGTGACTGCTGAGACCCCGAAGAGTAAGTGGAAGATGTGTGTTGTGATTAGTCAGCCTGCCCACTCACCCCTTCCTAGAAAGTCAGACCCCATCTGGGAAGACTGAGAGCTTAAACTTGAGACAGAAGGAAGACAGGAAATAGCAAAAAACCTGCTGAGTCTCAGAAAACTGATTTCTGCAGTAGGAAATGAAAGAAGAGGCTGTCTGTATCCCAAAGGTGATGTCTTTTAGATCCTTATTCTCTGGTGGATGTGTTTGAGGACAGGGTATTGGAAAGAAAAGATCCTTCATAAGGAAACCACTTTTATCTAATTGAGGTAAACTTGGGTATTTTCTTGTTTTACAACATTGGTGTTCATTGTTGTTGCTTCTAAAATGGGAATGCTTCTAAAATGATCTCTGCTAAGAGTCAAGAAAAGGTGCTGCTTCTGTCTGGGCTAACTGTCATGACTTTCTTTTTTCTTTGAGAAGGGAGTGGCTGGGAGTAGATTAGAATTAGCAGGAAGACATGTGGAAAAGGGATTAGAAAAGGTGTAGGAGTTTTAGAAAGTGTTTTAATGCACGTCTTAGTAATTACCTTGTTAAAATTTCTAGTTTCTGATAGTCTAAATGGCTCAGTGCTGTTACCTAAGAAATATGTTACTCATAACTTCAAAAGCAGCAAAATTCTGTGCACAATATGCTAGGGAAGGCAATGGGATAGGATGTATATATTTTTGAATGTCTCAGAACCAGAAAAGGATACTGGCCTCTCAAGTCGTCTCAGTATTAAGAAAGCCTGGTCCTCCCACACAGCTCAGGTGTGTGACAAGTCGACTTCAGTTTTGTGTGTGTTACAGTAGCGGGCGTCCTAGAGGAGGAGTGAGAGCTAGTGACAAAGCCGTCTCTTCACATCGCATGGCAGGCAGAGCCAGACACAGATCTAGAGGCCCTTGTTTCTCACGTAGATCTCTCCTCGGGTGACATGGGTATTTAGTGACAAGTGAATATGTTGACTAAAAGAATATAATGCACTATATATATTGTCCTCATAGTTGTCACTTAGCCATAGGGTTATACTAGGGCTCTGGTAGCTTTTAATTTCTTTTTAATTCAGCAGAGAGAAGGAAAAATGGAATAAGGTTATGGTAAGGAGAAAGGGCGACTGAGCTATGCTTATGAGTGTGTAGGCCATACATTTTCAAAATTAAATTCAACTTCTGATGGTAAAAAATGTTAAGATCAGTTAAACAATTACAGTTGTTTTTCTCTTGAGGTTGATAACTTTTGGGGTTGCCTGTGTTCCCTTTGTCTTGGGTAAGTTCTCTACCAGTCTTGTAGCTTACTGTCATCACACCCACCTCTAATGAATATGTAAAGTAGCTGTTTCTAAATGAGCCTGAGTACTAGACAGAAGTCAGCCAACCATCATAAGTAATGCTTTAAAATAGTGCACTGTACTGACGTGATGTTTAATTGGGTTTAAGACACAGCAAGTAGACATCTGCATCTGGATGTGTTATTTGGAGACTGGGTCTGTCTAGCCTAGCATTTCTCAGATGTGTGGTTAGCATGAGAGGGGGACTCTGTGCTTGCACTTTCTCTGTTTTTCCTTCTTCCCGTCCTATGCTTAATATCGCATGTTTGAATTGGTGTTTCTTAAAGCTTTAGATTTGGAAAAACACCAGTAAAATCATGATAAGAAGTAATACAGACAGGCAGTGGTGGTGCACCTTTAATCCCAGCACTCGGGAGGCAGAGGCAGGTGGATCTCTGTGAGTTCAAGGCCAGCCTGGTCTACAAGAGCTGGTTCCAGGACAGGCTCCAAAGCTACAGAGAAGCCCTGTCTCGAAAAGAAAAGAAGAAGAAGAAGAAGAAGAAGAAGAAGAAGAAGAAGAAGAAGAAGAAGAAGAAGAAGAAGAAGAAGAAGAAGAAGAAGAAGAAGAAATACAACACACTTTTACAGTTGTCTTTGTTTTTCCTTTTATCCAAAATACCATTTTTTTTTTCACTTAAATACACTGAATCTAGTCCAAACAGAAAGCTGCTATTAGATCTGATTTTGCTAGAAACTATGACATCCAGAAATTGCTTTTGGCACCAGGATCCTTATTTACAGCATAAAGGTGAACAACATGCAAGGATACTTTCCACTGAGGGGGAAACAGCTGCTAGCTGGTAAGACCCTAAAGAGTTAGACTCCTGGATGAAACTGGCAGAGCCACCGCATTCTGTAAGAGCTGCTGTGAGACAGTCTCTGCAGCTTGTAGTTCAGAGGGCAGGGGTAGCATGCGTTTGCACGCTGCTGGGTACCTTATGGACAGCTGTCCACACTATGCCATGGCCTACTTCAAATGTGGACCATATCCATTATTTGAGAGATGGCATATTAGGAGTACTGCTTGCCACAGTCTAATATTTTTAGATGGGAAAGATCTTGCTAAGCTTTAGGCTGCTGATAAGCTTTATTAATAATACAAGGAGAGATTATGCCTATTAATTCAGTTCTTAGGTTGCTGAAGAAATATTTCTAGCATTCTACAACTGCTTCTCTTTATTTTTTATCTAAAAATCTGCAAGTGTTACTGAAGTTTCCTCCCCCACCTCACCACCACGTAGGTGGTATCTGGAAACCTGCCCAGAACCTTTTGAAAACAGATGAACAGGAGAGGGAATCTTAACAGCCTGGAGCAGAGAGCACTTCCGAACAGGCTGCCCCTGCCAGCAACAGGGAGACTGCGGGAGGAAGTGCTGCCTCTGGAATCTGTTAAGACCACTGATGGGCTCTTGGCGGTACTCTTTTCAGAGTAATTGCCTGTTAGGTTGAAATTCATTACTTGGTCAACTCTCCTTGACTTGCATCTTGCTGACTGGAGAAGTCATGTGAACATGTAATTGAAAATTCTACTTAGTAAGCAAATGCTGACTTGTGGCCATCTCAGTGAGTTGAGGGTTTAGTTTTTTGTTTGTTTTTCTTTCTGAAAAGCAATTGTACATTTAATATTTAGTGTATTTAAGGTTTAAATTAACACAAAAGTAAGAAATGTCTTGGGCTGCATGAAGATATTTGTTAACCATGTTCTGGTATAATATATGTGGCTCAGCTTGATTTGTGATTGTTTATCTTTAAAGCTTAATTTGATATTACACGAGAAAGGCGTTTTAGCGATTCACTCATTCTGCAGATGTTTATTAAATGCCTCCTGCATGTTTGCCTGCTTCTGGATGTGTTGCTCTTTAAACCTTCAGTGTCTGTTTTTAGGCTTAACAAAATAGGCTGTGGGCTGTCTTCCTTCCTTGTGTCAGAGTTGCCTAAAGAAAAGACTTCCCAGGTAGATATTGAACCAAGATGAGTTCTAAACAAATACACCCAGGTTTCTGTCTCTTGCCTGTTGTTTGATTCTGTTCTCGGTGGGAACCATGCTAGTTAGAAAGTTGAAAACACACACACCAAACAAAAAAGGAAAGTTGAAAACAACCCAGTGTCCTTTTGTTTGCTCCTTTGTGACTGTAGAGACCTTACCAGTTCTGTGTTTTTTTTTTTTTTTTTTTTTTTTTTTTTTTTTTTTTTGATCATACTAACTGTTTGTGCCAAGGCCTCAGACCAAAGCTTGGTTCTTATACTGCAGTCTGGTACCACCCCAGCAGAGGATGGGTGTTTCAGAAGGGGAAGTGGTGCAGCTGTAATCAATGTAGCTCTTAATCTTCTAAATTTATTATTTTGTGTATATGAGTGTTTTGCGTGTATGTGCACGAGGTGAGTTCAGTGCCTTCAGAGGCCAAAAGGGAATTGGATCGCCTTAGGTGAAGCTGTTAGTTGTCATGTGGGTGCTGGGGATCAGAGGAGGCCAGGTCCTCCAGAAGAGCAACTAGGGCTTTGACTACCGAGTGATGGCTCTAGTTCCTGGTTTACTCTTTCTAGCTGACAAGTGGTAATGATCAGGCTGTTTATATTGTGTAGGAAAGATATTTTAAATTTTTACTGGGTCTAGAAAACTCTGGCAATACTACATTGGTTTTATGGAATACAGATGCATAACTGGACTGTGATATTAACACTTTAATATGTTTTGCCATTGCTAAGCATTCTATCCAAAAGCAAGGCCACACTGCCAAATTCAGAAGAAGAATATGCAAGAAGAGACTTAGAGCAAAAAACAGATAGAGATTATATTTGTTTTCTGATAGAATTGGGAGAAAGGGTAAAGAGTTTAGTGGTGAAGATTATATAAAAGGGAAGGAAGAAACTTAATGAAGAAAATTTGGTAAAATTGAATCGTTACTAAAATAAATTGGCTTTCAGAATTACCCTGCTCCCCTTCCAATCCAAGACTGAAACGATTGGGAAGCAACAGTAGCTGGTCTTTAAAAGAGGGTCAAAAAGCCACCTTGTTGCCACCTCCTTTCCGATGAGAATTGCTGGCATAGTAGGAACTACATGATAATGTTGACTTTGGAGGAAGTTTGTGTATGGCCTTAGAAAATGAAATACATTGGACCAACAAGATGACTTGGGGTAAATATGCCTGCCACCGAGCTTGACAACTTACGTTCCATCCCTGGGGCCCACATGCTGGAGGGAGAGAACTGACTCCCACAGTTTGTCCTCTGACTCCAGGTGTGTGTGCTCATCTGCACACACACTCATGATAAATAAAACCCATAGGATTCCCTTGTACTAAGTTTTCAGCTTTTTACCTTTCTCTTTTAGCAAATCCAGTTTGCTGATGACATGCAGGAGTTCACCAAATTCCCTACTAAGACTGGCCGGAGGTCTTTGTCCCGTTCCATCTCCCAGTCCTCCACAGACAGCTACAGTTCAGGTAGGCGTGAACTTCATGTCCTCTCTCCCTGGTCACTGCCTAGTGCTCTTCACTTGTCTAGACTGGAAATCCGTCCCAGCAAGACTTGTAGCGAAGATGCTTTTGTTGAGACTTTCTTTCCCAGCCTGTTTCTGTGTGGTTTGTGAGCATTGCCCAGTTGGTGGTTTTGGTAAGTTGCTATGTCCACATTAGTAAGGGTAGAATCAGTAGTATTTTGGCTTTCAGAACTGGCATTTAAAAAGAAATACACTTTTAAACATAAGTTCTTTGTATAAAATACTCCCTTCCACCTGTGTTTTTCTCTTTGTCACTAAGACTGCTTGAATTATGACAACAAAACTGGTATTTTGTCTCCTTTATGTACAAGATTACCCTTTATGTTGGCAGTGTCTTCCCCTGTTAACGTCTGGAATGGGAAGATACAAAGTATTATAATGTGGCTCCAGCAGCTTCCTCTCCTATCTTAGCCATCTATAGAAAGTGTTTGTTCTAGTTAAATTGTGCCTGTCTCAGCCGCAGAGAAGGTATTAAAGAGTAACTGGAAAGGCTGGGGATATGGCTCAGTATAGGATTTATGCAAGCATGAGAACCTGAGTTCAATCCTCAGCACCCACCTAAAAAGCCAGGTGTGGTGATGCATTCTTGTAATTCCAGTACTAGGAAGACAAGAAGATTCCTAGAGTCACTGACTGGCCAACTGCCTGTTCTAACCTGAATCATTAAGCTCCAGTACTCAATGAGGAAGCCTATGTCAAAAAAAAAAAAAAAAAAAAAAAAAAAAAAAGGGAGGGAGGGAGGGAAGGAGGGAAGGAAGGAAACAACAACAAAAGGTTCCCACAGTGAAACAGCTGAGACTGAGACTGACCTCTGGGCTCACGTACATGCCCAGAAGCTTTTGAATCTTAGAAAATGGGTACTGGAGGAAACATTAGAGGTATCGGTACCACTCCTTCATCATTCAACAGAAGGAACAGCTTAATGAGGTTTGTCCAAAGTCCAGATTGCTATTAAAGTTAATGAAGGATTTGTTTGGAAAGCCCTTCATTGTCTCTTAATAGTGTTGTTTGCATTGTATTATTAACTTTAAGGGCTGGATGAGAGGTTTAAGGAATGTAAAAAAGTAATTATCAAAGAAAATGTTCTCTTTCCTGTGCCACTGATAACCCAACCAATATAGGCAGGACAGGCAAGCAAGAACAAATATAGATATACAGGATAAACTGAGATAAATGATTGTATGGATTCTGTGGGGGCTAAAACACACAAGAAACAATCCCAAATACAATGCTATCATAAATAAAAAGGTATCTTGAAGTGACAAACTAAATTAGTGTTATAAGCAGAGCAGTTACAGGTAACAGACAAGGAAATTTTATGTGAAAAACTGAGTTTTGTAAGGAAAGAGGAGATAGAATGCATGAAATCTTCAAAGGTCTTGACGGTCATCTTACAGAAACCCTTAGAACAGTTTTTAAAGCTTAGTAACAGCTGAATTGTTAGAGTGGGGAAAATGGCCTATAGTAGCATTTATGTGTTGCCTGGGCTTCTGTCCCTTTGGAAGACATATCTGTGGAAGTCAGTAAGAGAGCCTCAGTCCAGTAGCCAGAATGCTGACCAGGAAAATGTTCAGTTCAGAGAGGAGATGTGACTGGAGAGGTGATGAGTGACTGTAGATCCTATTGCACAGCTGGGGATAGACGGACGTAAATCTTAGGTGAAGCTTTTATGTCAGACTTACCTTCTTGACAGACTTTTTCCTCAAAGCTGTCAGAAAGATCTGCTTGTTTTCTGTCCTTTCTGTATTCCTTGAGCACAGCCTGGTATAAAATCCCTTAAGAATTCCTTTCGTCTTATCAGTCATTCTCAGGAGCAGCACCTGGAAACTTATTGGAAATGCTGTCTCTTGAGTACCTCCTGAAACCTACCAAATGGAAACTTTGGCCAGGGAACAAGTGTAAGTGTGAGAACCCGTGATCTCTAGAAAGAACATTTCTTATTCCTGTTACTCCATCTTTTTCAGGATCTGGTTACAGTCCAGATGAGCCAAGTTACTGTTATGTACAGGATTAGACCCGAGGGTGAAGGAGCTGCAGTGCTGAGAGATGCAGCTTCATTCACACCAGCTGTTAGAGCCTAGAGGAGCAAAACTGATGGCGTCAAAGGGACCTGCAATTAAAATTGTTCTCTTCACTTAAATGAGAGTCCCTAGGGGACTGCACTCAGTGGAATTTGGACCAATGAGGTTTTTCTCTCTCTGTTTCTTGGCTGGCTCTAGCTGCATCCTACACAGATAGTTCAGATGATGAGGTTTCCCCTCGAGAGAAGCAGCAAACCAACTCGAAGGGCAGCAGCAATTTCTGTGTGAAGAACATCAAGCAGGCAGAGTTTGGACGTCGGGAGATTGAGATTGCAGAGCAAGGTAAAGAGGGGAGTGAGTGGTGGACCAGAAGCACCCTTTGCACTCCTTACAAGACCTGGGCAAGTGCAGTGTCCTGGAAAGGACAGTTTCTTGCTTTGGATAAACACTTCTCCCTGTATGGAAACTGAGCCTTAGGATTCTTACGTTTGTTTTCCTTTTCCCAGTGTGTGCTAATTACAGAGTGGTTTCTGTTTTCCTCGTCATGCCACCATATTCGCAGGTCAACAGTGCGTAGTCAGCAAGTGTCGGATCACAACATAGTGGTTAGTTGTGTGGGGTATTTTTGTAGCTGCCAAGACCAGAGAGCCACATTCCCCAGAAGTAGCTGATGTGGCAGGGCTCTAAGCTAAGGTTGAGGTAGCCTGGGGCTCCTTAAGTCCTAGGCACCCTCTACTGGAACAAAGTAAAGGTGACTGACAGTCAGCTGAATCTTGGTTTCTCTATTCCACACTACTCTACTCCAGGGGTCTCTGCTCTTCTGGTTTTTTTGTTTTGTTTTGTTTCATGTTGAAGGTATGTTCAATACTGCAAGCTTGACAGGCTAAGGTAAGACAACAGAAATTACTGCAAGAGTCTTCTCCCGAAATCAAAGTCATTCCTCCTGGTTTGATGAGAATGTATAGAAATCTATCTAACTAGCCGGGCGGTGGTGGCGCACGCCTTTAATCCCAGCACTCGGGAGGCAGAGGCAGGTGGATCTCTGTGAGTTCGAGGCCAGCCTGGTCTACAAGAGCTAGTTCCAGGACAGGCTCTAAAAAAAGCTGCAGAGAAACCCTGTCTCGAAAAACCAAAAAAAGAAAAAAAAAAAAGAAATCTATCTAACTACTTCCCTCTCCTCTGGGGAGACTCACTGTCTACTTTGGCCAGTTTTGAAAGTTTAATTCATTCTCTTCTCAGTCCTTGTATATATAAAGCAGAAGCAATATTGTAACTCTCCAATTCTCCTCATCAGGGAAATACACTTGGCATTTCTACCCCATCTCACCATGTACCCAGCCCTGACTGTGGCTGGGCAGGATCAAATGGTGTTGGTGGTGTGGACCTTGCTCAGATCCTTTGTTCTTCCACAGACATGTCTGCTCTGATTTCACTCAGGAAACGTGCTCAGGGAGAGAAGCCTTTGGCTGGTGCTAAAATAGTAGGCTGTACACACATCACAGCCCAGACAGCGGTAAGTTTATTGGAAGAAAACAGAGGACTTGTAATATAAGAGGAAGAAAACATTTTTTTTAATTAAAAATAATCATGCCTTTCCTTTCTACCTAGCGAATCCAAGTGCTGTTAAATAGACTGGGACCCCACCCCCGTCCAGCCATGGAGCATGCTTTACTTTTGTTCATATACTAAGCCCATTTTTAGCACACCTGGCGTAGGAGGATGTAAAATGATTGTTATAAAAATGTTCAAAGACTTTTAGGAATATGTCTTTCAGATATAGTTAAGTAACATTGTGCCACACAGCTGCATTGAACTTTGGTGTAACTCTCCAGTGTAGGGCCAGCTGCTGTGAAGGTATAGATGCCATGTTCTCGCTGAGATTGTCCCCTGCTCCTGCATAGCCCCACTCTTCTCACCCTGTCTCTCTGTTCACTCACACAGGTATTGATCGAGACACTCTGCGCCCTGGGGGCCCAGTGTCGCTGGTCTGCTTGCAACATCTATTCAACTCAGAATGAAGTAGCTGCAGCACTGGCTGAAGCTGGTAAGTTCCCACTTTTTTACCGGCTTTGCTTCAGGTAATTAAATATATGCCAAAATTACCATTATACCGTGTATTCTGGGAACTGTAAACTTGAACAGTCTTAAAACAACAGAGCTGGAGATGAAGCTCCGAGATGAACTGTTTCCCTGACATGCGGCACAACAGTGAATTCCATACCAACGCCACCAGAGGGGTGGAGAGAAGGAAGAAATTTATGCTAAAATCAAGGTATACTTAAAAAAAGAAAAAGGAGATGCCCAATTCTAATGTCAAATGGATTAAACTGTGGGTTCTGCTGATCTCAAAAGTTTTATCAATTTTGGCAGAATACTATGAACAGGGTCTTTTATATTGATAGTTAATTGCTTATTTAATACTCATTAGTACACTAAAATGTATGTGCTGATGAGTTTAATTAATTTAAATAAATTTTTATTGTTAGAACATTCAGAAGCCCATCCGCATGGAGTTTGTCTAAGGACCTGCCACCACCTTAGGCTCTTCAGAAACTCACACTCTAGGGCTTGGTCTAATTCTTTCCTGATAAAAGTTTATTGTAGAAGATTTAGGAAATTCAAAATAACCAAAGATTTGGCAAGTTGCTTTCTATGCATTATATTGGTGAGCCAAATCTTAGTATGTGTACGTTTTTATAACCTAAACGTTGCATTTTCAGAAGTAATTTTTCTTGTCTCTGAAAACTGACTGCATCGTTCGTTCATACAGCCACAGAATTTTACTTCCTCATTGAACATTTACATTATTTTTGAGCTGTCTGCTGATGTACAAGTGTTCTAGAAGGAGCTTTGTTTTACATATTTAATTTTTCCTCCTTAAGATGCAGTATAAAGTAAAATTGGCCTTTATGGCTTCAAGATATTTTTAAAACAAAAATCTCTTAATTCTTAACTAAAGTAATTTCTAAACTGAGAGTACTATTTGATTTTACTGTTTCTCTTTTAAGTTTCATCTTTAGAACTGTTTCTTGTCTTCCATTCTTCACATGGATTTCAGAAGGTGGTGCTGATGTAGGATGCACCTCAAAGGAAGATAGCTGATTTATTTTTGTCTCCATAGGAGTTGCAGTGTTCGCTTGGAAGGGCGAGTCAGAAGATGATTTCTGGTGGTGCATTGACCGCTGTGTCAACATGGATGGGTGGCAAGCTAACATGGTAATAATTCATGTCCATTCCATACTTTTGACTATGGATTTATTTCCTTTTCTCCCTTAAAACGTGGTTCCCTAAATATATTATTTTGTATGTTTGATCTTATTTACTGGCTCTATTGCTAAAGTGTTTATAACACAATACCTACTCGGTATGGGTCTGAGGCACACAATGCCCTGGATTCAATCTCCAGCACCAAAAAAAAAAAGGAAAGGAAAGGAAAAAAGTCTCTGAGTACTGAATGGAAATGTGGGGGAAGGGTAAGCTTAGGTGGACATGGCTGAAAACACAGCAAAATGAACAGAAGGAAGTGATGTGGTCCCTCTTTGGAGTAGGACGTTTATTTCTTCCCTTCTTGCCCCAGCTCTCCTTCTGCATTCAGAGGAGCTGCATATTTCAGCTAGACTGAAAATGAGTCCATGATTTGTAAAATTTGTTTACTGTAGCTGGGCATGGTTGTGCATGCCTGTAATCCCAGCATGAGAGGCTGAAGCAGGAGGAGTCCTTGCTCAGGAGTTTTAGACCAGCCTGAGCAACATAGCAAGATCCAATCTTCAAAACAAAACAAAATCTTTCCACTGTAGCCCAGAACACATTTAGGAATTCTTTTAACCACTTTACACCAATAGATTTAACTGTTCCACTGTCTAAGCCTACTCTGTGGATCTTTAAGAAGTGCTCTTCCAAGACACACAGGGCTCTCTCACTAGTGTAGAAAGTGGGCTCAAAGTTCCCCCTAGCTCTAGCAGCCTGAATGCCCATAGAAGTCTTCTGGCTGTTCTGTAGATCCTGGATGATGGGGGAGACTTAACCCACTGGGTTTATAAGAAGTATCCAAACGTGTTTAAGAAGATCCGAGGCATTGTGGAAGAGAGCGTGACTGGTGTTCACAGGTAACAGATTCTGGAGTAGCTGCCCCTTGTGTCCTTGCCTCATCAAATTCTTCTGGTCTCTCCTAGGCTTTAGGGCTGTGTTTCAGACTTAAAATAACTAAGTGGGAGTGTCTTCCTTGGATAAAACTGAGTTTTTACTTTTGAAAATCAAAGTTGCCTTAGAAGGAATTTTTTTTCCAGATTCTAATTCACATTTTTTTTACCTCCCATTTATTCCACTGAGTAATTAATTATCAATTATTTGGGGGAAGGGGTGTAGCGAATATTGTGTCTTGGAAAAATTGTACTCAATGTTGTATTATAGTCTTACATTTTAAATATGGAGGGGAAAGCCTGTTGCAAAACTACATGTGATGCAAGAAAAAGTAAAACTGGAGATGCACTCTTGGCTTGGTGGAGATGACTAAATGATATCTAGGAGTATTGCTCTACTGGGGTACACTGCACATGATTGCTCTCACAGACACAGGAAACCACATCAAAATCATTGTAATCTTTGTTTACCAGAAGTAGACATGAGTGTTTAAAGCTAGAAAAATGCTGGCCTAAAGATATAATGTTCCCTTTGTGGAAGAGCAGTGAATTATTTCAACTGAAAATGTTTATTTTCCTTCCAAAATTAAAAGGTAAATATAGAAGAAATGAGTTGAGAAATGACAAGATAATCATGTTTCCAAATAAATAAGACTTGGGTGATAACCAACACTAAGGAGGGCAGTATGGAATTTGAAGCAGGTTTTGCCGTGTACTGTTTTATCACCTAACTTGGTATGTATTTGTTTTTGTGGCTTCTTCTCCCTTTAGGCTGTATCAGCTCTCCAAAGCTGGCAAGCTCTGTGTTCCAGCCATGAATGTCAATGATTCTGTTACCAAACAGAAGTTTGATAACTTGTACTGCTGCCGAGAATCCATTTTGGATGGGTATGTTCAAATGTGTATATTCAGACTTGTAGGGAACCAGTGGGATTTGTTTGACATGTTAGTCTGATACCTACAGCTTGCCTCTGATCTCCCTCCTTTATATGTCATTAAAGGGCCTGTTTCACAGTGACCTCAGCCAGCTTCCAGTTGAATTTCTCTTGGGCATTGCCCTACGCTTTAATTTGGTACAAAGGGACTGAGTTGCTATTAATGTTTGAGTTGAGTCCTTGTCTTTTTCCACAGCCTGAAGAGGACCACAGATGTGATGTTTGGTGGGAAACAAGTGGTGGTGTGTGGTTATGGTGAGGTAAATAGCTGGGCCCCTGTATCTCTGTATTTTTCTTATCAGAAGGGCTTAATAGAAACACTGGGTGAAGGAGTCAGTCTGGAAACGTTGATGAATTGGTCAGAGTGTTTTTCCATACTGTGCTTGCAAACATTAGCTCTCGGGAAGAGAGGAAGGGGGTCTTTGTGAGTTCAAGGCCAGCCTGGGCTACAAAGTGAGTTCCAGGACAGCCAGGGCCACATAGAGAAACCTTGTCTTGAAAAACCAAGAAAAAAGAAAAAGAAAATAGTGGCAAAAGTCTTCTTCATATTTGTAAATTAAAGTTATAGAATGTATTGAATTTTCATATTTTGCCAGTTTTTCTTACTGATTGATGTCAGCATTATTGCTTCCCTAGTTATAACCTTTTATGAAATACAATTCAAGTGAATAAGTAACATTTTGTCCCCATTTTATGACTTGCATTAGAATGGAGAAACTGACGTGACATTATAGTTGACTGTCTCTAAACTGGAATAGGGTCTAGGAAGTTTTATTGTCTTCAGCAATGGTCCACTAAAGTTCTTGGGCTGCTGGCTATTGAGTGGACACATTACAAGTGAGTTCACTGGGTTTTTATGCAGTAAGAACTCAGAGTTGTTCTTGTTCTGTCTTGTTTCCATAATGGTAACTGTTACCCAAAGCCTCCCTCTCTCCCACTCTTGTTACAACATGTCTACTAAATTATCTCTAATTGAAGTTTACAACCTGGTTTAGGTTTCTCTCTGCTCCAGCTGGGTTGGAGTGTTCACTTAAATGATGAGTAATTCAAAGAAGACTAATTCCTACCTCCTCAAAACCTGTCTGCCCCCAGTGATCATGTCTTACTAGACCTGGCAACTTGGCCTTTCCTGTGTTTTGCAGGTAGGAAAGGGCTGCTGTGCTGCTCTCAAGGCCCTTGGAGCAATTGTCTACATCACAGAAATTGACCCCATCTGTGCTCTGCAAGCCTGGTAAGGCTAGAGTAATGAGTCTATTAGATTTGATATAGGTGCTTTTTATTTCTGAGAGTTAATGATTGAATCACTTGGTTGTTTTTCGTAAAAGTCTCCCAGGAAGAGAAGAGTAATATGGCTTTGTTCCCTTCACACTAATTCTAGGGCCTCTTGACATTTTTTTTCTTCCTGTGTAGAATCTTGGGGCTCTGCAGGAGCCAGTATGTATGCAGTATAGTATAACTTATCACTTATTGTTTCTGGGAAATAATGTTATCTTTTACCTCAGAAGGAGATTTTGTTTTCTAATTTCGTGATCATTTCAGAAAGTTTTATCAGTGTCTCACACACACACACACACACACACACACACACACACACTTTGCTTTGCTTATAGTGTTACTTCTTTCCTTCCAGCATGGATGGGTTCAGGGTGGTGAAGCTAAATGAAGTCATCCGGCAGGTCGATGTTGTAATAACTTGCACAGGTGAGTATCAGTGCCTTGGTACATGTAGAGCAAAGTTAACTCTCAGGCTGAATCTCAAAAGGGACACAGAAGGGAATACCTGTCTGTATGAAGTCTCAGACTTAGAGTAAGTTCTCAGAACTTTTATATTTTCCAAAGGAAAGAGCTTTTTCCCTTGGTGATTTTTCATATTTTGTTATACATATCTTTCTCACAGTGTGTGCAAGCTCTTTTATGGAAGCAGATGTCTCCCGGGTTCTAACTGGAAATAAATGGTACTTGAAGTGCCCAACATCTTCTTTTTCAGCCACTCTTCTTTATTTTAGGAAATAAGAATGTAGTGACACGGGAGCATTTGGACCGAATGAAAAATAGTTGCATCGTCTGCAATATGGGCCACTCCAACACGGAAATCGATGTGGTGAGGTTTCTTCCGTTAGAGCTGTGCTTTTGCCTGCATTTCACTAGAGCCACAACGGACTAACTGTTCTTCCTTCCAGACCAGCCTCCGCACTCCAGAGCTAACATGGGAGCGAGTGCGCTCTCAGGTGGACCATGTCATTTGGCCTGATGGCAAACGAGTTGTCCTTCTTGCAGAGGTAACACACACCGAAGACTGTGGCAGGGTACTAGATCCACAGAGTAAGGAATGGGGGCACTGGGAAATACTAGGACCTATGTTCCTCAGAGTCCTGTCTTCTGATAGAGGTGTGTTTCCCCCACTGTCTCTCCCCTAAAAGAGAAGCACTCAGGAAAACCTCCCTTTTGCTAAGTACGTACACTGTTTCCTGCCCTTGACTGATTTCAGCCTTCACACCGATTTGTAAAGCGCTAAAGCTTGGAGTCCTGATCTGAAACTATAATTCTTCCTCTCCAAGTGGAGTGCAGAGAGTGTAAAGTCTTTCCTTCCTGTGTCTGAGAACCTGAGAGAAAGACGGCAGCTCATCCCATCTCTCTTCCCTTCCCAGGGTCGTTTACTCAATTTGAGCTGCTCCACAGTTCCTACCTTTGTTCTCTCCATCACAGCTACAACACAGGTATGTGGTGAGATGTGTGGAGCTGGGCACAGCACAGGTCAGGGTTCTGATGAGAGTACTGTACTTGTCCCAGGTTGTTGAGGCTCACACTTTCTCCTCTGATTGTGTCTCTGCATTGACTGCTCAGCTGAAATTGTAGTGTCCAGCTTAGTTGTATTTAGTGTGTCTTGTTAGAAACTAAACAAAAACATCACTTCCGCTTGTATCAGCTCCTTTTATCTCAGGGCAGAGTTCTGAGTGCTCTCTGGATGAACACTGTTAAACCTAGTTTCTTGTTATGTCCCTGTCTCAGAAGTGCTTTGTTCCCTGGTCCTCTTCCCCACTTTAGGCTTTGGCACTGATAGAACTCTACAATGCACCTGAGGGGCGCTACAAACAGGATGTGTACTTACTTCCTAAGAAAATGGGTGAGTAGAAACTGAAACCTGCACTCATCCTGGTTGGCTGCATGGCTTTGTGAAATGACTTTCCTGAAAAAAAAAATCACTGGATATAGTTGGGTTCTGATTGCTCTTCTAGTGCCTAATAGATGCTTGGCCTTAGGAGGCGTTCTGTTAGCACCACGAGCCTCCATATTTTATGAGTAATAACATGAGAACAATACTGTGTTTTACAGAATCGTAGAATCTAAGCTAAATAAGGAAGATGTTCTTATCCTTCCAGAGCTCATCAGATTTCTCAGTGCAACTAAGTACAGACTAGACCAAAGTGAGAGAAACAGAAACAAGTCGTCCTATCCATTCTCTTTCTCAACCTTCTGCACCTCCGTATGACTACGTAAACTTTGCTCATGTGGCATAAACCATCTCTAGCCCTTCGCCTTTCTTCATACATTTAGCTAGTCCAGATGCTTGACTAAGCTACAAGACAGCTTGCTGGCTGGAGAGACAGATGCTAGTGGTGATGAGCACCTGCTGCGTTTACAGAGAACCCAGGTTCAGGTCCCAGCACCCGCATGTAGCTCACAACCATCTGTAACTCCAGTTCCAAGGGACCTAGTGCCCTCTTCTGGGCTTAATGAGCACCGGACACACATGTGGTCCAAACATGCTGGAAAAGATGCATACGTGTTTAAAAAAAAATTCTTACTCTCTTTTCTTCAAATGATTGCTCTTGGATTTTTGTTTAATTTTTTTATATATATGGGTGTTTTGATTTTTTATGTTTATGGGTGTCTTGCCTACCTCTATTTCTGACTACAGGCTTGCCTGTTGCTTGTCAAAGACAAAAGAGGGTATCAAATTGCCTGGAACTGAAGTTACAAATAAGCTGCCATATGGGTGCTGGAAATCAAACCTGGGTCTAGGAAGAACAGCAAGTGCCTTAACTTTTGAGCCATGTCTCTAGCCGCTAGATTTTTTTTTTTAAGAAGTTGTATTCATAAAAGTTAGGGAAATTTATCTATGGAACAGTACTAAACATGTGCCTTAGAAATCCATGAGCCTAGCCGGGCGGTGGTGGCGCACGCCTTTAATCCCAGCACTCGGGAGGCAGAGGCAGGCGGATCTCTGTGAGTTCGAGACCAGCCTGGTCTACAAGAGCTAGTTCCAGGACAGGCTCCAAAGCCACAGAGAAACCCTGTCTCGAAAAACCAAAAAAAAAAAAAAAAAGAAAAAAGAAATCCATGAGCCTAAAATTTGTAGCTTTAGGAATCTTACCCTAAATAAATGTCAGTGACAGTAGGCTCTTTTGAACCTGCCGGAATCGTCTTTGTGATTCATGATTTAAACAATAGTTTGATCTAGTTAAGGAAGTTGCCGCAGAAAGCTGAGTATAGTGTATGACATGGTAACCACTCAGGTGGAGCCTAAATCTGACAGAGAAAGATGGAGAAGTATGAGGCACCCATTTGCTGACCTGGTAGATGGCCTTTTACTGCCCTTGTGGGGACTAAAAGAGGTAACTTCCCAGAAATGCAGCTTTGAAAGTTTTCTTAATTAAGCAAATACTTCAAGTTGTGGGTTTTTTTTTCAGGGTTATTCCATTTTTGTTGTCTTCCTAAATGGCTTTAAGAAATGAAGATAGAGGGGAAGAGTGTATCCTAGGAGGGATATCTGACAAGTCTCCTGCTCCCCTGCTACTTTTCTCTTCCTAGATGAATATGTTGCCAGCTTGCACCTGCCGTCATTTGATGCCCACCTGACCGAACTGACAGATGACCAAGCAAAGTATCTGGGACTAAACAAAAATGGGCCATTCAAACCTAATTATTACAGGTAACTAGGAAAAAAAACAATAAAGAGCTTCTCCCCAATGTTAGATCAGCCAGCACAGCCAGCTTTCTTCAGCAAAGGTGTGTCATGCCTGCTATTGAAGAGTATAAGGCTACCACTGCAAATTAGCAAGGTAATGACCAGGTTGTTGAGTCCAGTGTTTGCCTACCATAGGGAGTCGCTCCATGGGTTCAGTCCTCAGCCCTGTAGAAAACCAGATTAATAAGGTAGAGAAATTGTGAATTTGCTAATAAATGTAAAGAACTAGGAGTATTCTAAAGCTTTAGAAGGGGAGCCTCACCCTGGGAGGAAGCTGGAGATGATACTGTAGCTGATCCCTTGATTCTCATATAGAAGGCATGTTAACTGGTCCATCTCTCTCTTTTCAGATACTAATGGACGTATTACAGTGACGAGTCCACATGAACCACCCAACTCTAATAGAGTATTTTTAAGATAACTTTTATTTTCTTCTTATTACTTTCCTTTTGATTTTTTTCTATAATTTCATTTTTGTTTTCTCATCTCATCATTTGAGTTTTGCAGACCACACAGAAACTTGCTCCATGGCTCTTTAGGTGAAACTGAGGTCGAAGGTTTCTCACTGTAATCACTAAAGAAAGGTTTAACTCTGCAGCCCAGAAAGTCGATTCTTTAACCATTTCTGGGGACTTTGGTTGTATTTAATTATCTTATTAACAAAAAATGCTAAGATATCTCCTATGTGGAACAATCTGCAGTGTCTAAATTGCCTTAAAAGAGCCAGTTTCCTTGCTGCTGGAACTAGTGCTCTTTCACTTCTTCAGAAGAGCCAGGATGGTCCTTCCAGCCAGGTAGGTTAGATGTAGGTGGCGCATGTCCACTTCCCCTAGAAACTCTAAGCCGTGTTTCCTGTGTAAGGTGGCATGTCTGGCGCAGAGGTGTGTTAAACTCAGTAGGTTCAGCCCTTCCACCGGTCTCTCTCGTAGTTTTTAACTAAACTGCATTCTATCAAGTTGAATTTTGTCCCTTAGCATTTATTTCTGTTGTATTTCTTTAAATTAAGGAAAATTTTTATGTTGACACTGAGGAACAGCTCAGGTGGTTACCAATATCTCTTGAACCTTTGAAGTGAAGTGTGAAGAGGTGAGGCTAGAAAAATACTAGTCTCAGACTCTGATGAGCCCCTCGTGTTTCTAGCCCATAGTTTATAGCATCAGTGAACTGGAGCCATAAGCAAAATTTCCTAGCTCTGCCTCATGCAGCTTATGCTGACAGCCAATTTCTTGAGCCATTACTCAGTATAAAACACTGAGCCCCATCTTTAGGGTTTATCCTTTAAGAGCAAACTTGTGGGCAGCTGTGCTTCTGCAACCTAAACTATTTGAAGGGATGTTTGTATAGATGGAGAGAAAGAATGATAAATTGGGCCAAGGTGAAACAAATGTAACTATATAATATGTCTAGAACTGTAGGCCTTGTCTGGTGTTAGTTTTATAGACATGGTGCCGCTTTGATTGACACTTGCCACAAAAAAATAAATGAATGAAAATTATAAGCTGAGATCTTAAGAAAGAGTTGGTAGAGAAAGTACATCCTGATTCATGTTCCAAGATAATTCCAAGAGGCCCTTTAATGATCAGAGAGATTTATTCCCAGGCCACTCACCCTGCTTGCCAGTATCTCTGCATGGTCAAACGAGCTTCATGCTCACAAGCTTTAAGTATATAATTATCCAGGATTTTAAATCCTGAACGTGTTCTAGCTTGTGATCCTTCAAAGATGGGTTATGCGTTAATTCTAGGTACTAGAAATGTTTACGTCTCTCTTTCCACTGATTAGAGAAACAGGCATCAAAAAGAGAAATACAAGAAAAGAAAGCTTTTACCCTGCACCTTCTTAGCAGGGAACAATTATCTTGCCAAAACTTCTTTGCCTTTCCTCTCCCGTTTCTCCCTACCCAGTCTCTTCTTGTTCCTTGCCAATGTGACCATGCTTTCTTCTCTATATATGCTAACATTTGAAGACCCCGCTCCTAGGGCACTTAACCAGCCAGTCAGAACACCACATTCAGGAGGGACTTACCCTGGCCAACAACACTGTATCCATTTGGTCAGCTGTGCTAGAGGGAAGGGGCCCAGTTCTTGCTGTCCTCTAATCTGCCCTCTGGTCCTGTGTCTATTACTGTGTCCATAGGAATAATAGGTAAGGGCTCGTCTCTGTCAAGCCATGTAATAAAGGACACTGGAAAATGTCTGGCATCAGAGGGAACATGTGGAGACCAACTTGGGAGGAAAATATTCATTTTGTATTGAATGATTTTTAATGAATGCAATATTAATCCTTGCAGATGAGCAATAATCATTAAAGTCAATTAAAATGTAAGATTTGCTGGTAGTCTTGTGTGATTTTGTTTTTTTGGGTTTTTTTTGTTTTGTTTTTTGTTAAATAGCAAAATTTCATTAGACCCCATTTCCTAGGATGAGACAAGCCATTTGAAGACAAGGTCTGGCTTTCATAAGCTGGCTTCAGACTGCTTGGCTTAAGTCTTCCTGACTCAGTCTTCCCTGTAGCTGGGACTATAGGCTTAAACCACTGCACTATTGGCATTAATAAGTTGCAATGATCTGGATGTTGAGCATCCTCCTAAAGTCAGTGCATTAAGACTGACATCACTATTGAGAGGTGCACTGGAACCTTTAGAAGCTAGGACGCAATAGAGGTGCTTAGGTCACTTGAAGGACCAAGTGTGCCCTGGAAGGAATGGGTGTGACGTCACCCATCGTTTTGCCTCCTGGCTAGTGAGATGAGTAGTTTATTTCCACCTTAAATGTTTATCTTACTGTTAGACCCGAAGTAACTGACCAGTCAGTCACAGACTAAAACCTGCCTCTAGAATTTGTAAGCTAAAATAATGTTTTGGTTTTCGTCTTTAATAGTTTATTTATTTCTATTTTATGTGCATTGGTGTTTTGCCTGTATTTATATCTATGTGAGGGTGTCAGATTCCCTGGAACTGGACTTACAGACAGTTGTGAACTACCACATGGGGGCTGGGCATTGAACCCAGGTCCTCTGGGAGGGCAGTCAATGCTCTTAAATGCTGAGCCATCTCTCCAGCTTCCCAAAATAATTTTTTTTATCTTTATAAGTTGGTTATCTCACACCTTTAATCCCAGCAGTCAGATCTCTGAGTTCGAAGCCAGCCTGGTCTACAAGAGCTAGTTCCAGGACAAGCTCCAAAGCTACAGAGAAACCCTGTCTCAAAAAAACAAAATTAATAATAATAATAAAGTTGGTTTTCTCAGGTATTCACGAGAGTGATGAAAAGCTGGCTAACACATATGGATAGCTGTCTTAGTTCTTGCTGCTTTAAAAGAACATGTGATGACTAAGTTGGTGACGTTCTTGCCTTGCGAGTATGAGAACCTGTGGGTGCTGGCCCATTCTTATAACCCCAGCCTGGAAGACAGAGGAGAACTCCTGGGGCAATCTAGCCTGTTGTTGAGTTCTGGGCCAATGAGTGGCCTTGTCTTAAAGGAGGGGGATTCTGTACCCAAGAATGACACCAGGATTATTCTCTGGCCAACAAATGCACACATATGTATATAGACCTTCATGCATACACACAAAACTATTCATGAAACTTGTTGTTCTAAAGGATAGACATTTACTCTCAACATTGCTGGAGGCTGAGATGGCCAGGATGAAGTAATCAACAGGTTGGTGTCAGAAACAAGCTGTTCTCTGCTTCCAAGATGGTGCCTCTTGCACCCTCACAATGAAAATCCAAACAGGACCTAACAGTGACATCATCACTTCGTAAAAGTCCCACCCCTAATATCACATTGGTGAATCAGTTTCAACTGATGGATTTGAGGGCATATATTCAGGCCACAGAAATTCTGCCCCAGCCTCGGGGGGGGGGGGGGAATCTTAGCTAGAAAATAATCTAGTAGCTTCAAAATTCTTACTCCAGCACCAGTTCAAAACTCCAGAGGCTCATCCAAATCAGAAATGATTATTAAGATATAGTTCATCCTGGGGCCAGTGGCAAAACTAATCACATCATTTTTCCAAATGCAAAGACATTATAGGCACTGGATAGCTGATGTGGGACAGCCCTCTGTATGCTGTTAATATGTTTCATTACCATTGGTTAATAAGAAGCTGCTTTGGCCTATCACAGGGGAAAATATAGCAAGGCGGGAAAGCCAAACTGAATACAGGGAGAAAGAAGGCAGAGTCAGACACCAGCAGCCGCAAGAGAAGCAAGATGTGAGGTAACACTATGGCCATGTGGCAATACGTAGATCAATAAATGGGTTAATTTAAGATTATGTAAAGGCCCCAGCACTCGGGAGGCAGAGGCAGGCGGATCTCTGTGAGTTCGAGGCCAGCCTGGTCTACAAGAGCTAGTTCCAGGCCAGGCTCTAAAAAAGCTGCAGAGAAACCCTGTCTCGAAAAACCAAAAAGAAAAAAAAAAAGATTATTTAAAGGCTAGTTAATAATAAGCCTGAGCTAATAGGCCAAACGGTTTGTAATTGTTATTCGGGAACTGGTGGGCAGGAGAGAGAATGATGCCCAATGTATGGCATTGTACATCCACAGAAAACCTGAGAAAGCTTTAAAAAAAAAAAAAGATTCTAGACACACAAGGTGAGAAATGGCTTCTTGGTAGCCATATTTTTTCAGATAGGCTCTGTTTGCTGGTGGCAAGCAGATGTATAATAGGGCCTCCTGTTTCATGCTTTTTTTGAGAGATCCTGCTACAGAGCACTTGAATAGGGTTTGTGGGCAGCATGTTATAAGCTACTTGATGGTGGCATAGACCTGCTGCATCCCCAGAGTTGGGTCAGTAAGCATGGCTCCCAGAGCTAGCAGTGAACATACCTCTGCCATGTTAAAAAGTCAAACGGCAGAGCTAAGAAGCCTTGGCTTCGGTCCTAACTATGCCCGCTTAGCATTTTTAAAACTCTCCTGGTCAAAAAATGATTACAGATACACAATAAAGACACATTTCAGACAAAACACCCTCTAAATGGATCACAATGTATTTGGTAAATATATATAGGCTTGGGAAGAAAAGGATAAAGGATATAGTCATAAGTTAAAAACTAAAGATAATAAACAGGTTCAAATAAATAAGCTGGGCGATAGTGGCTCTCACACCTTTAATCCCAGCACTCAGGAGGCTCTGGGAGTTCAAGGCCAGCCTGGTCTACAAGAGCTAGTTCCAGGACAGGCTCCAAAGCTATAGAGAAACCCTGTCTTGAAAAAACAAAGCTAAATAAATAATAAAGTTATAATAAGCCACATAAAAATGAGAAAATATACAGCCTGGGTTATGTATACTATTGTGTTTTCTTTGAATTTTTTGACTGCTAATGAGCTAACTAGAGAGAGACTTTTGATTGTGAGGGCTGCTAAGCTAAACCAACATAAAGGTATCTTGACTTCAAAATTTGGATCTAAGTATGTTGCTTTGAAAAGAGGTTCTGCTTTTGTTTCCACAGAAGATGAGAAGCTGTGGATTCCTCCTATAATGGTTTGGTTGAGCAAGACCCTCTGAGAGGTATCCATGGAAGTGATCTAACATCCAAAACAGCGTCAAGGCTGTTGAGATTATGCAGCAATCACAGACTACTACAGCCAAGATTTAACCACAATGCTAAATTTTCTCAGGATCCCCATAAGATTACCAGCACCCCCAATCAACAAAACATAGTATAGAAAACTATATCCAAATTCCCAAAATATTGTTTATATAAATGTTTATTTTCATTTAAAGGGGATTGGTTATAAATGGTTTATGTTCATAGTCAATCTCTAAAGAAAAAGGGGATATGATATAGAAATGATTTTTAGAAAGGTAGATTATTAAGTCTGTAATCAAAAAAACAACTGTTAGTCTCAAAATACATTGGTATGAATTTTGGTTTATTGATACAAATTTAAGGTCAAATTTGCTATACTATATATTTCTACTCTTGTTTAAGGTATTATGATTATGCAACTCATTTAAGAATATAATGTTTAAAAATACAAATTAATAATCATATATAATAGTTAAACTTATAGTTGTGTTAGATTTTTTAGAGATCTAGATAGATACTCTTTCTTCAAAGGAAATGCAAAAAATAGTAACAAGTCCTAACTAAAACCTATCTCCTGAACCTCCCCAATTTAAAACATCATTCATCTTGTGTTGCTAAGAGGCAAGGGATTGCCCTCAGCTTGCTAAACCCCAAACTGAAAAACAGTGGACTGTGGCATGTTTCTGTAGCAGCCTTCCACTTTGGGTTCAATTCCCAGCACTCACAGGGCAGCTCACAACTGTCTTTAAGTCCAGTTCCAGGGGATACGGCACCCTCACACAGACATATAGGCAAAACGCCAATACACATAAAAATAAATTATTTTTAAATGCTAATCTCAGACATAAAAACATCCTGGTTTATTTATTTCAGAGACCTCAATCCTGACTGGAACTGCTACTCACCCACATGCCTTCTCAGGATATGAAGAGCTCGTAATTCCTTAAAATTTAGTTCTTGTGAGCTGCTTTACAGTTGTTTATGAAAATCTTAGCTGCTCTTGAGTCCTATCTTTCTACTTACCCAGCCCTGAAGGATTACCCTCTGATCAGCTGTGAGCAGAAGGCTGTCCCAAGCCCGTTTGCTCCCACTATTGTGAATCTCTTAAGGGCTCACAGGAAACAAAGATGGCAGACTCCTCTAACTGGACCTGCAACCCTAGTGAAGTCTTATCTTCAAAGGGGACTATAAAAGCCAATTATCAGATAAGTAATACAATGAAAGGCGTCTGCCTGGGAGCCCTTCATGGAAGTTTGCCTGTTAATAGTTTTTACCTGCAAACTCCTGTGTGTTGCCAGAGGGCTTTGACAACTTTGCTGTTGCAGGTCATCCTAGCCCCCTTCACCGTGAACATCTTCATTGTTCAATAATGTCTTTCCAGATCATGTTATCCCAATTCTCCCTAACACACAAATAACGGAATAGTAATACTCACATTCTCCTAGCACACGGATAATGGAATAGTAATATAATCCCCCTCACCTGTTATAGCGGGTTTGTCCCCACAGATTTATGTGTCTGAACACTCGCTCTCCATCTGGTGGCACTGTTGGGAGGTTGTGAAATCTTTTGGGGGCATGAGCTCTAGCTGTTGTCAGTGGTCACTGGGGCAAGCCTGTCTCTGGTTCATGTCTGCTAAGATGGCAGGCACTTCTCTTCTGAAGCCATAGATGAAAATCAGTCCTTCCTCCCTTATGTTGCTTCTGTCACAGAATGGAGAGAAAAGTAAATAATGAGTCACATAAGCCTTAGGAGCCAAAGTCTGGCCTGTCGCTGATTTTTTTCACCTTCAACCACATCTGGGGAATCTGGCTCTTTACTTGGAATCCCTCCATACATAAAATGTCTCCAGACAGATTCCTCCAGCAAAACTTACCCACCCTAACCCTACAGTGCCCCTACTAGCCAAACAAAAGTTTTCTTTCATTTCTAATCCAAATCTGTGGTCTGGCTTACTAATATTGTGACAGTCGTCAGTTTTGTGACAGGCCCCCTGTGTGAAGGAACTCAGGCCATGAGAATGAGCCCAGGAGATCCCCAAGCCATGTTATCAAGTACTCATGGATGGAATTTAATTTGCTGTTACAATCAATTTTCTGGGGGAAATAAAAAGAAGAAAGCACAGCCCTCTCCCACTCTGTGCTGCTTCCTTCACATGACCGCAAATAAAGACACTCGCCACAACGCCCGATGACCTGAGTTAAGTCCTTGGAACCTATGTGATAGGAGGAGAGAACCAACTCGCCTAAGTGGACAGCTGACCTCCATAAGCATGCTATGCCACACTCAACAAGAATGAAATTCTTTCAAAGTTTTTTGAAACCATCGCAGAAAGGCAAGTAACAGGTGATTCGCCAGACTAAGGACACAATACTCAAAGAGGAGTACGCTCTCTCAAAATACTAATGTAACCAGAGAACAGTCTTCTTTTCTTTGGGCCTGGCATGTTTCTTGCCCAGTTCCAGGGTAAGGGTTAGGGCAGACTTATGTGTCAGCTGGAACCAAGTGGCAGAACGAACATTCACTTTCAACAAAACTATAACTGTTTCTAACCATGCCTTTTTCTCGGGATACCACTTTTTCATCCTCTGACCACCAGTGAGTAGTTGCCAAAGGAATTCTATTATTATGAAAGCCATTATTTTACCCCTATATTTTTAACTTTGGGTCCTAGTTTGCTTTCTACTGTTATAATAAACACAATAACCCAAAACAACTTGGGAGGAAAGAGTTTATGTATCTTACATACCCTGATCACAGTCCATCACTGAAGGAAGTGCAAGAACTGAAGCTGAGGCCTTGGAGGATTGCTGCGTATTGGTTTGTTTTCTCCAGGCCAGGACCACCCACATTGGGCTGGGATCTCCCACATCAGTCATTAAACTTCACAGACTTGCACACAGGCTAATCTGATGGAAGCATTTTCTCAATTAAGACTCCCTCTTCCCAGATGACTGGCTTCTGTTAAACTGACCAAAAAAAAAAAAATCTAACCATACCTTGTGCCTTCCAAGATTCAGCATTTCTGTGTTAAAATAATAATTCTGCCAAGTTTTTAGTTCATCCCAACTTGAAAACCACCTGTGGTGCTTCTGGCTATCCTCAATTAGACAGCCAGAAATGTCTACTCTCAAAGCAGACAAGGTGAGCCGCCTTAACTTCAGCAGGCAGAAGTTCTGAATGTCAGATGCTGCCCTTCTACAACCTTTAAATCTGAAGGGGCACAAGTCACTGAAGTAGTGGTTCTCCACCTGGGGGTCAAACGACCCTCTCACAGGGGTCGCCTAAGACCATCAGAAAACACAGAGATGTACATTATGACTCATAACAGTAGCAAAGTTACAGTTATGAAGTAGTAATACAATAATTCTATGGTCGGGGGTCACCACAACATGAGGAACTGTATTAAAGGGTTGCAGCATCATGAGGGTTGAGAACCATCCCTCAGTCAAGGTGGCACAATCTAAGCAGCTTCAGGATGTCGAAAAGAGCATTATGTGACTGCTCGCTCCTCATGGCTGGCTCAGCCTTTCTTACAGACCCAGGACCACCAATAGGATGGCAACACCCACAAGGGGTAGGGCCCTCCTCCATCAATCACTAATTAAGAAAATGCCCTACAGGTTTGCCTATGGCCAGATCTTATGGAGGCATTTTCTCAGTCAAGACTCCTCCTCTCTGGTGACTCCAGCTTGTGTCAAGTTGACATAAAACTAAGCCAGTACAACACCCATATGCACACAATATAAAATTTTAAAAACTTTCATAGGATTAGGCCTGGAGGGAAAGGTGATCCTGATACTATTTATGCATTTGGGTTATATTATCTTGGTCCATCAGCTTGAATATTTCTGCATGCCAAGTTTAAGATACATTTTGTGTAGTATGTTTATAAATAGAAGTCTTTCCCCCAAAAAAGGTTCAATTAAAAAAATGGCTCATATGTAAGCAGTCATGTAAATTCAGTCCAAATGTCTTCTAATTCATAGGACTTGTGACGTTTTATATGAATTGTCAACTTGGTAGATTCTAGAACAACTTGAAAGATGAGCCTGTAACATACTTGGGGAGAAATATCTTTGTGTTTGTTTGCTTGCTTGTTCTGTTTTGTTTTTTGAGACAGGGTTTCTCTCTGTAGCTTTGGAGCCTGTCCTGGAACTTGCTCTGTAGACCAGGCTGACTTCAAACTCAAAGAGATCCACCTGCCTCTGCCTCCCGAGTGGCTGGGATTAAAGGAGTGCGCCACCACCGTCCAGCAGGGAGAAATATCCTGATGATACTAATTAAGATGGGAAGAGCTGCCAACTGTAGGTGTCGCCAAGGCCTGACTGGGATCCTGACTGATCCCAGGGGAGAAGCGGTGCTGAGGCACAGCGTACTTTCACCCTCTCCGTTCTGATTGTGACTGTGATTCTCGCCATGGTGGGCTGTGCCTTGAACTGTGAACCAGAATAAGCCCCTGCTTCCTTAGGCGATTTTGGCCAAGGCATCAGATAAAGAAACAGAACTCAAACAAATCAAACAAATTGGTTCATTGAAATTTGATAAGAAAAAGAGAAAAATAGATTCAGACAAAACTAAAAGTTTATCATGTGTCATAAGAAAGTTTGTGAAAGATAAAACTTAAGATAATTTGTAAATTATTGACTTCATTATAATTCAAGGTTATTAAAATTACTGTGGCTGGAAAAATGACTCAGTAGTTTAAAGTGTTTCTTGCTCTTCCAGAGGACCCAAATTCGATTCCCAGCACAGGTGCTGAGTGACACACAACTTCCTGCAACTCCAGCTCCAGGGGGATGCACACTCTTGTGGTCTCTGTACACTCATACACTTACATAGACTCATCAACAAAAGATTTTAAAATATTTTTAAAACTAGCATTTCCTGTTTTTTAAAAAAAATCCTAAGGTCAAAATTAAACACTGACATAAAGCTAAGACAGAATTTTCTACTTAAAGCAATAAGTCTTTATATTTACAGACACTTACACAAAGAGCAGGGATTTTGTTTTATCTCTTTATTGAAGGGGCCATTTAAAACCTAGCAATTAGGTTTTAATCCAGATTCCTTGCTGTGAGATAATGCTTTTGTATACTTTAAAGATTTGTCACTCATATGGTTTTAATAAAACACTGATTGGCCAAAAGCCAAGCAGAACGTATGGGTGGGAGAACCAGACTAGAAGAATTCTGGGAAAAGGAAAGGCAGAGACACAGTCACAAGTCAGACACAGAGGAAGCAAGATGAAAATGCTGCACTGAGAAAAGGTACCAAGCCACGTGGCAAATCATAGACAAAAATTAAGGGTCAATTTAAGTTGTAAAAGCTAGTTAATAATAAACCTGAGCGAATAGGCCGAACAGTTTATAATTAATATAAGTCTTTGTGTGTTTCTTTGGGACTGAAGAGCTTCAGAACTGGACAGGACAGAAACTTTATCTACAATTCCTCTAGCATAAGGATATCAGTTTGTGTGTGTGTTCTCATTAGGTTGAAATTTTCCCTTGTCAAAAGGCTACTGCTTGAGAAGTATGAAAAACATGTTCTTTAGAAATAATTATTTCTAGTTGGGGCATTTCTGATAAATTACATAAGTCATTTTACTGGGCAAATGTTTAAATTTTTTGTAAAGTTTGGGCTGTTGTACAATGTTTAAATTTTTTGTAAAATTTGGGCTGTTGTGCAATACTGTCTCTGTGTCTAAAGTGATCTTCAGTCCTCTGGACTGACAGCTAAATAACATAGCAGCATAAAAAATCAGTTGCTAAAATTGATTTAAGCTGTCATCTTCCTTAGCCAAAACATTTCCATTAATTCTAAATCTAATATTCACTTGTTTTGGAAAACATCAATTATCTCCTTGTAAAACAACTAATGGGTGTACCGGTTAGTTTTTATTGTCAGCTTGACATGAACTAGAGACACCTGGGAGAGGAAATCTCAGTTTAAGAACTGCATGGATCAGAATTCTTATGGACAGGTCTACAGGACACTATCTTGACTACTAACAGATGTAGGAGGGTCCAGCCCACTGTGGGTGGTGCCATCCCTAGGCAAGTAGTTCTGAAAGTATAAGAAAGCTAGTAGATCAGGATCCAGAGAGCCAGCCAGTCAGTAGCATCCTCTCTGGTTTCTGCCTCGGCGTTGTCTTCCCTGACATCCCTGCTTGTAACTGGAAGAGTAAGATGAAATAAACCCTTTTCTCTCTGAAGTTGCTTTTGGAAATCATGTTTATCAAAGAAACAGAAAGGACAATGGGACAAAGGACTGAACCATTGCCCAAAGAGAAACATTGCACACTATTACAAGCGACTTTTAAAATAATAGCTACGCGCTGAAGAGATGGCTCGGTGATTAAGAGCATTGGCTGCTTTTCCAGAGGTCCTGAATTCAATTCCCAGCAACTACTTGGTGGTTCATAACCATCTATAATGGGATCCAATACCCTCTTCTGACATGGAGGTGTATATGTAGATATATGTATATGCATTCATATACATAAAATATATAAATAATCTTTAAAATAATAGCTACAATTCAAAATTGGTTACAGGGTCTTTCCATAGTGACCTCCCAGGAGATGACCACCTAAAGGAAAGAGAATGAGAGCCAGACAATGCTGTCAACTTAATAAGACACCACATCCAAGACTCCAGTCAGCCAGGCTAGAAAGGACCCTATTGGGCACATACAATCTTTGTGATATAAAGCTTCAGTATTTGTATATCTCACTTCTAACTTGTGCTGACCTCTGATAAGGACATATCCAGGTGGTCTTGAGAAAAGCTAGCACATCTTCAACTGCCTTAGCAATGATGTGAACCTAATTCAAAAGTCCCAAACAACTCTATCAAGTCTCTCTTTTATAGCTTATTTCTTAAGTACTATCACATTTAGATCTTCTTTATAAAAGATTTATTAATTTATTTTATGTGTATAGATGTTTGCCTGTATGTACGTATGTGCACCTTGTGCCTGCAGTGCCCTTGAAGCCACAGGCTGTTGAATACTTTGGAACTAGAGTTACAGTCAGTTGTGAGCCACTCACCATGTGGGTGCTGGGAATGAAGCCCAGGTCCTCTGGAAGAGCATCAATTGGTCTTAACCACTGAGATATCTCTTCAGCCTCCTAAAGTGTCTCTATTTTAGTTGCAAACTCCTACAGGCAAAGCACCCCTACAAAAATAAAAACAAACAAATAGCAAAAAAGAAGGGGTTTATTATTAATTGGATATAATCAATCAGCTGTGTTACTATGCTGTTACTGATATGGGAAATGTTAAGATACAACAAATTCCTAGTGGTCAGTGTGTTGGAGCTGCCTGTATTTCCTGTCACAGCATGACTTATTCCGATTACCCTCTGTATTATAAATGTGGCTACCAGCCCCACTTCATGAGTCCTAACCTTATCTATCAATCACACAAACTCTAACTTGTAGGCAGGATTTGGTGAACTCAAATTCTAGATGCTATACACCCTACCATCAGGCTGGGTAGGTCTGGAAGCCCTCTGCATGACATACTAGGCTTTTTGGTTGGTTAGGGATGCCTGCTTCCTTCATCTGCTACTTTTACTTCCTTCAGACGTAGATCATTCTTGATGATCTTAACTTTACGTATAAAAGCTCCTATCATATATCCATGTACATGTTATGCCAGACACAAAGGACAGGGGAAAAAAAGTGATACCCAGATCGTGGTGACTAATGGTGTTAAAGCAATTCAGCAGCTTCTTCCTTAAAGGCTTTAACAACTATTTCCTTTTCCTAAAGACTGACTTCTTGCCTACTCTACCTGATTTTCATCATAGCCTAGGAAGGGGCCTTCTGAGCTCTGTAGGATGTGGAAAAAAAAAACCAATGAGCTTCTACAGACATAAATTGAGGTGTAACACCAGGACCTAACTAAGCTCTACCCCCAGTCCCTCCCCCAAGCCAAAACTATATTACAAATCCTAAAGGCTGATTGAAGGATTACAACTTTGTTATAGGTGGTTAAGATGTTACAGATCCTAAGCCCATTTGTCCTGGACTATCTTTAGCTCCTTTAACCTTTAACTAACTCTCCATGTTTAGGTGGAACCTGTCACAGAATATTCCTTTACACTGTGTGAAGATATGTCACTCTGACTGGTTTAATAAAAAGCTGAAAGGCCGATAGTTAGACATGATATGGGGGAGGGGGCAGAAAAAAATGCTGTGAAGAAGGGTGGAGAAACCAGACGGACACAGGACAAGCCAGACACAGAAAATAAGACAGAGAGGTAAAAGCCACATGGTAAAATGAGATCAATAAAAAATATAGGTCAATTTAAGTTATAAGAGCTAATTAGGAACAAGACTAAGCTATTGACCATGTTTTCATAATTAATAAGAAGTGTCTGTGTGATTATTTGGAAGCTGGCAGGTGGGACAGAAAAATCTGCCTACATATACTACCTTAAGAGATCACAGACTTGTACTAACCCAAAAACTATGAGTATCATCTGGTAGCATCTGAGGCCTATGGCAGGTATCTCCCCATTTTCTTTAATTCACTTGCCTATTGACTCTACTAATATATTTAGTAAATTCCTTAATTTATGGCTTTCTTACTATATGGCTTCTCTTAGATGCAGAATCAGACTTTAAGATGATCTATGTGTACACACACATACATTTAAATTATGCCTTTATTTTTTTTCTGTGACTATTAAAAGTTCATGTAGCCAGAGCCACAGAAACTTGTAGAGAGGTTGCTTGTTCGTCCCGGCCACCAGGCTAGCTTAACCCTGAAATAAGTACACAGAAATTGTATTAATTAAAACACTGCTTGGTCCATTTGCTCTAGCCTCTTATTGGCTAACTCTCACGTCTTGATTTAACCCATATCTATTAATCTGTATATCACCATGTGGCAGTGGCTTACCAGGAAAGATTCAGCATGTCTGACTCTGGCGGCTCCATGGCTGCTCTCTCTGACTCTGCCTTCTTCCTCCCAGCATTCAGTTCTGTTTTCCCCACCTACCTAAGTTCTGCCCTGTCAAAAGGCCAAGGCAGTTCCTTTATTCATTAACCAATGAAAGCAATGGAGATGACTTGAGTTTGACTCCCAGCACCTATGTCAGACTGCTCACAGTTGCCTGCATCTCCAGCTCTAGGGGACCCAACACCCTCTTCTGACATCAGCAGTATGCATCACATGCACAATGCCCCCCAATAATTAAAAAAATTCATGTAACCACTTTCACCATGGAGGACACTTTTCAAGGCACCTTCAATCTGAGTTCCCAGACATTGAGAACTCACATTTGGCTGAGAATAAACTGCCTCTTGTTTGGGAGTGGTAGCTGTGTTTTGCATTGGTACCGGATTCAGAATTGAGCCAGAGCTTTCTCTGGAAGCACAAAAGTCATTGTTACCTGTTGCAGCTGTCCTTGATGTCATCCTTATTGGCTGAAACACGTCTAACAAGTGTCAGCATGCTTTTCATCAACAGGGTTGAGTTAGAGGGATCCAAACAAGACACCCCCAGATTCTTGGCCAATAGAAGCTATGAGATAATGTTTCTGTTTTAAAATTAGGGTTAGTGACTTCTCACTAACCCCAGAGGCTACGGTGCTTCATGGGGTATGCTGCGCGGTGGCCACATGGCCAAGTTCCCTCCAGCACTGCTGTTGCTCTCCTACTGCCGTGAATGTCTTGCAGTCTTTCTCCAGCTATTAGCTCTAGAAAAGGAGCTTCCTGGCCCCTCCTCCAAAAACAACTACCAAGGACAAGTCCATGCATGAGTACAGAGAGTCCCCACTTAGCTTCTCAGCAGTGTCATGGTTTGACATATCTTCCCTCTGCCATTGCATCTTTTTCACCTCCCTAGGCATTACCAGGCAATCCCAACACACCTGCTAAATACAGATGTCTGCCCACGGCCCTGCTCCCTGGAAAGCGTGTTCGCACTAAGACAGTGGTGTGACAGTGAGCAAATACTTCATATCTTGGTTTCTTCTATCTGCGAAGGGAGATATGCCAGTGCCCAGCTCATTGCTTTGCTGTGAGGACTGAGCGAGTTTAGGCCCTTGATGGCGAGCCTGTCACACCAACAGCCTACATCAATATTTGCCATTGTTAATGTTAATATCTAGAGAAATAGCAAGCCAACCCTCCCTGAACAGTCATCCCCTAAAAGACAGTATTGCAATGCAGTAAGCATGACCTGGGAGAGATCGGCCATGAAGCCATTCTCAAGGAGCATAGTGAGGGATGAGCTGAGAGATGCAAGCAGAGCCCTGGATGGCCCCACAGATCATCTGAATTCAGAGCAAGAGTAATGGGCAGATTAGATACAAAGGGTGAAGAACAGAGAAGAACAATGCAGCTAAGTTTGGGCTTAAGAAAAATAGGCATTTGGTAACAATATTTGTTGAAATAAGGAAGAGTAGTGTCTAAATTAGGATTTCTATTGCTGTGAAGAGACACTACGACCGCAGAAATTTTTATGAAGAAAAACATTTAATTGGGACTGGCTTACAGTTCAGAGGTTCAGTCCATTATAATCATGGTGAGAATCATGGCAGCATGCAGGCAGACATGGTGCTGCAAAAGAAGCTGAGAGTTCTACATCTTGATCTGCAGGCAACAGAAGGAAACTGTCCCACACTGGGCATAGATTGAGCATATGAGACCTCAAAGCCCAACCCCACAGTGGCACACTTCCTCCAACAAGACAACACTTAATAGTGCCACTCCCTGTGGACCAAGCATTCACACACACAAGTCTATCGGCAGGCCATACCTATTCAAACCATTATAGCAGGTTTAGGATGGGAGACAGAACTCAGTAAGCAGCCACATTTGAAATATCCATGACATCTGAGAGACCAAGTCAGCCATTGGATGTGTATGTGGGCTCTTTTGACTACTTCATAGTGCTTAAAAAAAGCTGGAAGACTATAACTCAATCTGACCCAGGTTAGGGAAGAAGTTGAGTTGGTGGAGTGCTTACTTAAGCATGCAAAGAAACACTGGTTCAACTCCCAGTACTGCATAAAAACAGGCGTGGTGGTGCATGCCTGTAATCCCATCACTTGTGAAGTAGAGGCAGAGAGGTCAGAAGTTCAAGGCCATCCCTCAGCTACATAGCAAATTTATCTCATTAAAATATTGTTACTCTTTCATTCTCATGGCTACTAATGGAAAGAATTGCGCATACCACCATGTGAATACAGGACCAGATAGATCTACAGATATTCCATGGCTCATGGCTTGTATTGTGTATTTCAGTGAGCAAGAACATCTTAGCCAGGACACAGGGTGGAAATTGCCAGAAACAAGCTTATTCTGTCTTCCAGCATGTACTTAGGCAGCAGTGGCTCCAAAGCACCTTGTTGTCCAGCACCTGATGACACCCCATACATTTATAACCCTGGCTGGTGTCCTACATAACTCAAGTGGGACAACCATCAGATCTGGGCAGCTTCCGCCATGCAGTGAAGGTTCCACTATGAACTTTTGCCTCCTCCAGACTCAAACCAGGATTCCTTGTGGTGGTGGGAAAGCTTCTTGCCTTAGGCATCCCTTCTTCATAACAATAATCACTCCCATTTAAGAACAACTTTCAGAATAATCCCAAAGATCTGTCTGCTTTGATCCATAGCTTCTGAGGGTAGGTGTGATGGTCCTCGTTTTTCATACAAGCAAAACGGGCAATACTTGAAGACACTTCCGCAGTGGCCTTTCTCCTCTCGGTTGTAGCTTCCTGGGGTTTCCTTACAAATTGGTGGCATGAGCTTTGTCTGCAGCTGCACTGGAAGGCCTTCATGTCTGAAAATCTTCACCAGTTTGTATTAGCCTGTTTTCGATGCTAAAAACGAAACACCACTGGCTAAGTTATAAAGGAAATACTTGATTTTGTCTCATTGTTCTTTCTCAATGGGTAGCCAATGGCAAAAACAAACAAACAAAAACATATTACTAAATCATCACCGTACAGTTGAGTGTCGTGGTACCTACCTCCAGTCCCAGCACTTGGGAGGCTGAGACAGGAGGATTACCACAAGTTCAAGGCCAGTCTGGTTTATGTATTGAGTTCTGGGTCAGCCTATAGAATAAGAATATTTAAAGCAAACAAGCATTCATATTAATATTTCATACAAATGCTAGAGCTTCTTCATATTCTAGCTTGCATATGCTCCGCTTAGCTACTTTATTCCTATTTCTCAAATTATATATGTCCTTACTTTATACCACCAAGAATACCCTGCCTGGGACATTTTCATCTTTATGAAAATCTCTGCTGTTTCCTTAAGATCCATAATACTACTAGGAAATAATTGAGCCCACATCTAGTATATGATAGTAGTATAGTGTAGTAGATTCAGAATCTGCTATCCTGACTATTTACTGAAATAGTCACGTGTGTTTCAAGGTTTAAGATGTTTCTCCCCATTAATACAATGTATAGTAGCTCAGTCTTAGAACCTGACCAAGTTATGCTCACTAAAATGATATGTGTTGGATCATGTATGATTTTCTGCTTTGTGTATGTGTGTGTGTGTGTGTGTGTGTGTGTGTGTGTGAGAGAGAGAGAGAGAGAGAGAGAGAGAGAGAGAGAGAGAGAGAGAGAGAGAAAGCCTCTAGATACTGACACATCCTTCAGATTCCTTACTTTAGCCCACCTGTTTGGCCTAACCCAGGATGGGTGAAATGTTAACTTAGAGATGTATTACTGGATGTGAAGGGGCCCAACGGCAGGAAGGAGGAAGTAACAAATGGCAGCTCCGGATGCATTCATTAATTTACAGCAGAGACTTTAAAAACACCTCGAAGGTGAGACTCACAGGAAATCACACAAGAGTTCCATCACAGGAAGTCAGAGAGACTTCAGCCCGAGGCTTGGAGCAGCGAAGGTAGAACACTGGAGAGATAAAGATGAAGGAGATACCTGTGAGAGTTTTACTGCATAGCAACAGGTGGCAATAACAGCCACCTCAGTGGGACACATCCAACACAGAAGTCTAGGCCTTCCCCCGAAACCTGTTCTTTTTCTTCTGCCTTCCTTGCGTGTTAAAGAGAAAGATCGAAAGCATGCATGCCTGCTACTCCGCTCCCTTTCAACTCTTAGACAGCTCATGACTCAGACCCAGGGAAGGGTGTCACCCCTTTTTAAATCAGGTCAACCCCCCACAGACTTGCCCACACGCCAATTTTGATCTAGACAGGTCGTCATTGAAACTCTCTTCCCAGGGCGATTCTAGATTAGGTCAAGCTGACAATTAAAGCTAGCCGTAGTGTTGCCTACACAAGACAGAAGAATTACTATGCTAAGCCAACATTCCATGCTGGTGTGAGCCGCCATCCCCTCCACCTACAGAGTCTCCTACCCTCACCCGTTCTTGCAGGGCCTCTCATTCTTTCTTCCCAAAGCAGTCAGGTTGAGCTGTAAGCACCAAACCATGGTATCTGTTTAGTTAATGCTTAGGATAAAATAAGAGGTCTGTCCTTTAGGATGCGTTTTACAGTCCCTGTATTCTCTGAGCTCCCCATAGCCTCAGGGCTGCTGCCTTTAGCTGGCCCCTCTACCCTTATTCCCTTCCTGGATCTTGGCTGAGCTCTCCTATAATCTTTCAGAATGCTTCCAAATTCTCATGCTCAGGCTTGCTTTCCCTGCAGCCTGCCTGATCCATAGCCACACACACTGCCATCTTCTGATCCCTTACACCTTTTTTTAAAGATTTAATTATTTATTATGAGTACAGAAGTCTGCCTGCATGTATGTCTGCAGGTCAGAAGATCTCATTATAGATGGTTGTGAGCCGCCATGTGGTTGCTGGGAATTAAGCTCAGGACCTCTCTGGAAGAGCAGCCAGTGCTCTTAATTGCTGAGCCATCTCTCCCGCACCCTGATCCCTTACACTTCTTTTTTCTTTTGAAAAAAAAAAAATCTTTCTCTTTTGGCCAAAATTTTGTTCCGTGTGATTGCTAATCTCGGTTGTCAACTTGACTACATCTGGAATCAACTAAAACCCAAGCAGCTGGGTGTATCTGTGAGGAATTTTTCTTGATAAGTCTTGTTTTGTTTTGAAACAGGATCTCTCTTCACAGTCTTAGCTGTCCTGGAACTTACTATGTAGACCAGCTAGTCCTCCAACTCACAGATATCTCCCTCCTCCACCTCCTGAATGCTGGGATTGAAGGTGTGGGCCACCAGGCTCGGCTTTTGATTGGATCATTTGAGGTGAGGAGACCCATCCTAAATCTGGGCCTTCTGGTGGCAGCTCACACCTGCTTTTTCCCTGCCAGCCCTCACTCTTGACAGCAAATCCAGCTATCCTGTTCCTGAGGCATTCCTTTGCTGGTGTTAGAACCTTCTCGTTTGGGATTCCAGCGTAGACTGGAAACTGGCTGCTCTCTAGGACTCCCCGGGACTCCAGCTCCAGACTGAGACTGCCCAGACAGCCTCATGGACTAACAAATACCTTGGCCTTTCCATCGGGAGACAGTCATTGTTGTTCTACTTGAACCACAGCCTGTAAGCCACTCTAATAGATCGCCTTTTAATATACATGGACAGATACAGTCCTTCTAACCATCTGTCGCTTTAAAGAACCATGGCGGACACAGTCAGGCTACTCCACGTCCTCTGCTTGTCTTCCATTCTCGCCTTTAGTCCAATCTGAGTAGCCTGTTAAATGTTTTAGTTTTTGTTCGTATTTTTTGGGATTTCAAAATTCATGTTTATGTTCTGTCAGTGGCTGTTACGAAGCAAGACTCTGCAGTTAAGATCACCAGTCATCTTCAGAGCGCAGACACTAGGAAGATGTTTATGCAGTATGTATAGAGCTAGGAAAGACAGCATTTTGATACACTAGAACTCTTAAGACAAGAGGGGCTACAGGACAGATGTGCACTAGGATTCAGATGATGAACGCTCCATTCAGAACTATAATGCAGACAGAAAGGCTTTGCCTGGGAGACTTTCAGGAAATTGTTGGGCTATTTGATGTATAGATAAGGACTTGAGTTTAGTTATTTTCTCTACACACTTGTGTCTGTATGTTGTGTTGTATGTGTTAGTGTGTGTGCACGTGTGCGTGCAAGTATGTATGACATGTGCTGCTCATGCAAGTCCTGTCTTCCTCTGTCACCACCCACTTTTGTCTCTGAGACAGAGTGTCTCCCTCCCTGAAGTGAAGCTCATCAGCTCTGCTGGGCTGGCTAGCTGGTGAGCTTTGGAGAGCCATCTGTTGCTCTTTGCCCCAGTTCTGGGGTTACAGGCCCACACTGGCATCTCTGGGTTTTTTTTTTTCCTTTTCTTTCTTTCTTTTTTCTTAAATTTTATGCACATTGGTGTTTTGCCTGCATGTATGTCTGTGTGTTACAGTCTGTAACTGGAGACACTTGTGAACCGTCATACGGGTGCTGGGAATTGAACCCTAGTCCTCTGGAAGAACAGTCAGTGCTCTTAACCACTGAGCCATCTCTCCAGCCCCTTCTCTTCCTTTTTTGAATGTGGATGCTGAGGATTCAAGTTCAGATCCTCGCGCTTGCACAGCAGGCCCTTTATGCCTGAGACATCTCCTCGTGGTCTTTCCTTTTTCAGCCGAGTAGCTGAGGGTGAACTTTAGCTCTTGATCCTCCTGCTTCTACCTCCTGAGTGCCAACAAACCTGGTCTACTGCAGTCTTTCAGTGTATGGTGCTGATAATAGAATTCTATAATAAGGAATGCCTCTCTGGGCACCGTCGCCTGGATGTATGATTCTAGTAATTTGAAGGTACAGACAGGGGGATCAGGAGCTCAAGCATAGCCTCAGCTGTGGTAGAGGCCAAGCAGAACTATATGAGAACCGATCTCCAAAACAATGTATGTGGATAACCACAGTGCAGAAATAACTGCTAAGTGTCTTACATTAGGAAGTGCTATGGGTGTATAAAGAGAGTATTGAGAGAAATTCACCACCATTGAAGCTATTGTGCCTCTAGTTCTCACAGAAAGGATTTGTTTTGCTAAGAATGGCATATACTTGGGGACGATCTGGTTTAATTTATCAGTAATGATATAATTTATAGTTATAGACAATTGAAGTACTATTGTTGGAAATAAACTCCTATTTTTATTTTTAAATAAAAAATAACTATCAGTGATTGAAAATTGAGTCAATACTGCTAATAAAGTTTACTGCTTCATGTCTAGAAAAAAGCTAAAGAAAAATAAAATTTTATTTTTTTCAGAAGTTGCATTGGGAATATGTTATTACTATAACAAAAACATGAGTCAAAATAATAATCCTTAACATTAAGAAAATCCTGGTTTCTATGCACCTGAAAAAATGAAGTCAGATGAAAGCCCCACCCCAACCCCTGTGTTGGGATCCTGAAGCAGGATTTCTGCGAGTTTGAGGTTAGCTGGGCTACAACAAACTAAAAAAAAAACAATCAAGCAAACAAATGCTTTATTTTAAAAAGGAACTTATTTGTAGAAAAGAATGCTTTATTCAGAAAGTTTTAGTAGATTTTCTGAATCTGTAATCTTGGGAAAAGATGAAAAACAACTCTGTAATTCACAGCGGTCTCAGGAGGGAAGAACCTATATCACCCATCGCGACATCACCGTATCCTGACCATGGACCGTCAAGAGAAGTGTCTAGACTGTGTCCTAGCTTGCTTTCTATTGCTGTGATAAAAACACCATGACCAGAAGCAGCTTGAAGATGAAGGGTTTATTTGGCTTACACGTGCACATCACAGTCCACCATCAAAGGAAGCCGGGCAGGAGCAGAAGCAGGGACCACAGCTATTGACTTGCTCCCAGAGTCTAGCTCAGCCTGCTTTCTTACACACCCAGGACCAGCTGCCCAAAAGTAGCATTGCCAGTAGTGGCTGGTCCCTCCCATACCAATCCTTAATCAAGAAAATGCCTTACAGACTTGGCTGCAAGCCAATCCAATGGAGGCATTTTCTCAGCTGAGACCCATCTTCCCAGACAGACAGCTCCTGCTATTATTTTGTCAAGTTGAGAAAAAGCTCACCAGGACAGACTGCGGCCTGCTGTTTGTAGGGATGTTTGTCGCCCTCAATCTATTAGCACCCTGGCTGCTTCTGTCACAAATTGCGCACACTGGTTAATCTTATTAATCAGATACCCTTGTCCTTGACGTTCCCACTGACCTCCACGCTGAGCCTTCATTACAGGATCCCCAGTTCTCTATTTTGGACTCGGAGTTAAGTCCACTCTCCCCCGTCTCTCTCCATTGCAAAACACAATCACCGTGACTCCTAGCCATAGCATCGCCATGACCCCACCTTAAATAAAATCTCTTGCCATTTTTTTTAAATTTTAAAAATAATTTTCAAAACCTTTGAAACTATGCTATAATTACACTTCCCTCTTCACTTTTCTCCCTCCAAACCCTCTCATGAAACCCTCTTTCAAATTCATAGCTCTTTTTAGTTGCTACATATGTGCATATAAATGTATGTATATATTCTTTTTTATATTTATTTATTATGCCTACAGTGTTCTGCCTGCATGTATCCCTTCAGGCCTGAAGAGGGTGCCAGATGGGTGTGAGCCACCATATGGTTGCTGGGAATTGAACTCAGGACCTCTGGAAGAGCAGCCAGTGCTCTTAACCTCTGAGCCATGTCTCCAGCCCAGTATGTATATATTCTTAAGTACATAACTACAATATACTCAGTTCATATAATGCTGCTTTTACGTTTACGTTTCCAAAGCTGACCATTTGGTACTGAATAACTAATTGGTATGTTCTTCCCTAGGGAAAACTATTTCTCCTGTTCTTAGCATCCCTTTGTTGCCTGAAGTTTTTTGTCTAGGGTCGAGGCTTCATTAGGGCCCCTGTCCATGTTAGCTGTCATTCTTATTCAATCAGTCATGCTGGTGAGAGAGACTTCATAGGTGTAGCTGCTGACATTTCTAGGAGACAATCTCACAGCAAACTGTTCTGACTGTTCCAATCTTTTCGCTCCCTCTTCTGTAGTTATAGTGATCCCTCGCTCTTAGGTGGAGGAGCTGTGTTGTAGATGTATCAGTTGCAACCGCTGCTTGCCCTCTTTGAAGAAATTCTTTGGTAATTTCATACATGTACACAATGTATTTAGATCAGGTCCTACACCCCCTCTGTTGCTTACCATTTTTAACAAGTGGCATAGATAATTTTTAGCAATTACTTTGTGTGTGGCTCAGACAAGATTTGATTTCTCATTCAATCCCAAGACCCCAGCTGTGAGAGTTTGAAATCTTTGTCTTGTTCCTGATGGACTGATTCATGTAATGGTTAATTTACCTGACTGAACTTAGAATTGCTTGGGAGGCAACCCCCTGGGCATGTCTGTCAAGGCATTTCCAGAGAGGATTAACTGACAGGGGAAGGTCTTCTTTAACCTGGGCAGTGCCATCCTGGAGACTGCCGTGAGGGGGTGGGAGAGAGCCAGGCAAGTTCCATCAGTTCTTTGTCTGTTTCTAGACTGCTGCTGCAATGTGACCAGCTGACACACCCCTGTCCCCAAATCTCTGCCGCCATAGACTGTACCATGGTACTGTGAATCAAAACACACCCTTCCTTACGTTGATTTTGTTAGGTATTTTGTCACAGCGGTAAGAAGAGTGACGATCAAGGATCTAATGACGAGTTGAGCTGGTGCGCATCTTTGGAGCTGGTGCGCATCTTTGGAGCTTGTGTGCATCGTTGGAGCTGGTAAGGAGCAATTAGAGTCTTAAGATTCTGAGCACAGTTTCTGAAGCGGCGGCAAAGTGTGCCCAGCTTCTTTTGAGAGGCACCTTCAGGCTGGGCGGTCTTCCTGGGCCTCTTTCCTAAGTGGGAATTACTCCCCGCCTCCCTGGGTTGAAGTCCTTACTGCATCTGTGAGCCTTTCTGTTCTCTCCATTATCCTTCAGCTCCCACGGGAACTTCTCGGTTGGCTGGATGACCTTCTTCTGTTCAGCTCTTCTGTGCACTGCCAGACTTCTCCCTTTCCCAGTCCAGAACTCGAGTCATTGAGCTTTAGGTCCCGCTGCTCTTAAAAGACTCAGGAATCCCCAGGAGTCTGTTCAGCAACACTTTGGAAACATTCAGTCAGCCATGGCTTCCCTCCAGTCTCTTAACTAAACTAAATCCAAAGACCCCATAAAACTGACCTCGACAAGACAAGTGTTTCTTAAACTCCTAATAATAAACCAACCCTAAAACCAAAAGAATAAAAAAGCAAATGAACAAAATAAAACACAAATTTAGAAAGCAAGCGAGGGTCTCAGAATGTATCTTAGCTGTTAGGTGCTTGCTGAGCATGAAAGAGGCCCTGTGCTCAGTCTTCATTACTTCAAAACAAACCAACAAGGAACATAAAACCAACAAAACCACACACACATACAGACACACACGCACACGTGCACACACACGTACACAATGCGCACATGTGTACACACATGCACACAGGTGCACACACACATGTGCATACGCACACATGTACACACGCGCACACACAGAGCAGAAGAAAAACTTCTGTGTTTTAAGACATAAATGTTCTACTTCACCACCTAGGACTTGAGGGGTATCCTCAGGAATGGAGAGTTGAGAAGAGGAGAGGCAGTGAAAAAGAGGGCCTTCTGAGACAGAGCAAGCATTCTTAAATCTTCAAAGTTTGTGCCACAGATCCTGGTAAGAAAGTTTCCTCTTCTTCATGGATAAACTTAACCCACCTGTCAGGAGCACAGCTTTGATCTAACTGTTCCACGGTAGTGAGTCAGGTACAATTACTCCTACATACAGACTGAAGTTTTCAAGATTTGAGGCTTCCGTTTGTGTCTGACACTATGTTTATATACGCCATATGTGTCGTATGAATGATATCCTCCTATCTCCAAAAATAACTTGTAAAAGCTCTACTTAATCAGCTTAAAACAAACAAGCTCTTATGTAATTAAGTATTTCTAAAAAAAAAAAAAAAGAACTGACCCAGACACTTAAGATTTTGAGAAAATCTTTATTAAATAAAAATACTGTTGGATTAGTGGAGTGATTTTACAGTTGGGTGTGGTAGTGCATAACTGATCCCAGCTCTCAGGGGGCTAAAACCAGAGAATCACAGGTTCAAAGTTAGCCTGGAGCACATAGTGAATTCCAAGTCTCCTGAACTACCTATCAGGATCTTATCTCCAAAAAGAACCCAACAACAACAACAACAACAACAAAAAGTAAAATAGAAAGAAAAAAGATGACCTCTCAGAGTTGTCAGCATTAAATATAATCCAGACATATGCCTTGGACTCCACGTGAATTTCCTAAGTAAGTTCATGTGATCTCTGTCACAAGGCTCATAATGAGGTGACTTTTAGGTGATTATTATCTCAGGAGATTTTTATTAGTAAACCAACTACAGTTGTTACAAACAAATTTTTGACAAAAGTACATAAATAAGTAAATTTTCAACTATGATTGTTTTGTTTCATGTATGTTTTATATGTCTACTTAAAAATAGCATCCTAAGCTGGGTGTGGTGGTTCACACTATGGGCTGTTTCACAACGAAAATGGAGGCTGAAGGACACAAACTAAAAAGCAACAACAACAACAAAAAAAACCCTAAAATGACATAGGAAGTTGTAGCAAGAAAAAAAAAAAAGACAGAGGTCAAATTATCTAAGCTTAAATGCTTTTATTATAGAGGTTTTTAAATAAATGTAATATAAAACACACTGATACAGATAGTAGACTTTGGCCACATCTCTGTTAGGATGACGACGTTTCTCTGGAGAATTAAGGAACCAAGATTGAATAATACTGTCCTTGGCAAAACAGGCTAATAGCTTGTTTTAAAAAAATGTTCCCAGCCTTACAGGGAAATAAAGAACACCACTTTCTGGCACTCCTAAAAACATACGAATATTTAGGAGACTCCTGAAAGCAGAAGAATTAACCAAATCAGAGTCTGACATGAAGGTTGGCCTTCCTATCCTTGAGGGGTTTTAAAAGTTCCTTCTGTGATGTGGGGGGATTGCTCAGTTAATACACTTTGTCTTGCCTGAGACCTTAGATTGACACACACACATGCATACATGCATGCGCACACACGCGCGCGCACACACACACACACCTCACATTCCATATAGAGTTCTAGCAAAGAATACTTAAAGTGAGCCCATGTGTGAAATGCTGTTCTTGCTGCACTTTTGCAAACAATCAGGCCACATTTGGCTTACTCTGATTATCTTTATAGAAATGGGAGAGAGAAAGCTTGTGTTTTAGTAGAAAACTCGAACATAATCATTATGAGCTTGTAACCCTGATCACGTTCCCAAGCTTTTGTTACCTACCTAGGTAGGTAGTAGATACCTGAATTCTTTCAGCTCCCTCCAACATCTGGCTATAAAGACCTTCAAACTAATGTTTCCGGTTTGGCTCTCGCCCTCCTGACTGTCTATCACTGGAAACTAAATCTTCTTGATGCCTTGGAAACTGATGTTAAGACTAGATACGATCTTTTAAAACCTCACATACCAGGCCAGGCATGAGCTACCTCACGGCACTGTTGTGTGGTTATTCAGAAAGCTCACCCAAGTGTCCACTAAGCACTCACAGTGCAAACCAGGAAAATCGTCCGGGTGCAACTGCCATCCGCATCCCATTGGTTAGAGATGCTTAGTGCTCAATCTAGAAATCTTGACAAACTGTCCTCCTCCTTCTTTTTATTTTCATAGAAATTCCCCCTCACCAAATGCCTGGCTGCTTCTACAATAAAGAAAATACTCACTTTTACCAAACAAACAACTAGGCTAAGTCCTTAAGGAGCAGCACACATTGTTTAAAGATCACCTCTTCCTTCAGTGGCTATGGAAACTGGTAAAAACAGCTTTGACTTCCCTTTGCTATGGCTCCCTTCAGTCACTCCTTGACCAGGCTCAGCTGTAGTTTCTTTCTCTGTCCTCATTGAATCTGATTCGAGCAAGAGTCCTAATAAAGTCAGACATAATAGCACATGTCTACAATGCCAGTACTTGGGAAGCTGAGACACGAGGATTGCTATGAGACCAACTTTGACTACACTGTAAACTCGAGGCCCTTTGTCCTTGGTGCCCTGGTGTATTTTGGTAATAATCCTTTAAACACTTTAGCCAGAAAACCCTCCTCTTCAGTGTCACTGATTAGCAATTTCCCATCCACGGCCCCCACCCTGCTTCTGTTGTTAACACTCCCTTACTCCACCTTGCTGAAGAAGAGTTAGGTACTGTCTCTCTCCCCTCTCTCCCTCCCCCCTTCCCCCCCAAAACCTTCCTCTCCCAGTTGCCATGGCTCCTTCTGAATAAAGCTTGCCTTGCCACCTTTAACAAGTATCATTAAAAGTCCGATTTTTCTTTAATGCTTCTGAATACGTATCAACATTTTACATAACAAATGTATTTTAATGTATAATGTCTTGCGTGATGATCAAATCAAATGAACTTGCTTATCTATCATTTCAGATATTTATTAATTTCTTGGCATTGAGGACATGCAAAATCCTTTTCTATAAAGTTACTTGAAATATGTTGTCAGCCATAGTTATTGTATTGCGTTAAAGAAAACGCTAGAAGTTACTCTGTCCAATCCGAAGATACAGCTTGATGGCAGAGAGCCCTTGCTAAGCATGTACATGGCTCTTTGGATTCAGTTTCGCTTCCTAGTAACACACACAAAATAACTCCATCCAACTACACTCCTGTACCTGTAACCTAAAGTTTAGGGCAAAAGTGCTGGATTTTACAGCTCCACTAGTCCAGCTCCATCACCTGCTCCAAAATGGCCAATGAAGACAGAAGTTGCCGAAAAGCAGAGATTTCATTGACGTGCACATTGGAGAGGGAACCGATAAGGGGTCTAGTCACTCCAAATCTGTTTTGGGGGAATTTACAAGAGCTTTAGTTTTAGAGGAAGAATTGAGGTTGGGGACAAGAGGTAGGAAAAATTTCTGGGCAGTGGTGGCACACGCCTTTAATCCCAGCACTGGGGAGGCAGAGGCAGGTGGATCTCTGTGAGTTCGAGGCCAGCCTGGTCTACAGAGCAGGCTCCAAAGCTACACAGAGAAACCCTGTCTCGAAAGACAAAAACAAACAAAAGAGATAGGAATAGTGAAGCAGACCTGGTCAAGCAGGTCTGACTGATCATTGTCTCAGTGCTGGTTCTACTTTTAGGTGCCTCTCGGGAAAGGCTTCTGGAAGAGGGCACTGTAAAAAGTGACAGTAAAATGTCTCCATTACTCCTGTGTGTTTGGCATTCTGATTTGAAGGAAATGAGTTTTTAGACAGATGTTCCTCGAGTATTATACCTCAGTGCAGATGTCAGCAGGTAACCCAGAGTAAATGAGACAGCTACAAAATGAAGGCAAAGACGTAGGGTTTTCTGCTTTTCGTTACCTTTGGGCCTGAGTAAGGAGCTGATGCTTTTTAGCAAGCGCTGTGTCTAAGTGTCTGCTACATACCTTCACCCTTCACCATGATTTCACTGGTGTGCATAGATTTCCATTTTCTGTGTTTTTATTTACTCATTTATCTCCCCCATGTGAATGTAAACTCCACGAAGACTGGAATTCTATCTCTTTTGTTCACTACCTCAGCCTTGAAGTCTCCCTGTCAGTGGTTTGGAGACAGAGACACAGCTCCACCCTATCCTCATCAGCCCAAGGAGTACCCCAATCGAAGGGTCATAATTTAGGCCAATCCAGTATGTTTGTTTGTTTGTTTGCCTACAAGTATGTCTTTGCACCGTGTGCATGCCCTCAAACCAGTTTGTGTCTTCAATGCAGAAAAGAATTTCAAGATTATCCAGTATGAAGCAGAGTTGGGGCTTTTTAGGAAAGATAATCTAATATAGACTTTAGGTGTGAAGGTTAGAAGAAAGAAAGGAAAGGAAGTGAGACATGTGGGTATGTCTTCCTCAAGGAAGAGTTTTCATTTAGTGTCTGAGTATTAGCCATAGGTACTATTTCTATGGCTCTCAAGTTACAAGGCAAAGAAATCCCATGACCAACGGTGGTGGTATAAACCTTTAATCCCAGCACTAGGGAGGCAGAGGCAGGCAAATCTCTCTGAGTTCAAGGCCAGCCCAGGGCAGCCATGGCTATACAGAGAAACCTTGTCTCGAAAAAACCAACCAACCAACCAAACAAACAAAAAGAAATCCCTTACTCCACCCTGCCCCCTTGCATTTTTTTCTTTTTTGATAAGTAAAATTATAACGAGGCTCCAGAGGTGTCTCGGGAGGAATTAAAATCTGATAAAACCAGGAGTCCCTAGAGTTACACAAGGGGTTTCTTGTAGAGTCCTACAAACTTGCAGGTTTTTCAACTGGGGGCGGGGTGGCGGGAGAGGAAAGAGCCAAAAACCAGTTGTTAATTGTGATGAAACTCTTCTCTGCTAGAAAGAGGCTTCAACCAGACCCATGGGTAAGGGATTCCTTTGTCTATTGATTTTCCCTTTCTGCTAGTCTCACCTTGGACAGGGCTGTGACGTCAGTGCAAAGAAATGTTAAAGAAAGGGACAGATTAACAGAAGGTGTTAAATGTCGCCAATTAAAAGGTACCTAAAGGAATTCCTGCGAGCCCAGTGGCACGTCTCTTCCTTAGTTCCACTGGAAGGAGGGAAGAGAAACTAAATGACAAAGACCTGGAGGTGATTGGCAGTTCCGGCTTTCAACCCGCGCCGCCACACTCAACATGGCGAGTGGGGAAATTTCCTGGAGGAAATCACGCGAGAGTTGCCTGACGGAGCCCGTCCGAGAATTGAGCCGGGGGTGTGGAGCAGCCAAGATGGAGCCGGCAGCCGCCGGTCCCGGCCCTCTGATTGTGAACAACAAGCAGCCCCAGCCGCCACCTCCTCCGCCGCCTGCCACCGCACAGCCTCCTCCCGGGGCGCCGAGGGCCGCTGGAGGCCTCCTGCCGGGGGGCAAAACTCGCGAGTTTAACCGCAACCAGCGCAAAGACTCGGAGGTCAGAGCTGCAGGGGGGCGAGGCTGCCACTGGGCGGGTGGCAGAGGGGGTCCCGGCGCCGGGACAGCTTCCGGGCCCAGCCGGGCTTCCGGGTGGCTTGACAGGCGGGCTGGGGGCTGTCACTTTACCGAGAAGCGTGCTGCTAGGGAGACTGGCAGCTCCCGCGGCCCCGGGGAGGGAAGCCCGGAGCGCTGCCTCGAACTCCTTTGCGGCCCGGGGGAAGGTCCTGAAGCCGGGGACAGCAGGTGTGCTCCCGGAGGCGTGGCCTGAGGCACAGCCCTGGGGTACAGAGTAGGTGGTCTGTTCTTAGCCCCTCATCATTTCCGGCCTGTGGTCCTGGACGGGCGGTGGGCGACGCCAGTTGTCAGCGAAGGGACCCAGAAGAGTTTAGAGGGCGCTTTAGGATAGAGCTTGTATCTCTAGTGCTGCGTGGCCCGGGTTGTGAGAGAGGCAGAGACAGAGAGAGTCCTGGGTTCCCCTCCAAACTGTAGCCAGTGCAGGATCAGGCCATGGGCAGACACCGACAAGTGTCTGTATGCCCAGTGGACCCAATGCTAAATTGTTAAGGATCAGAAGTACCCAAAGGGCGTCGGATTCTCCTTCCTGCTAGTGAGCTGTCATTCCCTTTGCCCGCGCAGTATGGAGCTATTCACCTCGCCCCAAGTTAAAATTCCTCCCACTGCTTCCGTTTGCAGAATTCATGAATGAACACACACCCGTGGCAGCATTTTAGGGCTTCTTAATCAGCACATTCATTCCCAGAGCACTTACTATGCAATCTCCACCTGAGACAATTCCCAGTGTGATGAGCAGTCAGGCACTTGCTGAGAGGGAATTCCTCATTATCCAAATTTGATGCTCCAGCTCAAACCAGAGATCAATGATATCTCTGAAATTAGTTCCTTTCAAACATTTTTGTTGCAGGCTCGAACCTTGCTAAAACATGTTGCAACTGAACAAGCCCAGAGCAGAGAGATTGAGCTTAGAATGGCCTTTTTGAAAAAGCAGAAGATGGATCCTTTAGGAATCTTTTATTGTGGAACAATGGCTCATCAGTGGCTACTTCTCAGTGATCTTTCAAGTATGGAGGAATATGCAAGTTTAAGTTTGTGAAACACCTTCTTTAATGACCAGACTTACTCAGTTTTTCTGAAGAGGACCCCAAGAATCGAACTATACCCCAGACTCTCTCTTTTAAATGTTTTAGGGGACTGGAGAGATGGTTCCATGGTTAAAAGCAGTTGCTGCTCTCTCAGAGGACCTGAGTTTGGATCCTAGCACCCATATTGAGCAGCTCACAACTGTCTTTAACTACAGCTCCTAGGGATCCAGTACCCTCCTTCTGGCCTCTGTGGGAACTTGCATGCACGCATGCACTTAAACACACAGATAGACACATAAGTAAATATTTAAGAAAATGTTTTAGGGCTGGCAAGATGACTCAACAGGTAAAAAAGTTTCAAATCTCCCTAACTAACCCCAAAATAGATAAATACCCTTTCATGCATTTTATTATTCTGTGATGCTGAGACTCAAATTCCGAGCCTTGTTCAAGCTAGGCAAACACTGTACTGCCGAGCTACATCCTCAACCTCTATTATACATTTTAATTTCTCTTTCTACCCTTTGATTTCACCACAGCCAACATCTGGAAGGCCCGTCAAATAGTGAGATCTGTCTACTTGCGTTAGAGATGCTGCTGCTGCTCATGTCTCCTAGTGACAGCTGAAATCAGTGTCTAGAGGACAGGGAGGAGGGCTCAGTATGTGCTATGTAAATTTTGTTAGTCCTCAAAATTAGCCAAGGCAGCCAAGTGGGCTTCTAGTCTCAACACATAGGACGCTGAGGAAGGAGGATCAGAGCTCAAGGCCTGGTCTCCACAGTAAAACCTTGTCTCGACTTAAGTACATTGGGAGGGGAGAAGAAAGGGTAATGAATTTGATTGTGAATATGATCACAATACATTATATAATGTATATGAGATTGTCAAAAAAGTGGTAAGAAAAGCAGATTTTTGTCATTCCCATTTGTAAATGAGAAACTCAGCCTCAGTAATATGATTACTGTTGATTTTATTTGTGTTTTAGTGGTGTTGGGACATGAATCCAGGACTCTACACATGTTAGGTAATCATTCTAGCACTTTATCCCTAGCCTAGAAACTCAGTAGCTTGTCCACTATTGTCCATTAATAAGGAGCAGAGCTATTGTTTGTGGGTATATTATGTCATTTTGTACATGGTCATCATCTTTTATAAAGTTCTCCCTGACCCACCCTCCATCTCACTTGCTTCTCCTCCCACCCCCAATGCTGAAGATTAAACCTAGGGTCTAGCACACGCTACGGGAGGTGCCCTACACTGAACTCTACCCTCTGCTCTTTCAAGTACCTTTTAATCAAGACTAGCTTTATCCATTTTTTTTTCTGATCCTCTCTTCCTAGCACAAGGCTTCCAAGATGGCGTGTTCTCAGGAATCACCTATCCCTAACAGATTCTCATTGCATTCTCTCCTGTGTGTGGGAGGAAGGCCAATCTGTTCCATTTCTGCTTTCTCTGACTGTCAGTTCTCACTGAAAATTGAGATAAGAGCAAAGTGGCTGAGGCTTTCAATACTCATGTTGTCCTTAGCTCTTTACAGTCCACAGTTCAGAACGAAGTGCAACTTCTAGATACCCAGGGCTGCGTGGAATGGTCAGGCACTGTGCAGAATACAAGTTTGTGTTTGTTGTTGAACAGGTGTATAGTGAATATCACTGTTCAGCAGACAGAGTTTCTGTTTCCAGGAACTTACCATCTTATGGAGAGGAGGATGAGTGAAAAAAGAAATCCAGTGAATAAGTCTAGTTTATAGTAGGTGCTTTGAAGGTGAAGTACAGAGTGCTGGAGAGGGCTTAAAGGGACTAGCTAGCTCAGGAGACAAAGTACTGTGGTAAAACATGAAAAAAGGAGAGGCAGTGATGTCACGTAGTGCCACAGTGTCTCTGAGGTATTTGTGTTTATCCCTTTGCAAAACACTCAGGAGGATCTTTTGTGTGACGTTCTTTCCATTCATTAGGGCTATTCTGAGTCTCCGGACCTGGAGTTTGAGTATGCCGACACAGACAAGTGGGCTGCAGAGCTCGCAGGTAACATACAGATAGACCTTCGTGCCACTTGACAGGACTTTTGACTTGGTTCTTAAGAAAATTGAGACCAGATATAATTTTTCTATAGGTATTCCTATTAATGATATCTAAAGCATTAGTTGGCTGTTTAACTTGGACAGTGTGTCCAGTAATTTTGGATGGTCCTTTGTCTTCATGAAGGCTCTTGTTTAGAGTCAGCTGAATTGGATATCGCCCAGTCCCAGGGTAAGACAGTTAGTGGTACCCCTTGCTGTACAACAACTGGACAGAGATCTCTAAACAGTGGTGAGTCCCAGGAATGCTAGCCACTGCACTTAAATCTCTGTACATCTGTCACAGCTAACGTCATTGATCTATAATGTAACGTCAGCATAAGCTGCTTTTCCAGGCTTCACGATCCTTATTCAGGGGGTGACACTGAAGATGTATTCAGGGTGATGGCCAGCCTCTGACACAGCACAGTCTAATGCATATCATACTAGAAATGTCCAGATTTATGCTCCACTGACATTCCAGTTAGAGCTTCCAAGTGGCCAGTGTTGTCTGTCGAGTACATGAGAACACTAAGACCTTCCCCACTAGTAACCAGAGAGGGTAGTCTAAGGATCCCTGTGACTCAGGCAGGAGTAGAGGTGGGCTCGAAACAAATGCCGTACTTTCTCTGCTGCACGTGAGAACTGATGTGGGGTGTGGTAATGGTGAGGAGATTTTGTTCTTTGACAGAGCTTTACAGCTATACAGAAGGACCAGAATTCCTGATGAATCGAAAATGCTTTGAGGAGGACTTCCGGATCCATGGTAAGAGCACTTCCCCCCTATTTGGTTCACTTCACACTGCATCAGGAGAGGACAGGGTTTCTCTTCATCATCAGACTGATCTATCCAGGAACATGAAAAAAAACTGTTGTACTAGTTGTTCAAGGCCAGATGTGACATGTAGAATGTCACATGGGCATTCTGGGCTTTCTGATGGGAATTCCAATTCACAGAACAGCAGTGTGGCCTTATCCCTTATGAAGGAGTAACTTGCCTTTCTGGTCCTGTTCCTGACCTGATTTGAAAGATTAGCACAGCCTACTCTATTGAAAGGAATTATGTGGGTTCAGTTATAAGTGTCTCGTGCCCTGCAGTGACAGACAAGAAGTGGACTGAGCTGGATACCAACCAGCACCGTACCCATGCCATGAGGCTTCTGGATGGCTTGGAAGTCACTGCCCGGGAGAAAAGACTCAAGGTGGCTCGAGCAATTCTCTATGTTGCCCAAGGTACTGTGATTATGTCCCCAGGGACCCCTGACACCTCTGCCTGTGACAGTGCCTAGTTGTGTCTGGAGGGTCTTGGTAAGCTCTGCTCTGGGTTTGCAGGTACTTTTGGAGAGTGCAGCTCAGAGGCAGAAGTGCAGTTCTGGATGCGCTACAACATCTTTCTGCTCCTGGAGGTGGGCACGTTCAATGCCTTGGTGGAGCTTCTGAACATGGAAATAGAGTGAGCACTTCTGTTGAGGGCCTAAGTAGGGAAGGGAGGGGAGGGGAGTAGTGGGAAGGGGGTTAGAGCTTGCAGAACTAACAACATTTGAGACAGCTGAATAGGCCACTTAAGGTGAAGGGTCTCTGTTCTCAGACTATTTGGAACATATAAGGTTGAATAATGGAGAAGCTGCTTAATGATTCCTTGGAAAATCATATAGTAGAGAGAGAGAGATGAGAAAATAAAATAACAGAGAGAGGTGAGAGGTTCCCTTGTTGATAGAAAGTAGTGTTGGGTTCCTGTGCTGGGTCCGCATGCTCTGTAATGCTGGAGCATTGGTACCTGGGCAGGTTCCACTCATGCCCAAAACAGTCCTCAGAAGGAAACTGCTCACCTTGAGCTCCTCTCTGTATTTTCCCTTCAGCAGGACACCAAGCCCAAACCTAACATGTAGGCACAACAAAGCTTGTCACCTCTGGTCCTTGTGAACAAGGCAGTTACTGCTCAGTTAAGGTTAACAGCTGTCATAAATAAGGGAGATTGCTATAAGTTGGAGGCCAGCCTGGTCTACATAGTGAGTTCCAGGGTAGCTAGAGCTACTTAGTGAGATGATATCCAAAGCCAAAGAAACAACAAAATTAAATCAAATAATTATAGTAGTAACTAAAGGCAATCCCCTAGTACTACATCTTCAGACATATGTTCATCCTGCTTTCAGGACATTTTGTATACTGAATCATGTTATGACTCAAGTACTGTTATCACCCTGATTCTGTAGATGAGACAACTAGACACAGAGAAATTGACTCTACCTTGTCCACATATACCTAACTAGTAGAGCAGGATTCACACTTTAAGACTTGATGGTCTGGTCGAGGGCTTGAGTTCTTAACCATTGTGGTATCCTAAGGTCTCATGTAAAGCCTAAACATAGCAGCTTCTTGTTGCCCTGTGGGACAGTACTTGTCAAGGGCATCCCTTATCTCCCTGGCCCTGCCAAGCTGATTCATATCTCCTCTGCAGTAACAGTGCCGCATGCAGCAGTGCAGTGAGGAAACCTGCCATCTCCCTGGCTGACAGCACAGACCTGAGGTGAGACAAGCTTCAAGTACCCTGAACCAGAGAGTGAGCTCAGAGCAAAGCTGAGCATTTCTTAGCTGTGTGCATTCCTGTTGCACACCAATCGGCTCAGGTGATAGGCTCACCGGGAGTCATTAGTAGGCCCTGGTGTCTTAGGGGAGGGAAGGGGCCTGGAAAATCCAGAGGAAATCTAGGCTCAAGCCACTCAATAGAGTGGCTAAGAAATTGGTCATAGAGTATATTTTATGTGGACAAAAACCAGGGCATTGCTCTTGGGCTCCCACCACCCACTGTGCACAGTTTGATCACTGTCTGTACTGGTTTTCCTGACAGTTCAGCCATGCTTCGTGTCTGTACAGGACTAGAACTGCTAAAGAGAGGATCCTCTTCCCATGTTGTAGGGCTGAAATCTGGTTTTGGAGTTGGAGTGTGATTCTCCTCACTGTAGACACTGTCTCTGCATTCACCTCCTGCTTCCCCTCTCCCGGGAGACTCTTCCCTCCTCCTGATCCTGCCCTGCTTTGACCTCAGTCTCTTCCTCTAGTCAGTTTTGTTTTTTCTCTCCAGGAGGCTTAGGGCAGAACATTCTGCAGGCCATTCTTGTTCATATTTGTCGGCTCTGAGTAAGCTCTGTTCAGACACTGCAGATACAGAGTGAGTTATAGTCTTGGCCCTAGTAAGGATCCTCAGGTGTCGGTTGTCTTCTTGGGTGTCTCTCTGTGACAGCCTTCTACCACATGCATGAGTGTTTACATCTTAGCCAGGGGGTGTGAAAGCCCAACGGTTCCTCCCTCACATTTTGTTTGTTTGAGACAGACTCCATATATAATTTAGGCTAGCCTAGTACTCACTGTGTAGCCCAAGCTGGCCTGAAACTTGAGACCCTCTTGCCTCAGCTTTCCAAGAACTGGTATTACAAGCATACCCCCTCCTGGCTGAGAGTGCCCTTGGTCCCCTGTCTTACACTTAGGGTTCTGCTCAACATCATGTACCTGATTGTGGAGACTGTTCACCAGGATTGCGAGGGTGACAAGGCCGAGTGGAGAACGATGCGGCAGACCTTCAGAGCTGAGCTAGGTAGGGTCCTGGGGATCCTCTGTTAAGGCCTCACCTGGGAGCTGAGACTGGGGGGCTTTGGGTGGGTCCTGTTACTGGCTGAGGTCCTGATATCTTTGAGTCACTTCCAGGGTCTCCTCTGTACAACAATGAGCCATTTGCCATCATGCTATTTGGGATGGTGACCAAATTTTGCAGTGGCCATGCACCCCACTTCCCCATGAAGAAAGTTCTCTTGCTGCTCTGGAAGACCGTATTGGTGAGCACCTTCTTGGGGGCACTCATATGCTAGGAGACGAGGCAGGAAAGGCATCTTTGTACAGTTGGCCCTCTGTACCTGTGGATTCTCATCCATATATGCATCCAAATGCAGGTCATAGAATGAGGTCTGTAGGCTGTACAGACTATGTTGTTATTATTCCCTAACTAGTAGCAGTCATTTACAAAGCTTTAGGTATTACAATCATCTAGAGATGATTTCAAGCTTGCAGAAGTTTATGCCTAGGTTGTATGCAAATCCCATTCCATCTTCTGAGGGATGTGATACCTTCCTGTGGGAGAGGGGTGAGGGGAAATTCCTGGGGCCAGTCTCCCATGGATAATGATGAATAATTACATTTTTTGAATACTGAATTATGAAATATGTAACTACTTAGTTTAAAAAATATTTGTCTAGTGATATTACAGATTGAATCTAGGACCTTGAACATGCTAAGTAAACAGACTATTTACTTACACTGGTACTGTTTTTGCTTATTTATTTACTTATTTCTTGTGCATGCCAGTATGCATTTGGTACAATGACATGGATGCATAGTTGCACACACCCATGCTCAGAGACCAGTTTCCTGCTCTATCTTTCTTTGGTGTATTCCCTTATGGCAGGATCTCTAACTGAACCTGGTGCTAAGCTGGCAGCCAGCAAATCCCCATAGTCCGACTGCTTCCACTCTGCTCTGTTGGGGTTACAGGCTAATGTGTGACTTATCTGGCTTTTTACATGGGACTGGGATTGAAACTCAGATCCTCATCTTTTCAAGGCAGGTACTCTTACCCACTGAGCCATCTCCTTAGCTGTTTAGTTTTTATTTTGACACAAGGTCTGGTCTTAAACTTGAAATATTCCTGCCTTAGCCTGGTCAGTATCTGCTACCAGGCTCAGCTTTTAAAAAGTTAAAGAAAAGAGATGAAAAGGAAATACAGGGCATGGTGGTGCGTACCTTTAACTCCAGGACTTAGGAGGCAGAGGTAGGCAGATCCCTGAGAGTTTGAGGCCAGCCTGGTCCACAGAGTGAGTTCTAGGACAGCAAGGACTACATGATAAGACCTCGTCTCAAAAAAGAAAAGAAAAAAAGCTGAGTAGGGACAGGCAGGACATGGCAGGACATAGTCATACTAGATTGACTAGATTGGCTCCCTGACTTTGGTAAATCCATTTCTAATCGTACAGCAGATTCATCCTCAAACAAGACGCCTCTTTGGAGACCCTTCCCAAGCCCGTGTTTGTAAAGTGGTTTGAGACAAAGATGTAACTGATGTAGTTATAGTCCACTGGGCAGATGACTTTGGTTACCTGGGTTGAGCTTAGCTTTGAACAGTAGCACTGTCTCTCTCTCCAACCCAGTAAGGTGTCTTTTGAAAAAACAAGAGTGAGCTTCTGGCTAGCCTGTTTCCAGAGTGTACTGTGAAGTGGACGGTTTCTCCATGGCGAGGGAATGGACACTGGGTGGACCAGCCATCACACTAAGGATGGGGGGTACTGTCAGATTCCAAACTCAGGGCAAGCAGGGAGTACTTTTTCCAGGAGGAGCACCATACTCAGTGGGGGGGGGGGGGGGGGGAGTCTCCCTTTTACTCTGCAGCCAGAGCTTAGTGAGTTTAGAGCCTCTTAGGGTGTGCACAAGTTTTATCTTGACCAAACCTGCTGGTTCCTCAGGAAGCCTCACTCAGGCTGAGAGGAAGCTGAGTTAGTTAGACACAGTGACTGCCGGGCTAGAGCTTCTAATGAATTTACACAGGAGGTTTTTTTGTATATTATTTTATTTAAGCAGCACATAGTATGTTTTGGTTTTGTTTGGAAGACTGACATGTACAGCCTTAAAGCATCAGTCGGCTGGCATTTCTAAGAACTGGTTCTACTCTAGTTTTTGTCTGTTTGTTTAAAAACATGGTCTCTGTGTAGCCTTGAGTAGCCTGGAACTTGCTATATGCACCAGGTTGAACTTAAAATTATGGTGATCTTCCTGCTTCTGCTTCAGAAGAGTTGGGATTATAAATTATGTGCCACCACACCCTGCTCAATCTGCTTCTTTTTAAAATTAGAGACTATATCATATGTACAGAATTGCAAGTATCATGTGCCAGCTTCCACCAGCTGCTGGTTCATTTTTTTCTTGCTCCCTTTCCTTTTGTTCCTTGTACAGAGCACTGAATTCTTGGATGGCTTTAGTTTTTTTTGTTGTTGTTGTTGTTTTTGTCCAAGGGTGGGTCTTTTGGGTCTCTATAAGGTGTGGGTTCCGATGGTGTCGTGCATGCTTTTTAGCAAAATGATATCACAAAGGACATGGTGACCTAGGCTCTGCGTCTCCATTTTACATAGTGCACACTAGGTGGCTTTGAGGAGCTGCAGAGCATGAAGGCTGAGAAGCGTGCTCTCCTTGGCCTTCCCCCACTGCCTGAGGACAGCATCAAGGTGATCCGCAACATGAGGGCTGCCTCCCCACCAGCCTCTGCTTCAGACCTGATTGAGCAGCAGCAGAAACGGGGCCGGCGAGAACACAAGGTGAGGCAACAGAGGACCCCAGGACTCCTGAGAAATCTCAGAGTACACGGGGTGGGGTGGGAGCTCATGCTCCTGAGGTAAGCAGGATATTAGAAATCAGCTCCCATCAGGCTGATCAGGAGTCCACAGCAGAGGCATGTCTCCAGCCCCAAGCCTGTGTACAGTGGGGTCCTTAGATCCGGGCAGCTTGTGAGGTGCTGGAGCAGGAAGTGGTCTGTCACTCTAGTTTAGCTCCTTCTCTGTATTCGCCGGTGTCACAGCTCCCTATCTGATATCTTTCTGTTCCATTTGAACTGTTTCTCTCTGCCATCATCTCTTTAGTTGGCTAGCTTTCTCAGCTCCCTTCCCTTGCTTTCAGGCTCTGATAAAGCAGGACAATTTAGATGCCTTTAATGAGCGGGATCCCTATAAGGCTGATGACGCTCGAGAAGAGGAAGAGGAGAATGATGATGACAACAGCCTGGAGGGGGAGACATTTCCCCTTGAGCGAGATGAGGTGATGCCTCCCCCACTACAGCACCCTCAGACTGACAGACTCACCTGCCCAAAAGGGCTCCCTTGGGCTCCCAAGGTCAGGTGAGTCTCAAGTTCTAGAGCAGTCTTGAAGTGAGCCCTCAAATCCTCAGGCCAGTGCTGACCTGAGCTCCTCTGCAAGGTTTAGATGACCTTAAGTTATTCTGTGCCATCGGGGTTGCTTCTGGGAGGGTGGTCTTGCTGACACATAAAACAACCCTGTGCAGCTCTTGCGTCAGTAATTTGAACTGGTCAAACTCAATAGTGAAGAGAGTTAGGGAAAAAAATAAAATGTGTATTTAGGCAAACCTATCCCCACTCATATTGGAGTTGTATATGGTATTTTATATAAAATGATAGATGAAGAGTTTCACAAAACCACTTAATGCATTGAACAGTATCCTTGGTAAGTCAGTAGATGGGAAGGTAGCTGGAGATGTGTATCTTTATAGGCAGCAGCTTAATGAATAGATGTGTATATAAACTGATGTAAAAGGGGCAAGTCCTCAGCTTTCTGGATATTGTGAGAAGAATGTAGAACAGGTCACCCCAAAGCCAAGGTGTTTCTGTTGAGACAAGAAAATGGCCTGTTTGAAGTCTGTAGCTTATATCTCTCAAACTTCTTGGTGTCTGAAAGCATTAAATATTACTATTGTTAGATTAATTTGTGCTTTTAAGTTTAATATACCTCCCTGAATTTGAGTCAGCTAGCCATGCATTTTATAGAAATATAAACATCAAGTTTATAAACCCAACAAAATTATATAAAAATCAAAGTAGTTGGAATTCAGTTTTTCCCCCTTATTGTAAGAGATCTTTTCTTGTCTTGAAATCACAATTTGGAGCTGCTTTGTCTGTTAGAACACAGGCCTGTGACAGTAGCACCCCTTGAGACGGAACTTGATAAAATGTCCCTCTTTCTTCCTATGGTAGAGAGAAAGATATCGAGATGTTCCTTGAATCCAGCCGCAGCAAGTTCATAGGCTACACTCTAGGCAGGTGAGTGTGACCTGAGTTCCTTTTGAAGTTCGCTCACCTGGCCTTGGGGCAGCGGGCAGGTGTGTGGCTGTCTGGGCTCAGCACAAGGCCTTCTTTATTCTCCAGTGACACCAGCACAGTGGTGGGGCTGCCAAGGCCAATCCACGAAAGCATCAAGACACTGAAACAAGTAAGTGGACGAAGGGAACTTTTGGCCTTTGGTCCCAGGTGAATCAAGTGAGAAGGGACATTTGTTTGCCAGCAATAGCCTGGAAGCACCTCTTCTTAGGCGTGACGTCTTTTAGGGGTGTGCTATACACCAGCCTCAGAGTTCAAGAAGCCTGTAAGTAACCTTCCCTTTTCCTGAGCCAAGTTTGAGGATTTGAGAGGAGTTGCAGGTGGAGATGACGTTGTCAGCTTCGCTGTCCATGGATGGCTGGGGAGCAAGGCTCATGAGCACCATTGTGGCTGTGCTAAGAGCATACTGTAGGAATCGGGCAGCTTCAGTTACCCAGTTCCAGACAGAGCTACAGGCAGGCAGGACACGGCTCTCGGCTGGCAGCCAGGTGGAGTCTAAAGACAGGGTTGGGGCCAAGACTGTCGTGTTTTTCTCCATGCTCACTGCTTGTGGGGAGCTGTGGGTGTAAGGATGAGGCGGGGGAGACACCAGGGATCAGGAGGAGTACTTCTAATGTATTTGGACTGTAATAGTTTTACGTCCAGTTTTGAAATCAGTACCAAGTGGTCTTTGCAGCTAGGATTTTGAGCACACAGTTTTGCCTCTGATGTCTTTTCCCCTGTCATTTTTGCTTTTGGAAGCCCTTTCCCCCACTTTAGTTTGCGTTTTGCTTATTGACTATGAACTTACTTTTTACAGAGGCTGTCAGAAGTAGATGCCTCCTTAGAAAGCTATTATAAGTCTGCAGTTTCATAGGGATCTGTGCTGTGACTTAGCTCTCTCTCAGAAGACCAGAATAAAATCTTGGGTCTTTGCCAGTGTGTGTGGGCAGGTGAGGGGGAGTGTGACCAGAGAATAAGGGTGTTTTTCTCAGCACCTCCTCTCCTGCCCCTCTTCAGCACAAGTACACGTCGATTGCAGAGGTCCAGGCACAGATGGAGGAGGAATTCCTTCGCTCTCCTCTCTCAGGGGTGAGTTAAGGGGCCTACAGCCATAGAGTTCCCAACTGCTCTCAGTCTCTGAGCTGAACCTGGCCCACAAAGCTGCTCCCGGGCTTGGCCTCTTCTTGAAGAGATTCCAGTCCATGTCCTGGTCTTTCAGTCCCTGAACAGCAAGCAACTCAAGCACAAAACTTGATCTCTTGGTGCTTTGTTCCCTTCCTGTTACAGATAGGCCAGTGCCTTTCTCTGTTATTTACTTGTTTATTTGAGATAACATCTATCTATAACCCAGATGGCTTCACTATACAGCTCAGACTGGCCTCGTAAACACCTGTCTCTGCCTAACCAGTGCTGGGATTTCATGTGTTACTATGGTACCTTATGAAGAATGTTATAATAAAAATTAACTAGACTGGGCTAGAGAGATGACTCAGAGGTTAAGAGCACTGGTTGCTCTTGCAGAAGTCGTGAGTTCAATTCCCAGCCACCACATGGTGGCTCACAGTCATCTATAATGAGTTTTGGTGGCTCAAAGTCATCTATAATGAGTTTTGGTGTGCAGCATACATATGCAGGCAGAACACTGCACAGAAAGAACTAACTGAACTGTTGCGAGTGAGGCTCCTGGCGTCGTCACCAGAGTCACTCTTCACTTTGCTGCTTAGAGGTCCTGCTCAGGAGACTGTTCCTGAGTGTAGGTTTTGTATCTGTGACTTGTATTAAAGGGAGAAGAGGAAGTTGAGCAAGTTCCTGCAGAAACCCTCTACCAAGGCTTGCTCCCCAGCCTGCCTCAGTATATGGTGAGTGCTCTCTGTCTGGAACCAGTTTGGGGGCCTATCAGTAGGCATCTGTGGTGAGATACCCCATAGGTTGGTCTCCTTCACCCCTGAAGACCTGCAGGAGTTCCACTTCTCAGGACTCCATTATGGTCCTGGGCTCTGATGCCCATCTAAGTGGTCTGCTTTTCCCAGATTGCCCTCCTGAAGATCCTACTGGCTGCAGCTCCCACATCAAAAGCCAAAACAGACTCAATCAACATCCTGGCAGATGTTCTGCCTGAGGAGATGCCGTGAGTATCAGTGCTATCAATGGGTAGAAGGAAGAGGGCCAGTGTTTTTCAGGTTGCTTTCTTTTGTTGGTCCAGCTTCACTACAGGTTAAGTCTAGGGTATTTCTGATTCAGACGAAGGGAACTACTGGATAAGTTTCCCTGGATAAAGAGAGAAATAGCTTAGCCTGAATCCCAGCACGGACTGTTACCGAGTGAACTTCTCAGTAAATTAGGAATGCCAGTTTTCCTTTGTAAAATAGATGGGGCAGTGAACTTCTCAGCCCTCCTAGAGCCATGTGGTTGGCACACCCTGCATGGGAGAGGTAACTTCTGGTCTGCTTGTTAGCCACCACAGAACCTGTGCTGGTATGGAGTCTCTCCTGCTGGCCAGTGAACTGGCAGGCCGAATGCTGGCAAATGTCAGAGGAGAGAATAAAACTCCGGGGTTTGTTCATCTCTGGCTGACAGATCTTTCCATGTGAGAGAACAGCCTGAGACTGTATTCTACACTGAGAAAGGACCCAGGCCCACACCTGATTGGCCTGCTGGCCAGGAGTGTCTTGTTCTGAGTGGATCCCCCCTGGTCTGATGGTGATGGCCAGGTGAGGGAGATTGGCTCATACCACAAGGAGGTTCACAGAACAGTAGGCCGTCTTGATGATCCTAGGAGATATAATGAAATACTGTGTTCCTCTTCTGAAGATTTAAAACAGCTATAACTCAGTGCTTCCTAAATTTATACAACTTCAGGATCCCCCATCTTACCACTGTAGAGTAAAACATCTCCACACACTGGTGTTCGACAGATCATGCTTTAGGGAACTCAAGTTAATAGGGTGGCCAAAGCTTAGGGAGAATTTAGAGAAGAAGTTCCTTTTTTGGAGGAGAAGCAGAGAAAGGGACTGAGAATGTTTTGAGTGGCATCATGGGAAGACAAAAATTGTGCCAAGCTGGATCGCTTAGGAGATGGGTAGGTGGATCCCTAAGGCTGACGTCTGAAATGTTTGTGAGGTGTGAGCCTTTGGCAGAGGGTTCTGGACTCCGTCCCCACTATGGACACCTAGGAAGAAGGTGCCGTGCTCGCTGGTGACTCACCAGGCACTTTTGTTTCTAGCACCACAGTGTTGCAGAGCATGAAGCTGGGGGTAGATGTGAACCGCCACAAGGAGGTCATCGTCAAGGCCATTTCTGCCGTGCTGCTGCTGCTTCTCAAGCACTTTAAGTTGAACCATGTCTACCAGGTACCTGCAGGGTCTGTCTGCCTTCTTGTGCACTGGGCCAGTGCCTCAGTCTGTGCTGCTCCTCTCGCCCAAGAGAGTAGGGCTTGGCTTTTGATTCCACTTGAGCTCTGCATGAGCATTCTAATATGAGATTCTCCAGCCAGGCTTTTTATCTCTAGAGGAAAGAAAATAAGGTCCCAAAGGGCATGTTTATTTATCTTCTCTTGGTTTCAGTTTGAATACATGGCCCAACACCTGGTCTTTGCCAACTGCATCCCTTTGATCCTGAAGTTCTTCAATCAAAATATCATGTCCTACATCACTGCCAAGAACAGGTGATGAGTACCAGGGGCCAAGAAAGGGTGGTATAGCCAGATGGCAGGACTTCCAGCTGGGTTCTCCATTGAGACTGTTCAGCAGACATTTTCTGAGCATCTGTGGGTTAATACTTTGCTAGGAAATCAGGAGTCAAAGTGAATGACAGTGTGTCAATTTTGAGGTTGGCTATTCTCGTGTCTTTCTGTTTGACCAGGAGGCTCTCATCTGAGGCTCTAGAATTGCCCTCACTACCACTTCTGTTCTTCCCTTTCCCTCCCAGTTCTCTGTAAGGAGCTTGGCCTTGTGCACTGTAAAGCACTGTCTGATTCTTAGCACCCACCTTGTGCCAGCTGTACCTGACAGCACCTGCTTATCAATGTAGACGTCACAAGGGAAGTGTCCGGCTAGCTGTGGCTCCTAAGAGGGCTTGTCATAAATCAGTTGTCTTGAGCCCTACCTTCCTGATTTGTGTTACGAGGAAAGATGCAGTAATGTCTCCCTGCCTTGCAGTTACTAATTAGATTACAAACTGGTCCAGTCACAGGGAAACTACACATATTGTAGCAGATATTTTTTCATCGTACGGTCAGGGAGACTGGGTTAGAGCAAGCGAGGTAGATTGCTACTCTGCTTCAACTGAACCATGGCTACTCTGGCAGACCCAGCCTTTGCTCACGATGAGCACCTGGGTCTTGTTGCATTCTGCAGCATTTCTGTCCTGGATTACCCTCACTGCGTGGTCAATGAGCTTCCAGAGCTGACTGCAGAGAGTCTGGTGAGTGCCTGGGATGCCCTGGCTGTCCCCCAACACATAGCTAGAGGTGTCTTCCAGAAGAAGTCACCTTTAGCTTTTAAAGTACCAGAAATGGCCATAAAGTCGGGGAGGGGTGTTAAAGAGCAGAGCGATTGGTGGTGAGGGTAGGGCTAGTAAGGGATAGTGAGGGTAGGGCTGCATGTCTGGCAGGGGTTGACCTAGAATTTGCCTACTCTAGTTGCTTGCATCTTCCCACTAAAGTCTGGGGCCATGGTCCCTAGTTTTGTGGCCCATGTTTCCTGCAGGAAAAGTTTGTTAAGTCTTGTTTCTCTGTCAACTTGTGGGGTGGGGTTTCCCTTTGGCTGTGAGACAAGAGAATTTTGTGCTAGAAGCATTGGAACACGGTCGCTGCCATGTATTTGTCAAGGCCTTTGACACTGCTGAGCAGCCTGCAGCTGTGGGAGTTGTGATGTCTCTGGCTTTTCCCTGCAGGAAGCAGGGGACAACAACCAGTTTTGCTGGAGGAACCTCTTTTCTTGCATCAACCTGCTTCGGATCTTGAACAAGCTAACAAAGTGGAAACATTCAAGGACCATGGTGAGTCAGTGCTGCAGCCGTCCTGGAACCAGGGTCTCACAGAGCAGTGCCACATGCTATGCTTCTCCTCAGCTGGGACAGGGGGTCCTCAGGGTGAGCTGGCAAAAAGCATTGTCCTCCCTCAGACTCTGGTTCTTTGCTGAGTAGAACTGGAAGTTGGAAGAGACTCCCAGTCATGCCCTGAAACAAATACCTTTTCCCACCCTCACAGATACTTTTCCATAGCCTCTTGATCCTGATTGGGAAATGATAGTCAGGAGTCCAAGAGCAGCTTTAACCCTGGGATGCCTTTGGGACAGGGCAGGTCCATGAGTTCTCAGAAATTAGATTACAGAGTGATTCATAATTAGGGTGACCAACCTTTGTGGTTTGCCTGTAAGCTCCATGTACCAGCAAGCAGGGAGTTCAAGAGAAACTGCATGGCCTGTCGCCCTAACCCTACCCCAGAAGGGTTAAGTGACCATGTAGTGGCACACACACCTACTCCTTCCCTCATCATCGCTGCCACTGCCTGCCCAGATGCTGGTGGTGTTCAAGTCGGCACCCATCCTGAAGCGCGCCCTCAAGGTGAAGCAGGCCATGATGCAGCTCTATGTGCTAAAGCTGCTCAAAGTGCAGACCAAGTACTTGGGGCGACAGTGGCGCAAGAGCAACATGAAGACAATGTCTGCCATCTACCAGAAGGTGCGACATCGGCTGAATGATGACTGGGCGTATGGCAACGGTGAGGCACTTTGAAACAGGGTTGGGAGAGGGTGGGACAAGGTGCACCTTTGACTCCTTGCCTGTGGTACCTTAGTTGTCTCTGCCCTGAGGCACAGAAAGGGGCCTGGCTCTAGTTTTTGTGGCACCAATAAGGGAGCTCTATGCAAGACTTTGGAAAGCTTCTCAGCGTCTGTGCTCATCCATTTCTCTGTCCCTCCATTCTAAGTCATGTCATTTCTAGAAATTGCCATAACATTCTGCCTGTCTTCATCCTTACTGCAGCTGCCTTCTGGCTGCCTAAACTCAAGAGTTCCTGACCGGCTCTGATTCTGCCTCTGGTTTGACTCCTGTAATCTTTTCAACATACCCACCCTATACTGTTGCCTCCTGAGTAAAATTCCTGGTTAACTTCTTATTTCCCTTAGGAATGAAGTCAAACACTAAGACAGGGAAAGGACACTCACTCACTTCCCTGGTCCCATAGTCCACAACTTTCTTTTCAAACCTATTATTATCTGCTGGCAGCTGGCCTCTGTCACACCCAGGACTCTAGGCACAGAGTAGGATCCCTCAGTACCTGCTGAGGGTTGCTGTACAGATCCCAGCACACACAGGTGCATGTGCTCTCCAGTGTGCCCTCTGTCAGAATAGACTGCACTTAGTCCCTGAACCTTATCATGTCACTTCCTGTTTCCGGGTCTCTGGATACCTCTGGTATCTTCTCTCCGTCTAATTGTTGTCTGGGTGTTGTTTGTTACATTGTTACAGTCACAGCACTGCAACACTGTATCCAGCATCTGGGCTCAATTTAGCACATGATGTCTTGACAGGGAGGTGAGGGGAGGGACAAATGAGGGAGTCTCAGGGCTGCACTTCTGTCCCCTGGAACCAAGGAGACTTCATGTTTAGAAAAGTGTTTTTTCCAGGGGCTGTCATCTGAGTCTACATATTTTGGAGAACAAGCATCTTTCTCAGTAGTTCTGGATTTTCTCCTTATATTTGTCTGTCCTCTACTTCTGGGAAAGAATTTCTATTCATCTTCCTGAGGATGGGGCTTGGAAGTAATCTCCTGGTTAAAGATCATAGTCATGGGGAGCTACTATAGAGCTGGACTCCTAACTGAGATTTTTTGCTTTGCCCCAGATCTTGATGCCCGGCCTTGGGACTTCCAGGCAGAGGAGTGTGCCCTCCGTGCCAACATTGAACGCTTCAATGCCCGGCGCTATGACCGGACCCACAGCAACCCTGACTTCTTGCCAGTGGACAATTGCCTACAGAGCGTTTTGGGCCAGCGGGTAGATCTACCTGAGGACTTCCAGATGAACTATGACCTGTGGCTAGAAAGGGAGGTCTTCTCTAAGCCCATTTCCTGGGAAGAGTTGCTGCAGTGAGGGACTGTCCTCATCATTGCTGCAGTGCTCCTCATGCCCTCCAGATGGCAGCACAGCTCCATTGATTCTCACAGCCAGCCCTGGGCCTGTGAGGACATCTAGGCTGACCTCGGCCTGACTCCCAACATCCTACTCAGGAGCAGTCTTCTCCAAGCTGGAATCTACTCTTTCTCCACTTCCCCAGTTTGTGCCCTCCCTTCTCGGACATGACTGATTGCATCTTACTTCACAATTAGCCCTAGGCTGGGGAAAGCTGAGATAGGCCTTGCATCCCTTCTCATCAACAACTGAATCTCAAGGTCACACCGACTCCTGAGCAGTTTTGACATGTCCGTTGGTCAAGACGGAGAGATTGGTGTGAGGGTCAAGAACTGAAAACTGACACTTTGGTTGTGCTCTGGGGGTATCGATGCATCCTGGTGAGTTTTGTCCAGAAGTGATAGAAACCACAGCTTCTGCACCCTGATTTTGGATGTGATCAAAGATAGGGCAAGGCTTCCTGAAGTCAGAGGTGCCATTTTCCTCTTGATTGCCATGGCCTGTAAATATATAAAAATTCTCTGTGTTCTCTTGTGTCATGATGGGGTTTTTAATGTGTTTGTGTATTCTGTTTACATTAAAAGAAAGCAAAACTATCCCTATTGTTGTCTGTATAGGCTCTGGGGGCTAGGGTTGTAGCTCAGGGCACAGTGCTTGATTAGCAGGTAAAAAAGCCCCAGGTTCGCTCCCTAGCACCACATGGTGGTGTATACTTGTAATCTCAGCATTTGAGAGGTGGAAGCAGGAGAATCAAAGGTTCCATGTCATCCTCGTCTACATAATTCAAGGCTACCCGAGGCTGCATGAGATTCTCAGAAATATGGTCTGAAAATCTCCAGTTCTCAAGTACCACTTCCCACCAGCATGAGAGGCCACCCACTTACCTCTTGCCTGCCTGCTTTTCCTATCTAGTGTAGAGGGAAAGAGAAATTGGTACTTTGATCATCTGCCCACATCAGTCTAGGATTGCTTTAGGGTGTGGGTCACTGTAGTTCTGAACTACTGGCCTTGCTATAGTTTCTGTAAAAAACTCAGGTTTCTCTGGATTACACTCCTGGGCGTCCTCAGTCAAGCCAGTTAGTGCTCAGTTAAAGAGGAGTCAGTTGATTGGGTCTGCATTGGAACAGAGGTGTTGGGACAAAGAGGAAAGTTGTATGCCCTCGGGAATCAGTGTCATGGTGGGAGAGTGGTGGAGAAAGTGTGTAGCTTCTATGGCTAAGGAAGAAACAAGGGAAAAGTGTCCGTCTGAGTCCTGGGACCTCACTTGGCTCAGGTACCTGATCATATCTGCCTCAACCTTCTTTTCCTCAGATTCATCCTCCTTGAGACTTTAGTGATAGGGCTTTTTTTTTTTCATAATTCCAAGAAGCTCCCTGAAGGCAACATGCATGAGGTCTTAAATCTCTAAGGGGGAGAGAGTCTTGACTGATAAAGGAAATATTCCAGGACAAGTCTGTTTTGTGGATATTTAGATTCGATGCCTGCTAGGTCTGTGACCTGCTAAGCCGCAGGCTGTGCTTTAATGTAGCATCGATAGGTGGAAGGGTCAGAGCTTAAAAGTCACATAGCCTTATGGGATGGAAAGGCCCTATGATTGGCTCTTTTCCCCCAAAGTAACTGCACAGGACAAAGAAGCCCTATCATTCTTGTATGCATGGTGGATCTGCTGCTGCTTGTATACATGGTACATCTACTGTTGCTTGTATGCATGGTGGATCTGCTACTGCTTGGATGCATGTTGGATCTACTTTTGCTTGTATGCATGGTGGATCTGCTGCTGCTAGCTGGAACTAAGGTCAGATGCTGAGGTTTCTGTCTGGGGAAAGTGGGTTTTCACGGTCTTACTCCAACATGCTGCTCAATTTCTGAACTCGCTTAGCCTGAGGCTTTGACCACCACTGCTCTTCTTTGTAGACTTCCCAGACTCTCCTCTGCCATGCAGAAAAACAAGAGGCCATTGAGCCTGGGCACATGGAGGGGGAGCAAAACAGCTTCTCACAACTGTGGTGTGGTACTGTCATATTGGTCCTTAGAACACAGGTCCTTGTGTGTAAATATCTTGGAGACTGGATATCTTATCTAGGGGATGAGATAGATGTACATGAAGGCAATCTGAAAATGGTTGAGTTACCCAGAAGGGTCCAGTGTTCCTTAAAGCACCAAGGGATGGATTACCCCAAGGCCGTATCCTCTCAAAGATTCACTTACTGGATGCTAAACAGGGACCAGATGCACCATTAGGTGTCTCTTAGTCACATTTTCTGCATAGTAGTGATTAAACAGAACATCTGTCATAATAGCCCTATGGGATGGTTGATCTTCACTTTCAACGTGACTGGATTTAGAATCACCTAAGAAATGCACTTCCGGGTGTATTTCTAGAGAGGGTTAACTGAGGAGGGAAGATTTAACCGTAAATGTGGGTGGCACCATCGCATAGACGGAGAAAAAGAAAAGGGGAGCAAGAGGACTGAACGCCAGCATTCGTCCCTGTCTTTTTCTGACTGAGCAGAAAATGTGGACCAGCCACCTCACACTCCTTTCACCCTCCTCCTCCATGATGCATGTGTCCCCGAAAACTATGAGCCAAAACTGTTCTTTAAGTCACTTTTGCCAGGTACGTTGCCACAGCAGCAAGAAAAGCAGCGAGTGCACCATGAAGGTTGCCGCAAGCCCAGTTTTGCAAATGTGCAAGCTGGTGCAAAAGGGGGAAAGAACTTGCCCAAAGGCGAACAAAAGTAAGGGACAGAGCCAGGGTTCAGACAGTCTCTGCAGTATCCATGTACTCCCCTCCCCTGCCCCCTTAATCATTGCCATCCCTTGGCACTCGCTGCCACTGCTCAGTCATCCATTTGTTTACCGTACTTACTTGGTATGGGCTCTGACATGGTCCCCTAGCACAGAAGATTCATGGCAAATGCCCCTTGCTTTAGGCCCTATCTGGGCCACCCAGGCTTAGCCTTGTCTTAGCTATTGGCTAACCCTGAGTGTACCCTCACAGTAACTTGGATTACTGCTGTGTTTCTGTGTTTGGGTTTTGTTCTGTTTGACACATTAGGAGTTGATCCAGGGCCTTATACACACTCGGTCAGCACTCTGCCCCTGAGATACATCCACAGCACCCTCTACTTTTTATTTTGAGGCATGAGCTCAATAAATCTACTCAGTCTGGTCTTGAACTGCCTTGTAACCCCAGCAGGCCTTATCTTGTAATCCTCCTGCCTCAGCCTTCCAAATAATTGGGATTATAGGTCTGTTCCATTTGGCCCAGCCTTGAGCCTGGATTTATTTCTCTCCTGGCCTCAGTGGACTCTCCTACATTAGCTACCCCTGCTGTCCTTGTTGGGTTCATTTCTCTGGAGGCTGTCTTCCTGTCTGTGGTGTAATGAACTGATTACTTATGGCAAGTAGAGACTATCATCATTTGGCACGTGGTACAGTCAACTTTAGGTTGTCCCTCTAAAAAGAGGTTTGCTCTCTTGGGAGTCAGACAGCCCTGACTTTTTCCCCCAATTTTGAAACAGGGTCTCACTATGTAGTGGGTTTCACTATGTGTAGCTCTGGTGGCCTGGGACTAACTTCATAGTTTGACTCTGCCTCTCTAATGCTGGATGAAAAGTAGGTACTGCCATGCCCAGATAGCCCTGACTTTAATTCAAGCCTTGACCTTTACTCCCTGACTGTCCTTGAGCTAATGAGGCTCTCAGCCTCATTACCTGTAATGTTTGCCTTAGTGATAGCAGCTGTTGCAAAGACTGACTAGGGTAACAGGTAATGGAGTTTCATACCTGGCCGGCAAGGGACAGCTATAAATAGGTAACCATTAGCATCTCTGATGCCCTTCTAATTCTGACCTGTGAATTTGCATATGCTTCCTCCATCTCCTAGAAAACAAGTCCTTGAAGGACGGAACTTCCTCCCATCCTCTGCCCTGGGCCAGGTGCTGTGTTAGGCATCTTGAAGGTCCAGGTTAAGTGGATACCACAGTCTACCATTCCATCTGAAGGTCCTACCATGGGCTCCAGAGTCCCAGGCCATGGACAAGAGACTGGGCTGGGAGAGCCTACAGCCATGGAGTGGGAAGGGAGCTGAGGAGGCTGGAGGGATAGGAGCTATATGCTTCTTCAGCTGGGTCAGGAAAATGCCTACTCAAGTCCCGTCTAGGCTGGGTTCTGTTCCATCTGGGGCACAGAGAGTCTGTACTTGGGGTTGGTGATTCAGGTTGATGTGTCGATGGCTGAGGCAGGTGAGGAAGGACGACTTTGATGGGAAACAGTCTCTACTGCTGACTGAGGAAGAAGCCTGGACTAATGTGTCAGCTTGGCTCGGGCCCTGCAATTCCGTGGAGTCGATGCTCCTGCCACAACCGTGATTTAGAGACGGACTCTGTGACCCTCCTACCCTTGTCTCTTCGGCATACCCTCTTAGTGTGCACCGCCATAACAGGCATAAGCTTCAATCTGCGCTTGGCTCTCAGTGGGACCCAGAAGAGCCTCAGCAAAAACAGATTGAGTACAACTCGGCCCTTGAAGTTGGGGTTCCAGGTAGAGTCACTTCCTTTTCCCTGCCCAGGAGTGAGAGAAACCCACCGACCTTGGTAAACGACAGGCTCTAGCTGGGAGTCACCTCTAGAGTGAGCTTGGAGGCAGGGTATCTGGAGGTATCTGGAGGCCTGGGGGCTGTGTTTTAAAGGCATGGAGGAGGAGGGGTGTATGGCTAATGGGAAGCAGGTGAGGGGCTGTCTGTGCCCCAGCCAGGGGACAGGCTGGCTGGGATGACCCAGCCGGTGGGAGGACCTGTCAGCTCACAGATAATCCCCTGAGACAGGCTCCGGGGTGCCCATTCGTATTCATTATGTGTGAAGTGGGCGGTTGTAAAGTTAGCTTTCTCTTCATTCAGTTGTCGCTGGACAGAAAAATATGAGCTGTGGGCAGATGCACCTGGATGGGAGCCAGTAGCCAGCATCCGGCCTCCCTGTGCCCTCCCCGCAGGCCCTCTAAGCATTGCCCTAGGCTCCACCGCTCTCGCTGACTTCATCCTGGACTCAATGTCATTTTCTTCTGTCCTTAGTCAGCTTTGTTTGCTTGAGCTTCACAGGGTCTCTCTACTTCTCTCCTTCCATCTTTCTTTCTAAACTAGGAGAAAAGAAAGTGTGTTTCTTGGCCATTGCTGTCGCTGGCGTAGCACAGTGCCTAGCATAGAGTAGGAAGGCCTTAGACATCTTTCTACCTCTACGGCCGGTGCCATCCCACAGACGGAGGTCCCAGGCGGAAATAAGGAAAGCAAGCTGAGCGGCAGCACACTCCGCTGTACTTCCTGGCTGTGAGCACAATGTGACAGCCGCCTCACGCTGCAGCTGCCCTGCTTCCTCCAGCACAGTAGGAACTGGGCCGCAGCCAAGAGGCGGTGGTACACAACTTTAATTCCCGGCAGAGGCAGGCAGATCTCTGAGTTTGAGGTCAGACTGGTTGACAAAGTGAGTTCCAGGACAGCCAGGGCTACACAGAGAGCCCTGTCTCTGAAAGAAAACAACAACAACCAGAACAGAAGCCTGTGCCTTGAGCCAGAATAAATCCTTGCCTACTTAACTTGCTTTCATTGGGATTTATATCACAGCAAGAGAACCACCTAGTACAAATGGCTCTCTGGCTTTTGCAGGGCGTAAGGGTCAAAACAGCCCTGACCACTCCTTGAATGAAGACATTTCTAGGAAAGTGGTATGTACCCCGGAATCAGAAATGGCGACTTGAGCCCTGATCCCCTTACTGACCAGTGAGTAAAAGTCTAGGAGACTCACCAGTGAGTGGCAGTCCTAGACAGGGCTCTCTTTCAGCCAGTGTCAGGATAGAGAAGAAGGAAGTTACCAGAAGCTTTCTCTGGGAAAGGAAGAAAGAAGGAGGATCCGTCTATAGAGCTGCACGGCCACCTCATGGTAACTGTCTCGGTTAGGAAATTCAGTCTGATGGGGGACTTGTTCTCTCCTTGATAATAAGCATAGCACCCATGTGTCTTTGCATGCTTGGGTTTCTCTGTGCCTGAAAGATGAGGCGTGGGGTGGGGGATGGCAGGGCTGGGCTGAGTGGAATTCTTCAGGGCAATGTGGTTGTGTTTACTGGGAGGGTGGGAGGGCCAGGCCTGCTTTTTTCCTGCCTTTCCAGGCTCCAGAGATAAGGCAGGGGATGAGGGGTAGAATGGGTAATACTCTAAAACCACAAGAAAGAGTTCTGGCTTTTGTCTCTACCCCACAGCTCAGACACGCTCTTCTGGGGCATCTGGGAGAAGACAGCTGCCCCGCCCCCAGCACTTGGGGTCCCAGCCCACAGGCACTCAAAACCTCCATAAGATCCCTGTCCTTCGATTCTCTTCGTGGTCACTTCAACCACAAGCTTTCCTCAGCTTTCTTACTTCTGTTCCCACCCTCGAATTTCCCTACCAAATAAATGAGCCCCGGTGCATTAAAGCCTCTTGGGGCCTGCCAAAGCCAGTGAGCTGATGCAGGTGACAGAGCCAAGCATGGCATCCATTGACCTTGAGGGTTCTGTCACCGACCCCGCACCTTTTATTAGAAGCCCCTGGATTCTTGCTGTTCCACAGGAGGGCTTGGCCCAACCTAGATCATAGATACAGGTTAATCCTAAAGCAACGGAGGATGGCGCACGTTGGGGATAGACAGCCACTCAGAATGAAAAAACCACCACTGTGTTTATTACTACAAAACAAAGGCATCTTTACAAAAATTGGGATCCGGATCTCAGGGCCTCAGAGGCTTGAAAAAAAATCTGTTTTATTTTGATCAACATCCAATCTGGTTTCTATGGCATAGTTCTAACCTGATTCCGTGAAAACAAATCCAAATATTTAATGTTTGGTGGAATTTCTTCCCTGCCCCTTGGAGAAAATGACTCCAAGTATGTTGGTAGACTGGGCTGAGGGTAGAAAGATGTGAGGGATGCTTGGGGCAGAGGAGACCCCCACCTTTTATCAAACTGACTATAGCCTTCTGGGCATATGTCAGCTCCAGGTGCTGAGCGAATGTCCCCTGGTGGCCAGCCCTAAATGCCACAGAGAGCACCTCCCTGCTCAGTCTGCCACCTCCTTCCATCTTCCTGGACTGGCTTCCCGGATTAGAAAGTCTTGAGGAAAAAGGCAGCGTCTGTCACCTTTCCTCTTGCCCAATTTGATTGAGGGGACCCGGTTTATAAGGAAGAGTCCTGCATGCTTTGAAGTCTCTTCAAGTAGTCCCACCTATTGTAAGAGATAAGACCCTGTAGCCTGTTCCCTGAAGGAGGCTGAGGGTCCCAGATCCTCTCCCAAGCTTCTGGAACCACCCATGATACGGATGCAGAAGGGTTTGCTGTCTGGTGTTCAGGTGGAGATGGGCAAGGAGCAAGTGAGAGAAGGAAGAGGAGCGGGCAGCTCAGTCTGTGTTCGTGCAACCCATCACGTGGTCCAGTTCAGCAGGCTGGGGGACTCTTTGGGCTTCACCCTGAGCGAGACAAGGCTTGGAGACTTGTAGTCACCATCTGGAGACGGCTCAAAGCTATGCCCTCCCAGGGTAGGAGGAAAGCCATGGATGGAATAGATGCCAGGGTGGGCTGCAGGGGAGGCTGGCACCCCCATGAAGCCAGCCACATTTCCGTGGGAGTGGGAGTATGGGGACATGCATGGAGAGGGAATGCCCTCTGGAGACATGAGGCAGGGTCCCCCTGGGCTCCCAGACCCTGGACTGGGCCACAGGGAGTTCTGAAGCTGAAAAGAGAAGGGAAAAGAAGAGCTATGAACTTCTTGGCCCAGAAGCTGGCATCTTACCCTGCTGGCTCTCTCATTATCCTTGAAGCCTCAGAAACTTTCTAGAAGTCTCCACTAGGCCCAGGGTCACATCCCTCCTATACTGGCATCCAGGATGTCCCCACCATGGCTTCTCAGAAACTATGCTTTCTTCCTTAATTCCTCCATGTTCTGTGTGTATCAGAGTAGGCAATAGCCCTGCTCTGCAGAGGAAGAAATTAAATGATTTGCCCATATCACACAGCACCCAGATGCTGCAGGAGATGCTGCAGCCCCTCCCTCCTCCCTCGGCGCGCATATTCTCACTGGCAACCCCATAGATCAGGGTCAGGCCTTGTTGAAGGGTGGGGCTAAAGGTCTCACCTGAGGATGACTGTCAGTTCGGGGCAGCACAGAGATGTCATAGGCAGTGGTGAAAGGATTCCGCCCCTCCTGCATCTTCCCATAACGCTCCCGCTTCCGCCACTTGGCTCTGCGGTTCTGGAACCAGACCTGGGGACCATTGGGAAGGGTTAAGGGGTGCCAGAGCAGTCCTGAGGACTAGAGACTAATGGGTGAGGGTAATCACTGAGTCCTCTCCTGGGATCTAGATCAAGTCAGAAAATCCCAAGTGGCAGGAGCTTAGAGAATCCTCATTATTTCCAGAGCCAGTGGAGCCTGGGAGAGGTCCCATCCCAGAGCAGTACTATTGGCCCCCAGGAGCCCCAGCAAGCATTCCCAGGCTGAGTCACTCTCTTCGTTTTCAGCCCGGCTAGGTCTTGTCATAGTGTTGTAGGAAAAGGGGGCCTGTGGACTTCAGGGGCCCAGGATACCTCCTAGGTGCGCCAGTGTGCGGGTGTTGGAGTCTGGTTGATCTGCCTTGTAGCATCCAATGAATTAAGGCATTCCTCTTCAGGTTATGGTCCTGTTTAATCCCTCAGTGGCTCCCTGGGAGCCCTGGCCTAGAGCCCACTGCCCAGCAAGGCTGCTTAGGTCTCTGCCTGCATCTCCATAGCCTTCTGTCCTGCCATGCAATAGCTCTTTGTTCTTCCTTCATGCCTCCCAAGCTCCCACCCACCTCTCTCTTCAGATCCCTGCTGTGTTGTTCCTTCCCGCCTGTGAGTAAGTTCTCCCTTCCTGGACTGCCCGTCTCTTCAACATGTCATCCAGTCTGGGTTCTTCTGTAATGTCCCGACCTTCCTCATGCTCTCTTTGGGAATCTACTTCTCCATCATTCATGTGTTCTTGGCAGGTGAGGGGTCATATGTCTTCTCCACATCTGAGCACACATGTGATGAATTTGGCATATACCCTCTCCTATTTTATTTATTTGTATTGGCACATATAATTCTATTTCTTTCATTTAACACCATGTCAGCTGTGGAATAGATGCTGGTAATATTGAAACCAAAACCAAGGTGGGTGCAGTGGCGCATGCCTGTAATTCCAGAACTTGGGGAGCAGGGGTTAGAGGATTAGGTGTTCAAGGCCAGCTTCAGTCACATACTGAGTTTGAAGTCAGTCTAAAATACGCGTAACCCTGCCAAGATTCAAATCCAAAACCGAAGTCAAAGCCAACCACACACAAACCAACCATTGTTTTCTAGGGAGCCATGTAGAGATAAAAATAGAAAGAGCAGTGATTGTGTTTTTATATGTGTGTAAAACCCCGCTACTCTGTCCGGGATGAGAACGTCCTCAGCCCTTGTATGTTCCTTTCTCCACAATTACCTCTACTCACACAGGCCAGTAACTTGATAGCTAAGAGGCTGTGCATCTCCCTCTTCTCCTCTTTTCCAGGTTGTTGGGATCCCAGGGCAGGCCTGGTCAGGGTCAAGAGTATCCACCATGTATGCCCTTCTCTCTCCTCTTCCTCCTCTTCAGGCATTAGGCCTTTACTGGCAATTAACCTTCTATCACCATCCACTTCCTGCTGGAGCCTCTCCACTCTGGACCTCTGCCTGGGCTTGGGAGTCGCCCTCTCCATTGTCACATGTGTGGTCTTAATTAGCCCCCTTCATGGGGTGGGGTTTATGGTAAGTGTCATGCTCCTGTCAGAGAAGAACCTCCCCGTTCTCTAGGGCCTTGGTGGTTGGGGAGGCTTCTGGACTGGGTTTGGGGGTTCCATGATTATTACTCCTTCATTATTCCAGGGTCAGAAAGGCCTAGGAGCTGGGCCTGGTGGCTCATGCCTAAAACGTGTGTTATTGCCAGCCCTCAGGAGGCTGAGGTAGGAGGATCATTAGTTTGAGGCCAGCCTGGGCTGTCAAATGTATCCTGGGATAGGTTCTAGACAGAATGAGACCCTATTTCAAAAGCAGTCCCCCCCAAAAAATAAAAACAAAAGAAAAAGAAAAGGAGGAGGAGGAGGAGGAAGAAGAGGGGGAGGATCTTGGAGAGGAGTGAGGGAGGTGCCCCTGCCCCACACACCACGCATTTCAGACACCACCCCAACACAACATTCCAGAGACTCCCTGTTCTGGACTCTCTTAGCTTGTAAAATCTGGGGTTGTTTCCATAGCTTGAAGAACCTTGGCAGACAGTCATAGAAGACAGTTTTAGCCGCCACCTAGACGGGACAGGAAAGCAGGAGGACACGACAGGGAGAGGAAATAATTTGAGCCTCTCCAGTCCTATCTGGCTATCAGGCCTGCTTGATGAACCGTGCTGGCTTCTGTAGAGCGGCCTGTGGGGCCCCACCGTCTGTCAGAGTTGGCCCCCACCCTAGCATCTTCTCGAGTCTCTAAAGGGCCACATCCCGGGAGTGATTAACAAGAACTTCTCTTTCCTCACAGAAGGAGAAGCAGATTCCTCTGCCAGAGCAGTGACCTCACCTTTCTCTAGAACCCCAAACCCTTCTCTGCCACTGGGGAGCCTGTTCTGACTAAACTGTGAACCAAAGCAAGGCCACGGGTGACCACTCTTCCTCTCGAGCCAGACTCTCAATGAAAGTCCTTTCCACCTCAGTCCTGCTTGTCACCTTCATGTTCTCCATCACGTCCAACACGTTTGGGCACAGCTTTCCTTCTCCCCCTCCCAGCATCCACTCCCCCTTCTCTCCCCCTTCTTCACTGGCTGGGTTTCCCACTATGTGAAGCAGTTGCAATAGCCAAAGGCCCTAAGGGTTGGTCTCTGTACAGAAGAGCCTGTTGGTGGTGGTGGGGAACATTCCTGGTCAAGTCCTCTGAGCTAGAAGCTGGTTGTTGGCTCATGGTGAGCCTGACACGCTCTGAAGTCACCTTCACACCCTGGCCAGCCACCTCAGAAGCAGCACTGTTATGTGTTCAGGACTCACATCTTCCACCTTGTGGCCCTCAAAATTCTCTGGCTTGCTACTGGTAATTCCTTTCCCAAAAGTGGGCAACAGAAACACCAAATCATCTGGCTAGCTGGTAAATAATAGAGGACTCCCAGAGACTAATGCAAGACTGCCTGGCCCTAACCTAATGCAGTTCATTAGGAATAGAGAAAAGACTGTAGTCACAGTAGAGTTGAGTGTGAAGGGTGAGCTCCAAAGGCCAGCCTCCAGGAGGAGCTGGGCAAGGAGACGCTGTGAGACACTAGTGCCCACCTCTCCTAGCCCTTCCTTGGTCTGAGCGACTTGGTCCATGGTCTGAGCGACTGTGTCAACCAGAAAATCTGGTGCCCACCATGGCCTCACCTGTACCCGGGCCTCAGTCAGGTCCGTGCGTAAAGCCAGCTGCTCCCGGGCATACACATCCGGGTAGTGGGTTTTCTGGAAGACTTTCTCCAGTTCTTCCAGCTGGAACGTGCTGAAGGTCGTGCGATTCCGTCGCTTCTTGCTCTTGCTCTTGGCCAACTCCATGGAGTCAGGAAGTCCCGGGGAAAGAGGGACGCGAAGGCTGGCCAGGCAGGGACCTGGGGAACCTTGCACGTTAGAGGGCCCGTCTCTGGGACCTCCTCGGCAGTCCGCGGGCAGCTGGGGGAAGCTGGCAACTTTGGAGGCCTTCTCTTCAGCTGCAATGGGAACACAAAAAGGAGGATGAAAACCTAACAGGGGGTTTTTGTGGGTGGAATCGAGGGAGGGAAGGAGCATTGAAGTTCTAGTCTCCGCCCCCTCCTCCTTCCCCTGCTCTTCCTCCTGGCAGCCACCCTCCCTGGGAGCCTGGCATTCAGAGTCCTGACTGTTGAGCCTCCAGCTGGGGAGGGGGCCCTGGGGAACCATGTGCTCTGTGGTCTGGGCAGATCTTCTAGGGCCTTAGGGGGGTTCATTTCGGGGAAGTGCTCTGTGGTGGTGTGTCCCAGAGGGTGTGGAGGTGCCAGGATTGGCGCCACAGCAGGGACTGCCACCCTGGCAGGGCCATGGGTGGGGGCAGGGGTTAAGGATGGGGTGGTTGACATCTCCCACCCCTTCTAGAGTGCTCTCTTGTTCTGGTTGTGCCGGCCTGGTTTCCCAGGCCCTCCGGCATGAGCTCGCTACCAGGGCTAGGCAGGCATGGACAGAGATGCATAGACCACCTTTGGCTGGTTTCCCTGTGCCTTATTCTCTGAAGTCCAAGTCTCACTGACATTAGTATTAACTTTCCCAACTCTGAAGTATGAAGAGCAAGCTGGTACAATGACGATTCCATAGGAATCACGGGTCTTCATTCATTCTAAAGCTGTGAGGTCAGAGCAAGAGCTTAGGGTCCAGCACAGAAAGGTGGAGGCCAGATAGGCTGTGCTTTGACGGGGTTCTGAGGGACCCAGTACCACAACCCCCTTTCCCGGTTACCCTCAGCATTGTCTACTGCCCCCCAGGTTTGTCTGAGTGCTTCCTCATCATCTCCATTAACAGGCCAGGCGGGAACAGATCCCAGCAGCCTCCCTCTGATATGCTCTCACTCCAGAACCCCATGACTGACCTGGCATGGTGGAAAACAGGTCACCACGGTCATCTCCCACCCTTTCCCTCTGGAAAAGACCCCCCAGCAGTGTCCCTATAAAGTTCCCCCTAGACAGTCTCCTGGGATGGAAGCCACGACGCCACAAAGACGCCCTGCTGACTCAGAGGGCCCCTTCTTTGGCCCCAGGCCCATCTCCAATGGGGGCCTGGCCCTCAGGAGGCCTAGCTAACTGGCACCAAAAAGCAGTTTCTTCCTGAAGACTTAATGTCAAGATCACAGCTGTAAGTGTGTGTGTGTGGAGGGGCACCCTGAATAAGAGGAGTCCCCATCTGGAGGGCAACTTGGGTAAAGTCCTTTTCAGCTGGAAAGTAGTCAGTGACCCCCTCGGGACCACCCAGACTGTGAAATAAGCTTCCCATGGGTGTCCTGAAGACCTAGGCAGTCACACCAGGCCTGGCCTCAGGCTATGCCAGCTTGTAGCGACAGTCTCCTTCATGACACACAGGTCACGCAGTCATACCGCAGGCCTTACCGTCTCCCATCATCACATCTTGCTAGGAAGGAGGAATCAAAGAAGTCAAACTACATAATAAAGAATTGTCAGAGAGAGCCGGGAGCTTGGAATGGGTCACCCTGGAGATATCAGGACCCTCAAAATGGCCTGGCAGGGAAGAACTTTGCTGTCTCGGATTCTCAGGAAGGTGAGAGTGGACTTCAGGCAGAAAATGGGTGAGAGGAACTCAGGACAAGGGCTTGGGAATACTAACACCACCACAGAGAGCTCCCTGAGGTGTTCTGGTTCCTAACTCTCAGTGTCTGTTCCCTATTCCCAGAAGAGCCAGCTCAAAGTAAATCTAGGGCCCAGTCCTGATCTTGAGCCCATAAGCTGATAAAGTCAAGAGATCAAAACCCAGCAGAACAGTTATCCCTCAAGAGAGGTTAAGCCTGCTGACCTCTGCTCCTCTCTCACGCCTGTCCCCCCCTCCACTATAGTCCTCTCTAAGGGCCAGACAACTGCTCCCTCTCTTCATTACTCCTTCCCTCAAACCTCCCTGCTCTAGCTGGAGGACTCCAGGAACCAGCTGCTTTTCAGAGCTCCCCAAGCAGCTTCCCGAGGAGTCAGGCCTAGGGACAGCAGAGACAAATGGGAGAAAAGGAAAGGAGCCCCTCAGGAAGGCAGTCTCAGAGTTGACGCCAGCAGTTCAAGCTTGCCTGGGGAAGGTGGTTCTGTCAAGGAACTCATCTGAGGTTTGAACTATTGTCAGTTATTACAGCACATTGGGGGTGGTCCAGACAGAGAACTCAAGTTGGTTGTTGGCCACTGGGAACCTGAAGCTAAGCGTAAAGAGGATCCCGAGCCTGCACAACTGCAGGAATGCAAAAAACCCTCTGTAGGAGTGAAAGCCAGGTGCAAGGACTGGGACCTTTAATATGCCAACAGGGGTCAAGATTCTTTATCTCTGACCCGGCCTTCAAGCATCCCTGACGAGGGAGAAGCACACCACAGCCCTACCATAAGCTGTCTACAGTCACCTCAAGCTTGGTTGGTGAGCAGCATCAATCCTGGTGCTCCAAAGTCCGGATCAGTGGCACCCACTGTTGTCACAGAACCAGCCACCTGGCTTTCAGCTTTCCCGGAAGCCTTGCTTTAAGATGCGCCATTTTTTTTTTTGTCGTCATGCTTGGGTCTCTAAATGAGTCATGGTAGTTTCTGAAGCTTGGGCTTCCTCAGTTCTGACCGCTGCTCTTCGGGGAGACCTAAAGTCCATAATAAGCACCTAGTTCAGGGACGCCAGCGAAGCGGTGGTGTTCTCCTCGGAGGTTCTTAGCCAAAGGTTTAAATTCTCCCCGGTCGGCAGGGTCTTGGGGCTGTAGGTCTCAATTGAGGCAGGCGGGCAGAACTCTAGCAGGAAACGTTTCCAGAGGATTCGTTCCCAGGTCAGAGAGCCAAACTTAAGGACAAACTGGCAACCCTGGAAGAGCCGGAAGGAACTACCCCCGCACACATAGGTACCACCCGAGGAGGGTGGATGGGTGGCTGGAAAGGACAAAACAAGGCCCGCGTCGGGAGAAGGGCAGGACGCTCTTTGCAAAGTGCTGGCCGGAGGCAGCCGGGATGGGGACGCCAGGTGAGAGAAAAGCGATGTGAGCCAGGCTCCGAGCGCGCAACAACCCGGTCTCAGCAAAGACCAGCCAACGCTCCTGAGACCGATAATTTAAAGGCAGGGACGTGTGTGTGGTGTGTAAAGCATCTTTACTAAGGATCCATGTGCAACGAAGAAGATTAGAACCGAAGAGCTCCAGTCAGGGCGTCAGAGGGAGCAGCGGTCAGGACCCCAGCCCAGGCTCGAGCTCGCTCCACAGCGCTTCCTTTGCGTTTGACCTGTCTCCCCGCACAACCCAAATCCCAAATCGTTAGTTTTCGTAGCTCATTTGTTGCATTTGATGCGCGCTATCCCTTTAGGAAGTACCCCTTCTTTCGTTTGTTCTCTCTCTCTCTCTTTCTTTCTCTCTCTCTCTCTCTCTCTCTCTCTCTCTCTCTCTCTCTCTCTCTCTCTCTCTCTCTCTCTCTCTGTGTGTCTGTCTGTCTGTCTGTCTGTCTTTTTCTTCCTCGTTTTCCCGCTTCATTCGATCTGCGGTGTGTTCTTTTCGTTCGTCCATTTACTCTCTTTCGTTTCTCCACCCCACCGATTGACTTAGCCTGTGACCTTTATTCTTCAACTTCTAATCCGTTGTTTTGTTCAACTTCCCCATCTCCCCTTGGGTTGTTGCTGGCGTCGTTTTACTTTCTTTAGCCATGTTTCGTTGCGCGAACAGACTCGCTGCCCGCCTATTCAATCTCACTGCTTTTCGTCATGAGACCACCAGCTTCTTGGCTGTCCAAGAACCCGAACAGTAGGTGTAGGATGCTGCGCAGCGGAGACTCCTTACTGTGGGATGGGTGCTGCGGGGTGCGACACCGATCCAAGCGGGTACCTGTCTCTGGCGGTGCTCTGGGCGCTGCGCGGATGCCGCCGTCTGGCAGGGATCAGAGGAGCCAGGCCAACTGCTTCTCATTAAGTCCCAACTGTGGTTTTTATCAGGAGAGCCTCTTTCAAAGGGCATTAGACGAGAAGCTCAGCGGACTTGCTCATTTCCTTCGATGACCCCAACACACCTCCCGGGCCTCCCCTGCACACTCCCACCACCCGAACCGGACGAAGGCCGAAGCTGCTCACTGCCCAGCTACTCCGAGGAGGCCCGCGAAGTGCAAGCGATTGCCGCATGGGCGAATCTCCAGAGAGATCCAGCTCAGAATCTGGGCTGCGAAGTGTGGCAGCATACAAGGGGTGGGCGTGGGCGCTGAGACTCTGGTGGGTCAGTGGGTACAGTGGGCGGCAAGCCAGTCTTGCCAGACCCGGCCAGTCAGGCACATTCTCAGATAATAACACGGTCCGACCCGCCTTAGCACACACTGCCCCCAGAGCGGGAAGCGCCCTAGGGTTTAGGACTGTCCAGGGAAGCTTCCGACGGCTCAGAGGTGGCGATTCGGTGCCGGGATGCCAACTGCAAGGAGGGCGGCCATCCCCGTGACGGGGAGACAAGGTTAGTCTGAGAAACAAGAACATAATTATGCGATCTTGACAATGGCCCCGGCACTTAAGGGAATCGATCGGCCACCGCCACTCTGCGGAGCGCCTAAGGGCAACGGCAGCACCCTTTCCTGAAGAGTCTGGGCCCGACGTGGAGAGCTGGGTAAGTCCAGGCCACAGCCCTTCGCTGGGTCCAGCTTGGCCACCAAGTCGAGACCCAGTCTATGCGCTCTGTCAACGGGCGCCAGACACAAAAGCCGAGCTCTTCTCTCCCAGCGTCGAGGCCCAGTTAGGCTTCCGGGCCCTCGATCCAGTCTCCGCTTCTGGGTTGGTGGCAGCAGAGGCCCGATTAGGGATGAGCATGATCCCTCCTTTCAGGTTCTGTCGCCTTCGAGGCCGGAATGGGCCCAAGATCGTCGCCACTCAACCCTTCTTTGACCTCCCGCCTCCCTTTGCTGCTGCCGCCGGGGACACGGGCAACTCTGCCGTCCCCAGCGCACTGGCCTTGCCTGTCCAGGCCAGTAGCGATCAAGCGAGGGAACCGTGGGAAATAAGAGACCGGCCCAAAGTTGAGAAGCAGGAAAGCGGGAGAGGGGGTCGGGGAAACCTAGAGGGACCGGGGGTGTAGGGGGAACGACACGGGGTCCTGCTGCGCGTTACCTTCCGCTGGGCCCTCGTAGAAGTGGCCGCCGTTGAGCACCGGGCCGGGCCCTAGGTCCTGCAGGTACTTGGCGGGCGGCTTAGCGGGCTCTGGGAGGTAGGGTTCCAAGGGCCCGCAGGCCGGGAAGCGGCTAAGCCGCTGGCCTCGGGGTGGTGCGGGGTGCAGGTGAGGCGCTGCGTCGGGAGTCCCCTGGGGGCCTGGAGGTTCGTCCCCAGTGGCCGCATAGGGACCGGCTGCCGGCCCCACGGAGAAGGGCGCGCAGCTCTCAGGGTCCATGCCGGCTCCGGGCTCACAGGCCGCCGGGGCTCCGGGGCTCCCGCTACCCGCGCGGCCTGTGAGCGCCTGCCAAGGGGGAGGGACCTGGGCTCGGGGGCGCGGAGCCCCGGGGAGCGGCGCGCGCCGCGGGGGGTGGGGGGCAGGAGAGGGGGCCGCGCCTCTGACTTAATGCTGGAACCATCCACGTCACGTGCGGCCCCGCGCGGGTTAACCCCTCGGAGCCCAGGATCCCCCTGATTCACCCCAGCCGATATCACAAGCAGTTGGAAGAGAGGAAGAGGAAGAGGAAGGCAGCTTCCTTTCGAGGGCAGGATCCCCTTTGTCTACCAGTCCGGGTGAGTTTTGGCTCTGAGCTGCACCCTTGAGTCCTGATATCCATCTCAGTGGCTCTTGTCCCCCGAGAGGTGAGGCAGTGTGGGTAGACGCCCTCCTCCAACATACTCTCTGAGACCTGAGTGGAGAGCCCCCTACAGTGGTTGATTTACCCTTTACCTGAGTCTTTTGCGGGTCGCTGGTGGGGGGGGGGGGAAGCAATCACACCTCCCTTAGACACTGGTTTTGCACAGACTTATGAGTGAGTGATTGGGCACTGTAGTAACAGCTCTAAGCTAATGGGGGCTTGGGGATCTTGGGCCTGGATACTATCCTTAATCTGCTGTGGCTCCTTGAACCCATCACTTAGTGTTTTCATCTGACCGTGGAGGTCTTTCTACATATTGGTGATGAGTTCCAAAGCCAGGCAGCAGACAGGTTCCCAGGGCTTCACCGTGGTCTTTCAAGGTAGCTCTTGGTTCAGGTATGGAAGAAGTAGAAGGGTCATTGTCCCTCTGAGCAGTATGAAATAAATGCCTCTCAGAGTGTCCAGGGACGCAAAGGGACTATTTCAGGCCTGCTATTTTGGACATAGCGAGAGTAGGATGCATTTCCCAGGAGGTGAGTCTCCCCAGCCCCAAGGAGACATGGGATTAGAGTATAGTTTAGCTTTTCTGAAATAGAATGCTCTTTGCATTCTAAGAGTTGGGAAGAAATACCAGACAGAGGTCCTTGGGACTCCAGTTTAAAAATCCCTTAGGTCTGGGTTAAACCATTTGTATTTTTAGTGCCCCTGGAGATTAGCGAGAGGGGTGGGGAGTCAGACGTCATTTGTATTTCATTTGAATTCTCAATTTTTAAAGGAATCCAAGAGGCCTGGTGTGAACACCTCCCTCTTCCGTTGGAGGCTTAGAGGGGGTTTCTTGGCTGTCCTCAGCCAGAGTTGGGCTGTAAATCAAGGCCAAACAGGAACCAGAAGCCTTGCATCTCACAAGGAGTCATTAAGCCATTATTAAACATACCATAACTTCTCTGAAGCCTTATTGGCTTAAACACCACATTGGAGGCATTATGGCCATTAGGGCCCCTAATCACAGACTGCAGGCTGGGCAGAGATGGGAGCACCTGGGGCTGGTATTTCCAGCTAGAGAAGCTTGGCTCAAAATGAGGTTTTCCCTCTGCCTGTACTGGAGGGGGTTCCACTGGATTTCAGTTATGGACACCGTTGAATCGATTATTAATACAAGTTCTCAATACGTGTCAATTGGATATGGTTCATTGTCTTGGAGGATGTATCATTTTAGGATAGTTACCAAGCAGCTTAATTAATTGAGAGGATGACAGTGTGACCCAAGAAAAATGTCACTGACAGTTAAACAAGGCAGCCTGGATTAAATGCTGAGCGTTTGCCTCAGTTTTCTTGTCATAGAAATGGGTCACACACATATGGACATGGGCTTTGAGAAGCACTCGCATTTCCTATGCTACGTTGTTAATTTAATGACAATGATGATTTTTCAAGAAAGTGGAAAACCCAGAGTTCAAGGTTCTGTCCCTGAATCCCTGGAAGTCTCCTTATTCCAGAAGGAATGGCCCCAGCACTAGAGCTGAACAAAGGAGTCTGTTGCCCCACAGACCCACCCCCTTCCCAGCCCTAGAGATTCCTCTTGACGCTCTTTCCCTCTGCACAGAGAAAATTTCCACACTGTGATGGTGTTACTAACTGAATGAAGGAGACAGGAGGGCCCAGATGTCTCCTTGGAAGAGCTGTCTCTTCTGGAAGGGTTTTTCTCCCCTCCCAGAACTGTGGATAACAAGAAGCCCAGAGGAGCCTCTCCTGCTCCCCTTTGAATTACTGGTCCAAACGCAGGCCTCTGTCTCCAGTGGAGAACCATCTGATGAAGCAGGTGCAGAGATAGCACAGGAGAACGTCCAAGGTCTTACTTTCTTTTCTAGGTGGACTGAGAGTTGGGGAGCATTGGGAGACCCAGAAGCCCCTCACTTCACAGCTATGTGTGTGTGTGTGTACACAGTGTTCTGGAATTAGCTTGTATATCCAACATACATGGCTTTATGTATGTTCACAACAACCCATGAAGTAGGCACAATTATTTGGCCACCTTTACAGAGTAAGAGAAACGTTTGTTCAAGGTGAACGTAACTCGTTAGAAGAATCAGAATTTGCTCACAGATCCATTCTTCCCACCCCACGAGTTCTCTATTCTTTTCAGATGACAAAATAAGGTAGAAATCATTTTTTATACATTCTGTTTCCCAGTGGGAAAGCTGGGACCTGTTGCCCAAAGGGAAGTTGAGACCAGATGGGAGCAGAGTTGGTTTGAGACGAGGTGCACTAGTGGCTTCAGGAACACCAATTGGCACCCAGCTATGGTGGCCAGAAAAGGCGAGAGAGCAGCGAGGTGGTTTCTGCTAAATGGAGACCGAATGAAACACTAACACCTGAGTGCCTTTAAGACTGATTTAGATGTAGGGCTGAGTTTTGAAAGGATTCATGAATTCACTGTTCATGCTGTTTAATAACCATTGAATTAATAGCATTTGTTGCTGATCCATTCTCAACAGAGTAAGAGATGAGCCCATAAATTATCCAGAGAATTCTGGGTTCTGTAATTTAAAAAACAGACAATAAAATACCACTTAATAAAAAAAATTCTCCACTTGCCAAGTAGAACAAGTTTTAAAATGGAAACAATACTTTTATTGATGATTGTTTAATTAATTCAATCAAAAGGGAATCTGCAGGTGAAAGTTAGCTCACCAGGAGACAAAAAGTATGATTGCCTGCACAGGGCTTTGTTAAAGTGAAGAGGGACAATGGTATTGAAGCAAACCATCACTTGGATGTGAATCCGTGTGGGTCAGTCGTGGCTTCTAATCCAAGTATAAGGTCAGCTCTTTGATGAGGGAAACAACAGTTCCAGCTACCTTTCCCCTTTATTTTCTTCACCCCTCTGCCTCTATCCATGAAGTTGAATGTCCGTCTGTGGATATCCAAAGGAATATATACAAGACTGCCTTCCAGTTGCTTGTTTTTCCCTTGAAAGGGAAGACAGTCAGCATTGCCCTTGTTCTATTTAGACACTGAAATCCTAAATTGATCCTTATGAAAATTCTGGGTTTGGGAGCCCAAGTGGATTGTTTCTCATTAACTACATTCTTCCTGGAAGGTCAGGCTAAGGAATGGTAAATAAACCTTAAGATCCGGTGTTCCTTGCCCATGGATGATATTTTTAAGAAAGGTTTGTATTGTGGGAACCAGGATCCTTGACTACATTCTAACAGTGTAAGTTGGATCCTATGCTTTAGGGTGAAATTTCTGGGAAGTTTAAGGACTATTTTATCCTTCTCTATCAACTTAATGTGCTTGATTGAAAAGCCATTTAACCTCTTTGTATCTAAGTTTCTATACTACTAAAGTGTGAGGAATGATTCTGTAGTCGGCTTTCCTGGGCTGGGAGAGCTAGTGTTTATACAGTTGTTTCTTGAGCCTAAATCTACCTTTGAACACACACACACACACACACACACACACACACCTATCTATCTCACCAGGGTTAGGTGGAATGGGAGGAGAGACACAGAGAGGTAGAAGGACGGCTGTAGGGTGGCTGTACCAGAGGTCCTGAAATAGTGCTGCTCACTTGACATGTTTTTGTGGAAAGAAATGAATTCTCTAGCAAGTGCCCCATGTAGACCCTGTTGCCACTTTGTGGAGGAGTTTTAGGGATGCATTCTTGGTATAAAGCAGAAATGGGCAGTTCTAGACTTTGGGGGGGGGGAGTTCTAACACCTTGATTGATCTTATGCCATGGTGTGTGTTCATCGGACATGTGTTGAATGCCTGCCGCATGACAGAAAGTGGGACTGCACAGGGAATGGGGCCAGAAATGGTACCACTCACATCCGGGACCTTTGCAGATAACTATGAGAAGGATGCAAGGCAACAGGCTTTTGTCTCACAGAGTGTCAGTCACATTCAGGAAGCTGTAAGGGACTCACAAGACAAATGTCTAACCCAGTAATGGGGACAGCAGGGGACAGGTAGTCATGAGGTACTCTAAGGTTGAATCTAGAAAGCAGAGTGGAAGTTGCCCAAATAAAGGTGAATGGAGGGGCCGGAAGAGAGGGTATCCCAGAAAGAGCAGCTCCTAGGTGAGAGAGGAAGCCACTGCGGGGGAACTCAGATGTGGTGAATATTGCTGGGCCTAGGTTGGAGCCACGTGGAGAAGGAGCCCACAGGATCTAGAGACACTCTAGCCAGCAGGAGCATCAGTCTAGTTCCTAGTGTCTGCTGAATACAGCTTCGAAAACTGTCTTCACTTACAGGAGGGGAAGAGGAGAAAGGGCCAGTCCTTGGTAATTCAGTCTAACCCAAGAGGAGGGGGCACCCAAGACTAGTGCCCAGCCCAGCAGGCACACATTAAGTTGGCAGACAAGCAACAACGATAAGAAGAGTGAGAACAGAGAGCCAGAAAACACGCTCACAATGGACGCCTTGAAGTGGAGAGATGAGTAGCAGGGCAAAGTGTGTGATGTGGGCTAGGCGGGTCCCTCTGTGCAGCCTTCTGTGGCAGGATTTTGGCTCTCACAGAGGATGCTGGCTAGGGCACCCCTTGAACTCATTTCAGCAGGAAATCCATTGGTTCCAGAGTGCAGATTCCAGATTTGTTATTTTATAGGGCTAATAAGTATGTAATTATCACATTTGGGGCCCTCGGAAAGAAATGCAAACGTATCCTCCTGGACACCCCGAGAAATGGGAGTGGACCTACCTTAGAGTTCTTGACGGAGCTCATCACCGAGTTTCAGGCGCACCCACTCTAGGCCAGGATCTGCCAGGCATGAAGGGAGAGAGAGCTGAGACTGGTCCTGAACTTTAGGAGGAATTGGGAATGATACAGGGTAGCAAGTAGAAGAGCTTTCTCAGCTTCTCATTGGGAATGATACAGGGTAGCAAGTAGAGGAGGCTTTGCCCAGCTTTCTCAGCTGCTCTGGACTATTTGGAAAGGAGAGGAAGTGAACGGTGATACCACCTCCACTGTTTACAGAATACCCGCTGTGTGTCAATCAAGTTTAATTTTTACAATGCTATAAACTTAGTGGTAACATTCCCATCTCACAAATGGAGAAAATGATTCCAAGCAATGTGTGTGTGTGCGTGTGCGTGTGTGTGTGTGTTTTGAGTGAAGGTCTCCTGAACCCAAAGCTTGAACTCTTGATTCTCCTCCTACATCTACCTCCCAATGGCTGGGAGTATAAGCATGCACAACCACGCGCAGCTCAGCACACCACTGCTTCCACCACATTCTGCTGGCTACCTAGGCCAGTCCCAGTTGAGCGAAACAAGGATTACATGAGGCAGACAGAGCTCCTTGGAGGTCACTTCAGAGGCTTGCTGCCAAAGACTGATTCAGACCGCTGCTCATATACTTCTACTGCTCCATGCTATTGAGATAGTCTTAGGCTGGGTGCTGGTCCTGTGTGCTGGGTCAGAGGAGTGGCTGTATTGATGGGTTAAGATGATTGGAAAGGGCATAGGGTGCTTGGTGCGCAAGTGTCAAAGCTCACAGGGTGGTCACTGCCTGCCCCTGACAAAGCCCACTGTGCTAACAATGGGAAAAAGTGTGTTCTGATTTTCTCTCTGCACTTATGTCCGGTTGTCGTAGCAAGCAGGTTCTCTGGCCTCAAACTAGATAGAGATTAGCACTCCTGAGACAGGTGTCCAGCACTCTGCCCATCCCACAGAGGAAGAACATGAGAAGTGTGCTTGGACTAATACATTCACTGCTGTAAGCTGGGGAAGGGAGGCCACGGCAGTCGCATGGTGAGCGTGCACTGTCTCCAGCATGCAGTGCTGTCAGAATCAGAATCATCTCACATGAACAGTGGTTGTTGTCCTTTTGTAGCTATTTCAAAGGATCTGGGAATTCACTGGAACTGAGTCTGTACCCAACAGAATGACAGAACTAAAAATACACCCTCATGCCATTACCTGTCTTCACCCTTCTTATTAAGAGTTTTTTTTTTTTCCTTCTAGGTAGACAAGATTTAGAATTATGAATGATTCCCCAGCAACATAGTATGTCGCCTGAATGTGAGTCCTTGCCCTTGGTGAGAAGCCGTCACAGTCGGGGTGGGGGGGGGCTGTCATACACCGCCAGGTGACTTTTAGGTAGAGGAGACCACTAGGTGGTCATGAGAGGTCCCCGGACTCCCAGGTGTGTAACTACGGAGACTAAGACAAAAGAATTCTCCACAGTTCCCCAGAGAACCCTCAGAGGTTTTGAGCTTCAGCCTGAGAAAACACGAAGGGCCATCAAAATGCGGGCAGATAATTCCATGTGTGGAAGGCCTTGCCTGAGCACAGGGACCTGCTGACCACCTCTAGCAGAGGGTTTGCTGAAGGAGAAGCAGGTAGGCCGGGCAGGATGCGAGGAATGCCTGTTTTCTTGTAGACTGTAGGGAACCACTAAACAGTGTTAAGATGCAATTGGAAGCCGGGCAGTGGTGGTGCACGCCTTTAATCCCAGCACTCGGGAGGCAGAGGCAGAGGCAGGCAGATCTCTGTGAGCTTGAGGCCAGCCGGGTCTACAAGAGCTACTTTCAGGACTGGCTCCAAAGCGACAGCAAAACCCTGTCTTGAAAAAGATGCAATTGGAGCAGGGCCTGGCTTATTGTGAGGATTTGGTGGTCATATTATTAATGACTCTGTTCTTTAGTTGGAAGGTGAGAGACGAGCTTTGGTAAGATAATTTTGGAAGCTTGGCCAGAGTGATGATTATAACGATGAGACCTAATGTTTATCGGACACTTACCTGGGGATGAGACTCCTTTCAATGCCTTACTTTTACTTAGTTCTCGCCTCCTTATGAAGGAGTTCTCATCTTAACAAATTGAGGCACAAAAAAGGTAACTTTCCCAAAGTAGCCAGTGGGCATACTAAGCAAACTGAACATACTCAGTAGACGAGAGATTGGTCCAGGAAGGAGATGAGAAGGCCTGCATTGGAATGTGGCTTAGGAAATGGAGAAGGATGATTAGGAGGGAAAAGGTATTTATTGAAAAAAAAAATGACAAGACTCATCTCCACATTGGAGTAAGGTGTGCGTGTGTGTTAGGGAGATGTATATATGATCCACAGTGCCCCTCTGGCATTAAAAAGAGGGATAATTGGTTTTCCTATGATAGAGCACAGGAACCGGTCTTCAGGAGTGTTGCAAACCTCTGAGCCAGACTCATGCAGGAAGGACCTAGTATACCCGTGCCTCGTATGCACAGAAAACAACAATGTCAGGGCATCTGTAAGGCCTGGGGTGACTCTCTGGACTTTAGGAGTTATGGTAGGGGGGGGATAGAAAGAGGACAGCTTAGAGTGGGCTTGCCAGGCTTAGAAACAGTACCACCTAGCTGCTGATGAGTTTAGCCCTTGGGGTTGACATGATTCCAGCAATACAAGAAGGTTGCTGAGGGAGGGGGCAAAGGTCTGGGAAAGCCCAGGCCTGTGGCTGTTTTGAGTTTCCCTGAGATAATTATGAAGCACACATTCCTTTTAAAGAGGTGCAGAAAGCCCAAGTCTCGCCTGCACGGGATGGGGCTCTCTCCACAGAGATCCCAAAATTTTAGTCTGAGATGGTAGTGACGATTTTAGGAGCAGCTTCTACTGTTGGGATGGGCTCCGTGCCAGGCTGCTTGAGACGGGGGTGTATAGGGAGGCCAGTCTGCCGTGGCACATGGGGCTTTCTAGTGAGTGAGAACATTGTGTATGCATGTGTGGCATATGGGCCTTGTGACCCTGTTCAGAAGTCCTGAAGCCCCGCATCTGCTTTGGAGTGTAGGGGGGGGGGGCTTGCTGCAAGAAATGTGCAAGCCCTGGATTTTGCAGGGTGCTCACAGGGAGAGGGATCCATATCCACACAGACCCCAGGACGTCTGGGGAAAAGCAGCTCTGTAGGCACATTCACACCAGACCTCTAGGACAAAGAGACCGGATATTTTGCTGTTTGATAAACTTCATAAAACAGTGGAGCTGAGTGATTTTGCTGCTGTCTGAATGGAAGTATCCTAAGAACCCATGCCAAGAAGATAAATAAGACCGGGACTCCAGGAGAGGAGCTGAAACAAATGTGCACTGAGAGGTACATCAAAGTAAAACTAGTTCTCTTGACTGGGGCTCCGTGTGTGGTGAAGTGTGTGTGTATCTGAGCATGTGTGCACACAGGCGTGTGTGTGTGCGTGCGTGTGTGTGTTGGGGCAAATGTTTGGCAGATACTAGTCCACATGGAGGGGCCCAGAGATATCCCCTGGGCTGCTGCCAATCCTTCAGAAGGCTGCTGTCTACGCATCAGGCCTGCCTGGAACTTAGCTAGGATTAGGTCAAGCGATGCAAGGGCACCAGGAAAACCAGCGTTGGCTATGGTTGGAGGACTTGGTCTTGTAATCAGCCACCGGAGGGGCAATTCAAACTGGAGAGACTGCACTCCATGATCAGGAATCCCTTAGTGGGTGGGGTAGTCAGTCCTTGTTGTTTTGCTAAGAAGGAGCTACATGCCTGGGTGTAAAACATCTATCTGTTCATGCTTGGCTCCAAGATCTCCAGGGGCTCTTAAAGACACGGAATAGAACAGCGTGCGAGGCCTGGATGAATGTTTAAATGTCATATGCAAAGGTTCTTGAAGTGAACCTTTGCTCAAGCCAGCAACAACAGCATCAGGGACTATGTTAGGAACAAGGCAGTTTATCAGGCCCTATCTTACACCAAGTAAAAAAAATTCCTTGCTGTAGGGCCGGGCCGTTTTTGTTTTAGCATATGGTTCACCCGGACCCCCAGGTGACTCGGCTGCATTCTACAGTTCTGAGAACCACTGATAGAGTCTGTCATCTTTACTTAGGGGGGGGGGGTTGGAGACTAGAAAGGGGACTTCGGCCAACAGCTCATAGCTAATTAGGACACTGCCACTTTCCTACTCACCCATATGGTCTCAGCTTTTTATGTCGCAAATTACACAAGGAGGGATTTTAATAACTTGTTTCTTAGAGGTAATTGTTGTGTGTTTATATATTTTTCCATTGCTAATAAGCTATTTAGGTCAGTTGTATCCCTGGTGCCCAAACTGTGTGCTCCCCCACTTTACGGTGCTGGGGGGTGCAGTTCAGGACCTTGTACACGTAAGACAAGCACTCTAGGGCAGAGCTACAGATCCAGCTAAATGCTGAATTTATTTACTGTAAGGTTCAGGCTCTGGGGAGCCTGAAGGTTCATTTCGACTTTGGCCCCAAGCCCAGTCAGTATTTCTGTAGCTAGCCCCGAAGGCACCAATACCACGCTCTTACTCTCTACTGGCCGGATTCTCTCTGTAACTAGCCCATGAGCTCCATGATCTCACACTACAGATGTTTTGGTCAATAATCCTTCCCTCGGTCTGCTCTTGCCAAGTGAGGGTGAACTTAGTTTCACACACTGGTTTCTGCTGCCTTCCTGAGGAGAAGGACCTCTCTTGCTGGCTCTCACGAGTGGACCCAGCATGTTTCCAATATCACACCATCAGGGTCACTCTGTGATGGGGCAGATTTGTTCTCTGTGTGGAAACATGTGGGTTCTTGTCAGAGGCCCTGAGAATGAGTAAAGTGAGCATGAGTGGTCGCCCTCCACATCTGGCTTCCCCGGCTGAGCTCAGAAGAGTAGTTTCCTAGAGCCTGTGTTGGAAGGAGTAAGGGGCCCTCTGAGGCTTTTAGGTGAATAACTTCTTTAAAGGAGTAGAGCCCCCATAGACAGTGTTTTTTATATCCTTTCAGATTCTTAGGGCAGCCATATAAAAATTCTCTTTGGCTTGAATTTTCTAGCAAACAGGGAACGAACCAGTTTGCTTTGTCCAGTATGCTGCACTTTGCTGGAGGATTTTTAAATGCCGTGAAGAGGATAAAAACCCAGGCCTTTGCTTCTCCAAAGGTCTGGGAAGAGATAGATAAGGGTGTGAGGGAGGAAACCCAATGTGGGACAGAGTTCCTGCCCTTCTTGTCAGGGTTCTTTCTCTGGCTCCAAAGCTTAACAAACCAAGCCCCTGCTCCCCCGCCCCCATCCAGGACTTTCTGAAGGAGGCATCCTTGCCTCAGGTGTTTGTGGTGCTGAGGATGAGCCTTCTTGTTGGGTTCACCAACATCCAAGATCTGTATTTTGTAGCTAAATAATTAGTGCCAATTCAAGTTTCATTTTGAGGGTTCCACAAAGCTCTAGAAATCACCCGGAGCTCCCTGGAGCGTTGCAAAAGCAGGTTTGGAAATCTCAGATGAAGAGAATTCTGGCCAGTGAATGACAGACAAAGGACAGGCCACACGGGACTGGAAGGGGCAAAGTCTTTAGTTCCCATTGCATCTACCAGACTGGGCTCCCGGGTCTCTGGTTGGTGATCAAGCAAGCGTTGGTTTCTCTTCATCAGAGTGGAGATTGAAATGTCTGCACCAGGCAGGAGACAAAAGAGTCTCTGGGCCTCCTCACCCAGACAAGGATAGGCATTATCGCTCCCAAGAAGAGACACTCTTGAGTACCCAGATTCCTTCCCTGCCCTCCCAAGTACACTGGACTCGAGGGAAGCCCCTGTTTATGATTTCAAAGTCGGCTGTTTTGATTCTGGCCCCTAAAACCTTGCCTCCTGCCCCGGAAGATTTATTTTATTAAGTGGTCCACACCTGAAAGTAATTGAGTCTTGGCGTGGACGCGGGAGGCTGCAGAGTGAAGATTGCGCAGCGGCAACTCACAGCATTTGGGGAACCTCCCGGTGCCCAAGTCTCTCCTCAACCTTGCACCGCCCCAGGGCCAAATATTATTTTGAGGAGAGGTAGCAGGGCTCATGTGGGGGAAGGAGAGGTATGTGGGGAAAGTGGGAGTTAAGTGTGGATGTGGAGATGGGGCTATGCCCCGGAGCCTCTCCCGCTCCCCGCGCCGTGGAGCTGAAAGGCCGGGCTGTCCTGTTCCCTCCCTCGCGTCCTCGCGGGTTAGCGGGGTTTGATCCGCAGCGGCACAGTTCACCTCTAAAATGGGAATAAGAGGGAGATTGAAATAGATAAAAAGCGTTCGAAGTTTAATGTCAACTACAAGCCTCTATAAAATCAGATCAAAGGGAACCGGCGCTCGGCTTCCTCCGGGATCGCCAGGGGCTTCGGGGCGCTTCCAGAGTCCAGCCCGCTGCCGCGGAGCGCTCTCTTCTCTCCAGCCGGGGCGAGGACTCAAGGGCAGCGGAGGGGGGCTCACGCGAAAGCAACGGGGCACCACGCTCGTGAACTTCGGGGCCGCCGCAGGGTGCCATTGGACCTCACGGTCGGCTTGTAGCCAGGCGGCCGGAGGTGAAACCCGCGAGAAGGGAGCGCGGCATGCAAGGAGTCATCCACGGACTCACGATCAGAAAGACTCTCAGAGGCGGGTGTGTGACTCCCGCACCGGGTCCCCGATGCCATTCTCGCCGTCTGAGTCACAGGCCCCGGCGGGCGAGGCGCCGGCAGCCGGCAGCAAAGCACTGGGTCCCGTCGGTTATCCGTGCTGGCGACATGGGCTCGGTGCTTTCCAGGGACTTTTGGGGCCGAGCTGTGTGCGTGCTTTCGTTTTTCTCTTTCCTAATTGCACTCTTCAGTAAACATGGTGTGTGTGTGTGTGTGTGTGTGTGTGTGTGTGTGTGTGTTTCCCACCTTTCCCTTTGTCCTTCGGAAACTCTTCTGACAAATTTCTAAGGTAAAATGGAGATGCGAGTGGTCATGGGGAAACTAAGCTCTTTAAAAAACCAAAACAGAATAAACAAACAAATGTGAACCTACGATCTAAATGAGCCTTTAAGGTTATGGTGAGAAGAACCGAGAATGGAGGGAAGCATATTCTGAGAATGAATATGAAGAATTTTATTAGTAGTAAAATTATAGTCTCTTACTCTCGCTCCATATAAAAAAGAATTATAAATCGTGGACTTCTTTGCCTGTATCGGTTTTATGCACTGTAGCATTCCACGCCTCCCGACATAAAATTCCATGCCTGCAGAGCTTGCTTATAGGTGGAACCACATGTGTTTTGTGTGTGCCTGTGTGTGCTGGCACAGTAAGCTCGTGGCGATGGACAGCTTTTGATGATGCACATCGGGAGAAGGGTCCCTAATGTGCACACGGAGGGTCATTTGTGTTTGGACAACTGTGGAAATTACCCCGGACTCAAGGCGATAAATAAACCAGCCCAAAGACCTTCACCTCTAAGCCGGGAGTTACAGGAAATTCACGAGCAGAAAAGGCAAGTAAACATAGAAAAATAAAAGTAAAATTAAGAAGAAGAAGCTATGAGGGGGAGTGTGGAGGAAGAGACAGAGAAAGCACTGAAAGACAAAAGGAAGGGAAAGTCACACAGAGATTCTGAAGGGAAAAAAGAAATAGAATACTTAGAAAAAGAAAAAAAGAGAAGAAGAATGGATTAGTGGAAGGAAACAGAGAAAGCACAAATACAGAAGAAATATATCAGGAGGTTTGAAGACACAAAAGGCCCTTGCTCAAACTGGGGCTTTGGTGGGGTGGGGAGAAGGCAGAAGCCTTGATAGGTGGGAGCTTCCCCGGGGCCAGACGCCTCCCCCAAGGGCCTCTGCTTCTCAGGTTTCCCCAATGTAAGGGAAATCCAGGGGAGACTTTGTGGGCACAGTCTGCTTTATACCCGGATCTGATGATGCCGTTCATTTGGTTTTTAAACAGTAGATTTGCAGCCTTCTGGGCTGGGATGGGGGGTCTGCTAGCCATCCTCAGAACCTGCAGATTGGATTGAATTTCGGCCACTTTGATGGTCCTCTAATCGGCTCCCAGTTTTCCAATTTCCAGTCCTCTCCACCGGGCTGGGGGTTGAAAGGGACTTTAAAGACGCCTTTCCTTTGATAATGGCTCACGGTTACATATTTCCATAACAATTTTCTTTACCAGATCTGAATGTCTGATGTAGTCCCAGATGTTGGGGGGGGGCAGAAAAAGGGAAGCAGTCCCCTCTGTCCCAGGCTGCCAGACATTTGAAACAGGGGGAACAGGCGTGGGAAGGCAGACTCAGTGCCACGGAGACAGACCTTCCTTGAGCCGTTCTTTGCTCTTTGGCGCCTCTGGCCCCTCCCTCCTGCTCTTCCACAGCTAAGCCGACTGTTACTTCTTAGGACACATCCTCTACATATGGCTCTGACACCACTGGACCCAAGATACCCCCTTTCCACCAAAACTTACCTATCCTGGATCCCCTCCGTGCTCTCTGCTTGGTGACAGTTGTGGAGCCCATCGACTTTATGTCATAGGAGGTCAAATTGGTTCCAGGTGGAACACATGAACTTCTGCAGAGCTAGCATCCTCAGGAGCATCCGGAGACCTTTTCTTCCTTCCCCAGCATTTGCTGCGTGTCACTGTGGAAAGCACCTCAAGGCACCCCAAAGCCAGCCAACCATCACCCCTCATCTCCAGCTCTTCATGCAGGCAGCACCTACACTCTTGGAGAAAGGAGGCAGGTATACCGGCAAAGCCCTCGGGGTGTGATGAATGCTGGAGAATGGTGTCATAAAATGGGCGCAGTGTTCAAAGGCAGCATCTGGGAAAGCTGCTTGGAGAACATAGCATTTGTTCTGGCACCGGGAGGACATTCAGGGTCAGACTCTGAGATGCTGGGGAACTTTAGGCACAGTGTTAGCACTATCAATATGGGGGATTCTTGGGGAGCAGAGAAACATTGCCCTTCTTAGTCCCACCACAGAGCTGAGAACACTGGAACAAGTTTCTCACATTTATTATGTTCACCCACCATTTGTCCAACACAGCCTAGACCCGGCATGCTCTGGACTCTGGGGCATGGGAGCAGAGAGGACAGGCTCCTGCTGCTCAAACACTGTGGCCTAGAGCATATTCTAAATCATTCCAGAAGCTATTTGGGGCTGCTCCACAGAGAGAGGACAAACAAGCAGGCAGCCTCCGGCCTCTGTCTCAGTCACACCCATTCCGCTTCTGTGTACTGGCGTTCCAGGTGAAGCTTCCTTTGGAAGAAGGCCGGCAGGAAGCGGGGAGGCTCGACTTAAAAATGAAGACAGAATTTCTCTTGTTCATCGGAGTTTGAGTGTTGTGAAAAATAGCTAAGGGACCAATTAGCCAAATGCAGGTGTGAAATGTATCAGAAACCAAAGAGTATGATTAAGTTCTAACCCAGTTCTGAACACTGAAGTGCTGTGCTGAGGGCATAGAAATGACTCAGTGGTTAAGAGCACTTGCTCCTTTTGCAGAGGACCTGGGTGTGATCCCCAGAACTCATTTAGTGCCTCAGAACTCCACTCTTTAACTCCACTTCCAGAGGGTCCAACACCTCCTAGGGGCCTCTGTGAGCACCAGGCACATAAGTGGTGCGCAGACATCTAAGCAGGCAGAACACTCATACATATAAAATAAATACACTTAAAGCAAAAGCGAAAGTCCCTTCTGCGTTCCCTGTCTCTCTGGCCTGTGAATAAAGCAAGCATTAGGCTTTTTATGCCAGGTTCTATGGCACAGCTTCCCACATCCTGCTTTCTTCCGGTCCCCAGCTGGTTGGGAATGACTGGGTTGCAGCTGTTCCTAGAATACTCAGGGGCTCCCATCCTAATAATGATGAAAGACCAGGCCCCAAAACAGGGGCGACCAGCCTCCTGAGCTCTCCTTAAACACCAAGGGTTGCAATATAGAAAACTACCACTAGGGGGCAGAACACAAACACAGGGCTTCCCTCTATGCTTTGGCCTTGGTCACAGTACTTGCAGAATTTGCCAAGAGCAGAACTTCCCACAACCTGCTACCCTAAAAGACCATTGGAAAACACAGATACTTACATTACAATTCGTAACAGTAGCACAATTACAGCTATGAAATAGCAATGGAAATAATTTTATGGTTGGGGGTCAGCACAACATGAGGAACTGTATAGACAGGTTAAAAGTTCCCTTTTATACAGTCTCCCCCTCCCCCCGCCTCTCCCAGCCTCTACCCTGTCTTATCTATCATTAGCTTTTGCTGCACTGTGGCTACTCACAGCTAGTTTCCTCACACGCAGGATCCTAGGCTGGATTCTGTCCTCCCCAAATGCCCTCATGTTTACCTGGCGTGTTTACTATGGGCTCTCTGCAGGGAGGACCCTTGAGGGACCAGGATGCTACAGCCCAAGGCCAAGATCTCTCAGGAGAAGCCAAGCCACCTCCCAACTCTCCACAGTCCATCTATCCCAGATGCTACCTTTCTTCTGACCAAGGCTGGGCTCTGTCCATAGGTCCTGCTGGTGTCCCCCTGCTCCCCAGTCTGAGAGTGGGTGCCTGCTTCCACTTTTTTGAAGTGTGGAAAATGTCACTTGAAGATTGAGTGTTCCTGCGTGCTTGTGGTATAGGAGGAGGGTAAGAGGCAGGGAACTCTGATAAACTGCTGGGGCATCTACCTCTCCAACCTGCCCTCAGTACCCAGGCCCTATACCCAAGACAAATAACAAGTACCTTCTTGTTCAGGTCCTTGTGCTAGGCAGCCACTGTGAAGTGGGGTAGTGTTAGACACGGCCCCCACAGGGAGGAAGGTCTTTCAGACACCCCCCCCCATGGCAGGGGCTGGGGAGTCAGGATCCCCCCCGGGCTTTGAAGAGTATATGTCATCTCCAAGTTCAGGGACAGGCTAGGGCGTGCTGTTCTTTCCCTGGGAATTCCAAGTGCCTGGTAGTGAGCATGGCACACAGTTGGCATGACATTAATGCTGTGGAATACATACAGTGTGTGTGTGTGTGTGTGTGTGTGTGTGTGTGAGACAGAACAGCAGTAAAAAGACATTCAAACAAGGGGAAGCAGGGTAGAGGGGGGTAGTCGCGTAGCCAGGCTGCACCTCAGGTGACCCACGATCCCATTTTTGAACCTGAGAGTCCTGGTCTGTGGAGTCTCTTGGAGTCTGAGCAAACCTGCACGGTTTGTCACCCTAACTCTCTTTCCTCTTGGGAACAGGCTGCCCCTCCAGGGCCTTCCCTCTCTGGCCCCCATGTCACCTCTTTCTCTTTCTTCTCTGCCAAGCAGGGTCTCCTCCAAGGTCCTCTGGGCTGAGCCCTGCCCCAGCCATGACCCCCCCAGCCACGATCCCCCAGCCTGACCTCCAGGGTTACCCACTTCCCTTTCACTCAGCCACCCCTGATAAGAAGACTAGAAACAGGTTTGCCCTTTCACCTCTGCATATCTCTCTGAGGAGCCTGCAGGTCCCCACATCCTGGGTCACATCCTGAGAGGCCCTGTGCCTCCCACAGGTTGTGAGCCAGCTTTTGCAGAGAGGTGGGGGTTGGAGCAGAGGCCATAGCCTTCGGGAGACAGGCAGCTCCTTATCTTGGCTTAAGAAGGTCCTAGTGCTTGCTCCTAAGACACAAGAGCTGGCTAGTGAGAATGGCAAGCTGGCTGATCCCTCCCCAGGTCTTTGATTGACATTCTTGATGGAATTGGCCGGATGTTTCTCCTTCGTAAGAGACACAGCCTCCAGCAATACAGCTGTGCCTCCCTTGGCCTGGCTGCAGCTGGAGGTAGAGAGAGCCCAGAACCCACACTTCCTACTTTTGGGATAACATCACTGGGCCAAAGGTCTCCAGAGAGGGCCTTCCATGAGGTCCTAAGAGGGTCAGCGTGACTCATATCTGATTAACTTCTGCGATGATCCTCTGATTTCTGCTCATTACTATCTGAGGACTCCATCCCAGTGTGCTCATCTGACTGACCCACAGTACTGGGTGGACCCCCTGGATCTTAGAGCTGGCTTGGGGTCTGGCTTTGGCCACGTGCTGCCTGAGACAATGTCATACTAAAACCCATTCTGAAGACACTTTCCCCTAGAGTTAGAGGTGTGCTGGGGTGCCACTTTTACTCCCAGAGCTCGGTGCAATCTTCGCTGATGTAGAGAGTCTCTCTCAAATTTCCATCAATAGGAAGGTGACAACAAACATTTGAATTTGTGGTCTTGTGATAAGAATCAAGCAGAGAATTTTTCCCCTGGGGAGCTCCCACGAGAGGAGTTAATTGGTCATGGAAAGGGGCATTATCCACTTGTGCAGGAAGTAGGGATGGATGGGACAAAGGAAAGGAGACAATCCCCCTGCAGCCTGGGGAGGTTGGGTTATTATAAGCTGTGTGTACAAGGATGAGCCCAGGGATATATTTTGTTTCTGTATCTTTCAGGGTCCTGTTTTTTCACACTTTAATCACTTGAGTAGAACCTCTGTGGTCTTGGTTACCATCTGAGTGTGCTTGTACCACTAACATTTTCCTTTAACCTACCATACACACACATACATACACATACGTGCATCTTTGGGAGGAAATTTTACTCCTTTACTATAAATGGAACACGAGTAGCACTCGCCATAAACAGAACAGCTATAAAAACAAACAGGGTGACACCGTAGCAGTGTGACTAAGGCAGCCGGGTACAGGGCTTTGGATCTCAGGTTTGCTTTCTTTTCTTAGTAGGAATGTTGGTGGGTGTTAGGGGGTCTCAACCTCCATTTGCCACATTTTCGGGGACCTGATGCAGTTGTTATTTGGAGGGCACATTGTGTTCCCATGCACCGAGGACTGGAGGGATATGCATACAAGGCGCCATCTAAGATGATCTCAAGTCCTCTCGGGGAACTGGGGGGGCTCATGGATGTGTGCATGTCCTCCCCTGACCACTGCCCCTCTCAGTCAGCTCCTGGGCATGTCTTGTCTCAGGGCTTTGCTGTCAGCCCCTATACTCTTCAGCATATGGGGGTGAAAGGAACTGAGGGAGTCTCTGGAAACAAGGCAGGGAAGGAGGCAGGTCTCTGGTGTTGCCAGAATATTCCAACCTTGTTGGGACAACAGTACAAAGATCTTTTTCACTGGCCTTGGTGGAGCTGTGTGGAGTTTCCCCTGAGGATTCCAAGACAGTCACAAGCTTTAGCATGGTCCAGTGTTCCAGCTGCTGTCTCTCTGCCCCCGCCAACTCCCAAATGATATTCTCTCATTTCCCAGAGTCCTGGACCTACATCCCCAGAAGTTTGGGCCTAACAGACACCTCAAACATCACATACTCAAACAAACAAAGTCTGCCCCAGCCTGCTAGTGTCCCAGAGCCTCGCAACAGCTAGCTGTTAGGCCAAGAGTCCACACAGCCTCTTTCTTTCCCTCACACTCCAGGTCCCACACACTCGATAGCACCTTCTGGATACACCCAGAGTCCAGGGACTGCTATCGCTACCCGGGAACCTGGACTGCTGCAATGCCCTCCAGCCAGTCTCTTCGTCTTCTCCACAGCCCAAAGCCAGAGTGACCGTTCAAAGGTTTAAAATGGATGTCACCACCCTCGGCCGCGGAGTCTCATGACACACAGTGCAAATCAAAGCTCCTTCTGTGTCCTGAGCCTCTGCTTTACCTGTCTCTCTTCACGCCCTCTACCCAAGGCCTGGTGTGCTTCCCCTCCCTGAGCCTCTCTATGGCTCTCATACCCTGTCCAGATTCAGGGGCTTCTGCCCTGCTGTCCCCTCTCCCCGGGGCACCCTCCGCCCTCACCCTCACCCGACCCATGGCCCACTCTTTCGCTTTGTTTAGGCAGCGTCTTAGAGAGAGGTCTCTGAAGAGACAGCCCTCCCCGTCGCATGCTGACTCCCTCCTGTCTAGTTCTCCCTCCCAACTCTGACTGCTACTGACATTGTCGGTCCGGGAGCCACTATTTCACTTTGACTTTAAGGGATAATTTCACCGGATGCAGAATTCTTGGTATCTCGTGTCAAGGCTTCAAATACTCACTATCCCCTGGAGTCTGATGTAATCCAAATCTTTTTTCCTCCGTGAGGAAAGTGTTTGCGCTTTTTGGCTTCTTCTGTGATTTGTTCTTTGTCTTGATTTCCCACAGTTTCATTGTGGGACATTTGGCATTTTTGTTGTTGTTGTTGTTGAAATTATATTATCTATTTGTTTGCTTTCTTCTCTACTGTCTCTGTCATAAGACTAAATTCAAAAGGATGGGGGGCTTTATCTGCTTCCTACTGGCAGGAACATTCTTGGAAGCTAGCAGCATGCATTAGATACTTGCTACATAATTTGTAAATTTTCAAATACAGATCTTCGGGATGGTAAGTTTGTATAAGAAAGCTAGGGGCTGGAGAGACGGCTCAGCAGTTAAAGCATATTCTCTGACCTGAGCTTGGCTCCCAGCACCCATGTCAGACAACTCACAAACTGCTGGTAATGCCATCTCCAGGAGATCTGAGAGACCCTCATTCACCACACTTGCCTCACACAGGCACTCATGTACATAATTAAGAAGAAAATAAGCTGAGCACGGTAACACCTGCCTTTAATTCCAGCACTCAGGAGACAGAGACAGGCAGATCTCTGGGTGTTCAGGCCAGCCCTGGGCTACGTAGCAAGTTCCAGGACAGCTAGTAGGGGATGGGAGGAGAAAGAAAAAGAAAGCCTTTTAAAAAAGGAAAGAAGCAGTGCAATTCAACGCGATTAATACTATAAAATCAGGTTTCATTGACCGTGTTTGCTTTTGCACTTTGTTTTTAACATGAAATTGTCAGCTGGGCCGTGTTGGAACCACAGTCACAGCACGGACTAACCATGTCCTGGGTGACGGCCATAGCCGCACGCCGTTTGCTGGTTAGCGGGCTTCGCGGATAGAACCTCACTTCTCACCAGAACTCTTCCTAGAGGGGAGGAAAGGGAGGCACAGAGGGACTAAGGCGGTTGTGTGGAGTCACACAGTGTGAAGTGGAAGACCCGGGATCCGAAATACACTCTCCTCCTTCCTGCTTCTGTTTATGTTGTCTCATCAGGAGTGAACAAGGTATGTGGACCCTAAGCACACAGTGAATCCTCCCCCCCCCCCCCCCCCGCCACCCCGGGATCCTCCCAGCCCTGGAGCTGGATGGAGCCTGACCTGTGCACCATGGGCACCCTGGGGATTCTTTCAGGCACTCAGAGTGGCCCTGGCTTAACCTCTATCACAGCAATAACCACCATCCCCTCTTCTTTTTCAAAGTGCTTAAATGCCATTCTTTCGGTTGTTATTTAATGCCCCCCCCCTTTTTCGAGTGCATTAAAAAGTAAGAAAACTAAAGCAGTTTTGTCATTTGTGAATACCACCTTTGGGAACAGCAAGTTGGAATCCCCACCCAGACCCGACCAGGTCTTTACATGGGCACAGTGACTTTCCTTTGTATGGCGTGGAGGTGCGGCTAATGACTGCTGAGGTCAGCCCCAGGCGGCTTACCTGGTATCTGAAACTGCCCAGAGCCTTCTGGAACTCCCACGATTCCCACTGTTTTGTATCCATGCAGGCCACTTGCCACGCTCCTGTATCCCTGTCCACATCACGGCCACTGCATTACCATCTCGACACTATAGTCCAGGTCCTGCCATCCTCTACGGCTTTCTTGCAACAAGATTGTCCTTTCACCCAAAACAGAGCCTTCCCCAATCTTTGGCCCTCCTCTTGCTCCTACCTGGGGCTGGATTGGGCCAATCTGGGACCAAGCCCAAGGGATGTTTCAGTCTGAGGATGAGAGCTCTCACCTGGAGGAAAGACTGCTGGCAGACCAGGGCAATCCATGGACATTTCTTTGTTCCTGAAGGCCCAGGATGCTCTGTAACCCAGGCCATTCCATCCCCAGCCTTCCCAACACAAATACATTTCCCCGTGGAGAAGTGGGGGCCCAAAGCCAGTGAGACCATCTAAAGATGGTCTCAAGACCCCTCCCCAGCCAGAGAAGACATGATCCTGCCCTAGTTATAGCTTCTGGGATTCCTGGAGCCTGCAAAAGGGTAGGGGAGCCCTAGGTTTCCATTCTGAGATTGCTGGCAGGGAGGGGAGGTAACTGTGTAACTTTGGGGATGTGGAAGGGGTCCTATGGTCCTTGGGCAGTGATGCCACTGTCTCCTCTCATACAGCCACGTTGGCCTTAAGCTTCCAAGGTCCTACAGGCGCTTGAAGAGAGTCCAGGAGAGGCAGGACATGATGGAGACCGAGGGTCCCAGACATCCTGGGCCTCCTCAGATCTACAGCTCTCTCACTTGCTCCCACACTGGCTAGTGCCCATTCAGAACGTCCCAAACCCAACTCCACAGTCTCCAGCCTCCCCTGTTCCTGGTCTTGGGGCCCTTCCCTTGGTGTCAACAGCAATTTCCTGACAGGCCTGGTGACAGGAGCCTGAACTGGCCCAGGGGAAACTCAACGCCATGGTGTCAGTAGCGGGTGTCTTTCAGTGTCTGGGGAATGGGGTTGATGCTATACAGAGCCTATGAGGGCCTGGAAGACTGCCACCGCCCCTCCCCCATGGCTACTCCGTCACCCCACATTCTTTCTGCACCCAAGAACCCTGGTGACAACCCTCTTTTCCTAACAGGACCAAGGGTGGAAAAGGCTACCCACACCTTAAAGCAGTGCCTGGAAGATGGTGTGAAGACACTGACCTGGGACAGGCGGGACAGCCCAGGCCCTTCCCTTCCCTCCTCTGACATCTTCACTGCAGACCCCATGGATGACCACAGCCAAGCCTCTGCCTCTGCTTTGCCTTGTTGCTGGATGTGTGGGCAAATTACCTTCTTGGATGCCAGAAGGATCCAGGGGATGCTTGAACCCCCTTCTTTTCTCTGTACCCTCAGGTCAGCAGAGCTACTTTCTCGGGACCGGTTTGGTCCTTGACGGTCGAGACTGCTTGCGACAATGTGTAGTTTGCGGGCCTTCTTTTCTGTGGCACTTGAAGCTGTGCCCAAATCCTGGATAATCTCCCTTCCCAGAGGACCATGACACAGTTGGGGAACCAGACTGGAAAACTTATATGACAGAGGCAATTGAAGATTTTGATAGAGAAAACACTGGCTTGTGGGGGGCGGGGAGGGTATCAAGTGTTCATGCTGCAAAAATGTGCCCAGAGCTTGAGCGAGTTGTCAGTAGCAAGCAGAGTGGTGTGCACGGCACAGATCATAGTCTCTTCAGTTCTAATTCCGTCTTCATGATGGCATCTCCAAGATGCAAGAGATACATGGGAATATTGTACATTGTCATTGGATATTGTACAGCATGAACATGTCCTGGGTCATGCATGTGTCCCCACCCTTGGCTTAGGGCAGGGGCTAATTGGACTGACTGACCACAGGGGTGAGATGACTCACGATGGGCAGAGGAACAGAGCTGGAAGACTCAGCTAGAGGTTGAAAGGGTGGACTGTGGGTTTGCTCTGGGTCTGTGTCCTGGCTAATGTCCACGTGAGCTCTTTTCTTGTGGTCAGCAGTACTCTCTGCTGCTGTTCCTGATAAACCTTCTGCATGGGCAAGCTGCCTCCCTATTAAGTTTTCAGCCAGGAGCACAGCTGTATGCTCTGAACTTGGGTCCCGTAAGCTCAATTGCCCTATTAGCTCCATGGGTTACCACTGCTGCTGGGAGTCTCAGGAGAGCATCTCCTAGTAGCTGTCTCCCATTCTGCAGAAAAGAAAACTGAATCCAAAAAAGGCAGCCGTTTGCCCTAGCCCTGCCCAGCTCTCTGAGGTTCTAGACCCCAGCCTGGCAATCCAAATGATGATGGCATTATCCAGTACTAGCAGCATGTGGAACTCTGTGCTGTGCCCCAGGCTGGGTAAGATAATATAATTGTTTCCAAATGTGGTGGGGGTTTATGAGACCAATTAACGATTTTAATTGAAGGATGAATATAGGTGTGACAACTTTTCCTTTGCCAGTACTTTTTAGAATTCCTGCCTTCATGATGCTATATAACAGGAAACAGCACTTTAAATCATTAAAGGAGGGTAGAACATAAAACTTTAAAACAAAAAGCATCACCATATGAGCTTGTTATTTGCTTCTTTCTCTTTTTCTTCCTATTGCCAAAGCATCATTACCTTTACCACCATCAAGACCCTCCCTTGGGTCTGCCCCAAGAGCCCCCTTCTCCCAGAAACTGTGGTCCAGAGTGTTAGTCAGGTTGGAGAAGGGACTAATCCAGCCACCCTCCTCACTGGAGGATGGGGACTGTGGGTAGCTCTGGTCCTTTACTTTCAAAGCCTGTCTCTTCTCTCCTTCTCATCCTCTCATTCCCCCCTGGCCCCAGGCCCCCTCCCTCTTCCTTTATCTGCCAGGGATCTGACCTGCAGATGCTCTTTGCTGCGCATACTCCTAGCTGGGTACCAATGCCCAGCTTGTGCCTGGCTCTGGGAGCTCTGCCCAAATTGCCTGTTTCCATCTGGGTCTTTTTACTTGTGCACTTAGCCTAAGGCTACTTGGCTCCCGAGGAGCTGGGACATTAGCCAAACACCCTGAGCCTTGGGCACTTGTGCCAGTTTCTTCTCTCACCACCTGCGTGACCTCGTACCGGTCCTTGGCTCTCTCTGGTCCCTTTCGTTGGCTCATGGACTCATGGTAGGAAGTGTACAGTTGTGGCCCACAGGACTTCTCTTTAGGACATTTGCAAATGTGGGCTGGGGAAATAGCTCAGTCAGTAAAATACTCTCCTTGCAAATGCCTGACTTTGCTTTCCAGAACTTCTTTCCCCACAAGTCAGGGTCTCACTATGTAGCTCTGCCTATCCCGGAACTCACTCTGTGATGTGGGATTCCCCTTTGTATGCTATGAATATGTTTTATTGCCATTGGTTAAAAAAAAAAAAAAAGCTGCTTTTGACCAATGGCTTAACAGAATATAGCCAGGATGGAAAAGATAGAGTAATCCACAGAAAAGCTATGTAGCCACCACAGGAGACAGACGCTGGACAGTGGATAAAACTTCACTGGTAGGCCACAACCACATGGAGATACACAGATGAATAGAAATGGGTTAATTTAAGAAATAAGAGCTAGCCAATAAGAAGAATGAACTAATAGGCCAATACAGTTTCTGTGTGATTATTTCAGGTCTGGGTAGCAGGGAATGAATGAGCAGCCTCCGTGTGGGCAGCCGGGAATGAACAAGCAGTCTCTGTCTACAGAATGGCGCCCAAACAACTGAGGCTAACCCACATGGCAAACCACACACTTCAGGTCTGGGTGCTTTGATGGCTGCTTGGGGTTAGGAGGAAAGCTGTGGAGAGCTCGCCTACTGCTCAGCACACTGGCCTGGGAAAGCCGCTGGATCGGGTCTGCTGTGTGTGCACAGGCAGGAGAGCGTGGCAGATTCCCACCATCCACAGAGATATTTCTAGCCTGTGCGGTGCACTGCAGGGCAGATTAAGCCTTTACTCAGATAAAAAGGGTTTATATGCCACGTGGTGCTACCCAGAGTTGAGGTGGTGAGGACGGCTCCTACCCAGCAGTCTCAGAGGCAGTGAGACTCCGCCATGTTGGACTGGGTGGAGCCAACAGGCAGGATGGCAGAATTGGTCCTAGCCATGCCTGGCTAGCATTGGGGGGGGGGAAAGCACTCCTGGTCAGAAAATAATTACAGATACACATGCAATAAAGACAAATCCAGATGGAAAAGACCTCTAAATGGGTCACAGTGTTGGATAAATGTACATAGGCTTGAGAGAGAGAAGAAACAGTTGTAAAAAGAAGCAAATGGTTAAAAAGTAAAGTCTTTTTTTAATAAATATTTATTTATTTATTACATACACAATATTTTGTCTGTATGTGTGCCTGCAGGCCAGAAGAGGACACCAGACCTCATTACAGATGGTTGTGAGCCACCATGTGGTTGCTGGGAATTAAACTCAAGACCTTTGGGAAAGCAGGCAATGCTCTTAATCGCTGAACCATCTCTTCAGCCCCAAAAAGTAAAGTCTTTAAAGAGACAGAGTACAGATAGTCATATATTAAAGTAGTAAAGGAAAATAAGCCATGTAAAGATGAAATATACAGAGTGTGGATTATGTATATTATTATGTTTTCCTTGAATTTTTTGACTGTGAATGAGCTAAGTACAGAGAGATATTTCATTGGACAGGCTTCTAGGTTAAACCAACAACATACATGTATCTTGACTTCAAAATTTGGGTCTAAGGATATGTTGCTTTGGAAAGGAGGTTCTTTCCACAGAGGATGAGAACCTGTGAATTCCTTCTAGACTAATGTGGTTTGATGGACCAAGACCCCCGAAAGGTCTCTGTGATTTCCCAAAATTATTTCTCCCAATAAAAGCAGGAAGCAGT